>NC_079558.1:8941666-9282500 GCF_015846415.1 Triplophysa dalaica | reverse complement strand
CATCTGTCCTTCATGCATGTTACAGTTTCCTAACTTCAAACACCATGTCTGATGAATGAGTTTTCTTTTATGTCCTCAACAAAGGAACCATGAAAGTACTAATAACACTATGTGGTCAATGGCAACGTAGAAAATGACTCTGATCAAAATGTGGATCGGGGAATATAGGTTCTGCAAAATCTTCACATCAATCTGTACATGTTTTCTGAACAATGGGATTTAAGTTATATTCTTTAGACAACATCTGTACTGAAAAGAAATTGTTTTTGTAAAAATGTTTGTAAATGAACAGATGTTTCCTTCTGAAGAAATGTGGGCAGTTTGATAAATAAATACAGTCCACGCCCGAAAGCACCAGTGCGCCTTTGTGTGTATACTGACATTGGCTGTCATTGTTTCAATCCTGAAGAAAAGTCAAGCAGGCCAAAATCAAGTTGTGAAATGTGCAAACTGGATAGTCTTTACCCATTAAATAATTGTTCTCTAGAAAGTTAAGGGTGTGCTAGATAACTACATAACACTGGTTATTTTATAAAAAGGAGAACAATACATTTCTTTTATATACAGATGTATTTTATTTTATTTTTTGAGAATTAAAAAACTTGAAGCTATAAGAGGTGATATTAAATTACACTTTTCAGAGATGTATTGATGCAAAATGACACTGCTGTCATAACCATGTACATCCCACTTTGGGAATGCTGAGAAATATCATAGCGTTTTGAGGAAATGTCTTATGCGTGCATATAGAAGTATATACATTATGATTCACTGTAAAAAAACATGGCAACTAAAACATTTGCTTTGATCTGTACTTTTTCTTTCAGACTGGAAAGCCAACCATACAATTTTAGTTTGAACCACTTTTACTCGCTAACTCTTTGGTGCTTGCTGAGAGGAGCAAAACACTTGCTATGATTTCATTATTTTTACTGTTTGGTTGGCCGGTTGTTTTTTGTTTTAAGTTATTGTGGTCAGATTTATGCCAATTATTTAATTGAACATTAAAATATGTTTGTACCGTTCAAAAATAATTTGCTTCCAGTGTGATTTTAGTTCTCGTGATCCAAGTGTGACATCATGCTGATTATCTGAGATGACTTCTACAGCCATGCATTTGATCAAAAATAAAAAGCATTTCCAATGGATAATGATACAATTACACCAAAGTTTTATTGATGGCAACATAATACCAGGACTTCAAATAAAGTGCAAATATTCTCAAAAGCGAAAGCAACAGACATTTGGCACACAAAGTTAAATTTATATCGATCACAAAGTCAGCTACTACTATAGTGGCATAAAAAACAGCTTAGCCTCCAGAGATTGATATTCCTAAAGGCTAAATATACATTCATGTCAAAATAGAAAAATATAACAGTTGTCTTCAGTTCTCCTAGTCTAAAATAACACCAATAAACAGTAATCAAGTTAAATCTAACGTTGAAGACTACTGTCCAATACAGTGCAGTCATACTTGGTGACAGTGCACAAGAAGACTAAATCGGGAGTGAGAAAAATATTTGCACAGACCCTGTAACATTTAAGTTATTAAAAAGTTATAGTGTTGGAAAAAATAAAGTGCGGTTACACACACATTGTAACAGTGGAACATGATTGTGCAGCAACAAATAAAACAAGGGTAACATTTTTCCCCACACCATTTTTTTGTTCAAGCAGTTTTAAAGATGACCACGATAACAATAAGTGCTAAAATGCTAAATGTGAGATAATTTCAGTGTTGCCTCTAAAGAGGTCAATACTTGTGGATTTGAAAATGTAGGTACATGTATATATTGATGTTTTATACTGAAGTTTATTGTTTCGTAGAATTTTTACTCTTTACTGCAATGAAAACCATGTCACAGATCAACATCAGAGAACTGGTACTGTTTCATGGTCAATACAACAATGCCTAAACTCTTCCCTAGACTCAATTCATAACTGTCATTAAAATCATGAAATTATATTTTTAATGTAATCGGATAACAATCCTAAAAGCAGGTTTTTGAAGGTTATTACCACAGTACAATTAAATGTATTACATTATGACATTAAAATCCTTTTCGATTATTTCATATTTTCTGCGCAGTTGAGCTTTGTCTGAATCACTGGAAGTCATGCAACGTCATAATAAACAAAGCAAATGATGTAAGTACCGACTCAGTTTCTCTCACTCTCTCCGTCAACGTTCTCCTTGTTATATCAGATCTCCAGCTCCCAGTTCCTGAAGAAACCCCTTGCTACTAAAGCCTCTCTAAAAGTTACTGTTAGTGAGTTGATGGTGACGTCTGTCACAGTTACCTCCTCTGGTCCCATAACTGGACACCACTGTTCAGTCAAAGGACACATAGATACGACTTCGGATTCAGCAGTTGGACTCCAGCCTCCTGTCCTGACATCCTCTGCAACATAGTAAATATTGTACGTATAGTAAGTGGTACCCTCTTAAAAATCAAAATAGGTGCATGAAGAAAAAATATTTCTGCTGTTTCGTTTTCTGACCAACTGACATACTTACTGTTTAAAGTGCTGCTGCCAGTTATAATTTCTTCCTGTCTTGTATCCTCCTCTTCCTCATCCTCCTCCATAACACCCTCGTCATCATCGTCCTCCCTTCTATCCCATTCCTCCTCCGATGTGTCTCTGGATGCCTTTTTCTTTCTATTATGCTGGGAAAAATTATGATACATACACGCCCCTGCAGACGGGAACCTCATATCCCCATCACCACACAACGAGAGTGACAGATGTTCTGAAGCATTCTCTGTATCTTTGTGTGCGCTGCGTAGATCCATTGTGTAGATGTTCCTCTTGGAGACAGCACAATATTAAAGATAGGACGTTAAAGGAGGTAAACCATTACAAAAATAAATAATGAAATATTCAAATGTTTACCTGCACAAGCAGTCGTTTAGCCTTTGGACCTCTTTTCCGCCAACCCACTGATCTGTCCCTATGTTCTCTGTTTGAAATAACAATAAGAGAAAAACGTTGGATGAGATCCTACATTAGTGGATAAAAAATGATTTTAATGTAATTGCTCACTTTTCCTCATATGCTAATACTAGTCGAGGGTCTAGAATGTGCTCCTCTGGCTCCCATGTACTGTACCTTTAGTCATACAAAAAGAACATGCATTTCAATAAGGGAAATTAATTACAGGAATATAAGAAAAATAAAGTTACTCACAGCTAACAGTAACTGAGATAGAACAATATTTTTTAACATGTATTAAAAAACACTTACTTTGGAGGCCAGCCCTTCCACTTCAATAAATACTCGACGTGTCCCTAAAGCATAAAAATAAAATAAAAATACAGATAAACCGTTTTCGATTGCGAAGTTTATTTTATTATGTAAGCTGACGTAATGACGCTGACATCATTAAGGATTAAGAAGTGACGACGCTGATCTGTTAGCCCCTCCTATTTATTTCAATAGATTCATAACGGTAATCTTTTACCAAACTGGAGAGGACAAAAGAACACGCCTCACGTTATTTTAAGATAAACGCACGTTTTTATCGCTGCTGCAAAGTAATTACGAGGTACTTGTGTTTGTATTAATAACATTATAGCTTTCATACAGAAAGCGCTGTACCTAAATTAACTTTACCGTAGTTAACGTAACTGGTGGTAACCCAATGGAAATGATAACTGCGTAGTCTCCATCACTTGAATGATTACCACCCCTATAAAGGTACTGTGTGCCATGCGTTCCCAGCGAAGTTAGGCTTCACTTGTATGTGTCAACACCCCTCATGCGTGTTGTTTATGTGCAGCATGCGCAGATTGATCTGTCAACAGACGCGCGCACATCAATTACCTTTCTAATTCTTCTCTTAGTGATGGACTCCACGGCAAATACTTGCTCGCCGATTGCTGACAGTTCCATCGGCTAAGTTGTTCGTCTCTGACAATGAAGTGTTCAAATATCTTTATGCCTATCGTTACAGTAAGTATGCAATAAATCCCATGAGCGGCTAGAATAGCTGTAGCCTCCTCCGACACACCTTCCCTTTCTTCCGCTGACTTGTTTACAATTCAATATTTTAATGCTTTGCACCGCTCCATTTCCTTGTACTACAGGAGTACAGTGACTTTTTAAATCTGCGACACATCTGCAGCGCGGAGCGCGCCCCCGTGCGCCACACAACGGGGTTACATTGTCGCTGTTGGTCAGATTATCAAACCGAAAATAGCACTTTACGTATGAATAATAAGACATTTACTTCAAATTTGACACATATTTAGAGAAAATACAAATTATTATAAATTCTGTTTTGCGTTACCTTTGTTCCAATACGAATATATAATTCGTATAATCAACCGACGTCAGCATGCAAATTTCACTTTGTAGTAAATAGTGTGTACGAGAAAGACATAACAGCTCAGCATTGCGTACATATAAAGACAATTTTAATGATGTCACAGCACATTTTACATCATACATAAAGTGCCAGCATAAGCATTTTATTTGAACGATGGGAAAAATGGCATGAGCACATGTTGTCCATACCCCCCTGCAAAAAGGGACATGGGGATTTAGATTGTCATGGCAAAGGAATCTAGTCATCTCTACAGTTTCTGTTTTACAAAGCACCCTGTGTATGGAAAGTGGAATGTAACTTTTAAATTCTAGCATCTGCGTTTTTTACATTAATAATCTGCTCGAATCAAGGATCTGAAGATAACCTGAGATGCATTATTAGACTTCCCTTTGAACGTGTGATCTGCTTCCCTCTGTAAACATTTTAAGGCCATGTGAATCCATCAATCCATCTCCATCTAAGACGAAAAAGCTTTTTTAAAGAGTCCTTACTCTACCAGTAAGCTTTCAGCAACCTTTGCGGTTTCAGTTTTCCTCTCTCACATCAGCATTTTCTATAAGAAATATGTTTTCAGTTTTACAACCCTTTCATTTTTACAGTACAGAGCTTTTGGCAGTTAAACATCTTATTTACCACCAATGCTCATCTGTTTTTACCGTGTTCTTACATATAATCTATGATTCAGCAACACTAACCTCAATTGCATAACATGACAGTCAAATCAGAATATTGAGAGTAACTGTTTAAGAAGGTAACAAGTGACCGATTTGGTTATAAAGAATTAGCAAAAACATCCAATTACTGCGGTGCCATGCTATACTGTAATAATACACAGGGAGCATCTCATCTGTCACCAAGACATGATCCAGCAGGGGCTTCTATATGCCTTCTCTTAATCTTCAAGAACATGCACTTAAGTACATATGCACCCTTGTGTTAAAGGTCCAGTTGGTCAAGGGAATACCTTTTACTATGTGTAATGTGAGAGAGGAGGCTTAGATGTGTGACAGACGGTTCAAACCATCACATGAATGCCTAGGAAAACACATGGAAAGAGAGAATGAAGGTGATGCACAGGGAGAACACATCACTAATATCTCAATGACCTCTCACTTTCAAGTCAGAAACAGTACAAAATAAAAGAAATAATCAACGTATAAAAAAATGCATCAGAGTCGCTCAAAAACCGAACGAAAATCTGAGATCAGTGTAGTGTAGAGTCTTGTGATATCCCTGTGTATGTCCTTTGCTGCGTTAGTCTCCATGGCAAGAGTCCAGCTGTATGCATGTGTAAACAACGTCTGACCGGTGTGCTTTCATGACTGGCTGAGTGCAACTCCATTTGCTTTTTAAACGGACGCCTGATTGTATCCTTTCTGCGTATGAAGTGGAGAAAAAAAGTGCAGTGAAATGTTCAGTTATCAGACCTCCACGTCTGGTGAACCTCCACCTCCTCCGGCACAACCAATAGGAGTTCACAGTTCTTCCCACGAAGCTGGTGACGCAAGAACTTCCTGAAAAAAAGCTGATTAATAAAACGAATCTCCATGTTCAAAAACTTTCCATCAGAGTTTCACACTTACCTAAGTTCATCATCTGTTCCGATGACATCAGGACTGCGTAGTTTTGAGTCCAGGTTGTAGTAGACTCCTCCTACTTCTCTAACGCCTATCCAGTGCTGCCGCTTGAGTGGCAGGCGCAAAGGACCCCAACGCAGATTAGATGGCACATTTAAAATGAAACCGGTGACATTCGCCAATGCGATGGTGCCAACGTCCCTGTGGGGGGCAACAAAGATTTGGAGCACATCAACAATATAACAGATAGCTGGTGTTAATTAACGACAGAATAATACCACAGGGGAGGAAAACGTACCTTCTCTTGTCCCACCAAACAGCCTCAAATCCACGAGTCTGCAGCGCAGCCATGATCACATTTACATCATAGTTGCCATTACCCAGCATGTTTTTCTTGTGGGGCGTAACTAAAGTGCTAGGGGAGAGCCTGTTTGGGAAAAAAACTGGAATTGAAAAATTCGAAATGCAGCTTATTTTACTAAAAAATATTTTAGTTTTGCCTGCACTGACCTCTGGTAAATATCCTGAAGTGCATCCCTGCTAAAAGCAGTCCCGTCCTGGAAGACATTGTTAAGGGCGTGCAGAGCGCAAAGCTCTTTATGTTGCTTTTCGTGATAGATGACAGGAGTTTGCAAGGAGGTGGGAGGTGTTCCACTATTCGGCCTGACTTCCAACTCGGACCTACGTCCACCGACGTCTTCTCCTTTTTGCTTGGTGACCTTCCATGGCATACAGCCAAGCTCCTGAAACCCTCCTACCCCCCTCCCCTTACCAGAACATGGAGTACTCCCCATTCCTGCTCCTGCTATGTCGCCACTATCATCTCCGCAGCAGCCTCTCAGATGCTTGGGATGAGTGGCAAGGGGAGGGGAGGTAGCAACTGAGGGACACCTTTATGTTAAAGGTGGGTTAGTGACAATAAAACTACAAGTGTTCAGTGAATCCGTTATATCTTTTTAAAAGCAGATTCGGTTGCATTCAGGTTCTGCTTTCATGTCATTGCATGAAGACTTGCCGAGCACCTTAGTAACCACTAGGACAGAGCAGTTCTTTCCATTTTGGCTGACATCAGGAAGGAAAAGATGTATAACGTGCACAGCTGAATGGGAGTAAATGGGTCAGCACTGCAGAATCCTGGCAGGTTGGACAACTGCCACAATAATAATATCCCTATGAAAATGAAGGTAAGCAGAGAAATGCTTGTCAAAGGAGTGAGGAAAAAGACAGAACAATGAATAAAAATCAGTCCACCAACGTTGCCCTTGTTATTCTAACAAAACGTGTACGAATAAAAAACGGAAGCTTTTAGGTAAGTGACCAAGAACTAACATGAATCACTGCGTAAGGAATGGCTGTGTGTAAAACTTCCTGCCAGCTGACTGTTTGGCTGTATAACTCCCGATCATGGATTGAAACGAAATTTAACACTTATTTTTCTTACCACACAAGTTTAACAGAAGATCTTATAACAAGTTGAATATCTGTATGCCGTTATTCAGTATTTCTCTCCGGCTGCTGTTATTTAATCTCAGCTACTGCGTTCACACCAATTTGACACTCTGGCTATGTGCTACTCGTTCGATAGCAACGGTTGAAACGGTTTAATTCAAAATCTCCGTTTATTCCTTCCCGGTACATACCTCTGTCTTCATGCGATATATTAGAGTCAGGGCAGCTTTTCTCTAAGTTTCTCTAAATTTATGTTTTCACCTCCACTCCTTGACTTGTTTATTCCTTTGTCTCTTGTACTTTTTCCTTGCAGCTCTCTGGCTCGTCGTGAGCATGCGCAGAACGTCACTGGCTTTCCGCTGGCTTGCGTCACGGCCAGGTTGCGTCCCTTGGGGCTGTCAAACACGTCTGGGTCGCCCCACATAATGACATTAAAAAAGGTTCTTCTTGGATATATTCATTTTTCTTTTATTATTTTGGTAAGGGTGTGTGTGGTTTGTTCTTGGTTGTCGAAACAGCTCTCTAGTTCTACGCCTGATTCTGATGTAGGCTTGTACATTTATATTATTTATATCTACTGTAATGTCAAATATGTCAGTCTGCTTTTCATTTAATGTTTAAAATTGTCTTTGAGGATACATATGTAAAGCCCTGATTGCTACATTCCAGGTGTTATCAGAAAATGTACCCATTGTGAACAACAGCTCTCATGCATTCCCAGTAAATAAATCACGTGACATGGGTGTTGCTAGAACTATGCTCCACTGAAGAAATATGCAAAATCTGCAGGTGCTTATTGTGCAAGGTTCGATTCATACCTTCTAAAGTCTTCTAGCTCTTATTGGTCAAAATATGTTTTAGATTGCATTTGTGTTAACACTTGCATCTTGAGGTCTTGGGGCAGTTTTGTGTAAAATATATTGCATGTGCTCTCAGGCCACACAATTTTTCTCAGCAGCATTGGGCATGCAGAATTGAGAATTGTTTCTTTCCTAATTCAAGATTTAAAAAATGTTCAGCGTTTTATTATGTAATTTTTTAAGCATCAATTCATGCTATTTAATACAAACCGAGGCTTACGTAGACAGGTAAATAGAAATGATTGAAGAATGATGAGCAAAGTGAAACAAGGCTACAGTCCAAATTGAAAAACAGATGCATTTATTGCACGCATTATGAAAACAGTCACAACGCTGAACCAAATCATGTCTGGCATGCCCTGAATAGGCAAGACTGACTCAAAATGATAGCCACTTAAAATGTGCAGACATACAAAACTTTTGGGATTTATTTTCTGAACTAGCATGTAAGTCATCATGACATATATATATGGAGGCAAGGCCTTAAAGGGATAGTTCACCCAAAAATGAAAAATTTGTCATCATTTACTCACTCTCTTGTTATTTAAAACCTGTATGGCTCTCTTTCATCCACAGAACACAAAAGAAGATATTTTGAAGAATGTTGATAACCGAACAGCAGTGGCAACCATTGACGTCTATTGTATGAAAACAAAAACAAATGCAAGTGAATGGCTGCCATCGCTGTTCGGTCAGCAACATTTTTCAAAAGATCTTTTTCGTTCTGGAGAAGAAAGAAAGTTATACAGGTTTGAAATGACAAGAGGGTGAATAATGATTTCAGAATTTTCATATTTGGGTGAACTATCACTTTAAGAACGTTGGCTCATTAAGAAAGCTGCATGGTTAGAGCATCTATGAGCTCCTGTTTCTTGGTCCCGGTCGTTCGTACTCCAAACTGCTTGCAGGCGTCTTTTAAAACAGGCACTGTTAGTTTGCCCAGGGTGCCTTTTGCCACATGGTCTCTGAGCTCTTGGTCAGACATCTCAACTTTTGGCTTTTTTTCAGCTCCACCACCAGAATCAGCTGTGAAAAAAGATGAACAGTATTAAAGGAGAGACATCAATAAAAATGGTGATTCTTCAGTTTAAAAGCCAGAACCTGAGAATGTTAATACATAGATTTATGCATCTTTGCATTTACAACACATGCCTTGTATTAATACAAGATCTCACCAGGTTTGCGCTTGGCTACAGGCTTCCCCTCTGGGTTATAGTTAGGAGGATAGACCAAATCTTTAAACTCTTGAGCCAGCGAGCCGATACGGCCATCTATCATTTCTACCTTTGGCACTGAAGGAGAGTACAAAAAGGGTGAGACGGTACAAAAAACAAGAATTTTTTTATTAAAACAATTTAGAACAACAAATACTTGTTAAATCCTCAATAGTCTCTGGAGCAAGCATGTCCAGAGCCAAAGCTTCTAGATTCCTGTAGTGCTGTTGCAGCACTGGGTTTTCAAATGCATCACTCCTTTAAAATAAATCAGAAACATTCAATTAAAACTCAATGCCTGGGGATTGTAAGAAAGATATGCTCTGCAGTAACTGTGCATGATCTGTTATGGCTATGAAAGACCACTCACCTGTACTTGAAGCGGAGCTTATGCACGATCTCTTTCATCTTGCTCACCTGCTCATCAGAAGCTCTGGGACACTCTTGGACATCTAAAGTGCGTATGTCATCAGCGAAGGGCAGGAAAATCACATGGAAGCCTTAAAGAAAGACACTATTATATGAATGTCAACAATTCAAATACCATCATTTTGTGAACAGTATGTTGTACGTAAATGATCAACTATTTAAGCAAATTCACCAATTAACAATATAACATGATGTACCCGGAGGAGTTGCCTGCGATTGACTCTGATCCAGTTCTTCTCTCTGTGGAACCAGCGCCACAAACCGGGGTGGAGTGTTACGACGAGGGATGTATCTGCACAAGGCAAACACATTTTTCTCGCTGCACTTCAAAAGCAGAGCTGTAAACAGGCAGGAGCTTCCTATTGTAAACCACAGAGAAAAATACAAAACAGCTTACCAAAACGTGCAAGATCAAATTATGAAAATATAGTTTTGACTGAGAGAGCTTACAATGTTTTAATATTCAACGAATACAAATGAAGACCTGCCTGATATCTGCTCCTCCTCAGGATACATGAAGAGTGAAGGTCGTATGTGATGGTGCAGTTTGAGGCGGTCCATGGGTTTAAACCCCATCAGTACCAAACCAGGATCATCAAACTTTTTAATCTCATCCACCTCATTTTTCTCCATCACAATCTGTTTCTTCCCATAAACCTTCATGAGGATGTATGAAAAGAAGTATAAAATGTAGTTTCTCTCAAACAAAAGTGATCACAAATTAAAATGTGATGCTATAATGTACCTGTGCTCTTTTTGTGTCGCTTGGTAAAAGTAAGCTGCCATTGTGGGTGTGGAAGAGACGGGTTTTAGTGCGGACAGGCTCATTACTTTCTCTGTAAAGCCTGACGGCAGAAGGTTTTCTGGCAGTCCTGGCCAACACATATACGCCAACTGACAGATCGACACCACCTCCAAGAGAAAATTTCAACCTTTGTAGAGACACAAAACAAAATATTACATACCATTTTTATTATAAAAAACTATTACAATTCTTTACAGCCAGAATCCAATTTTTTATTCCACTGGACATGCATTCGTGTTTACCTGCTTTGAGCTCTTTTCTTTAACTCTTTGGCTCTGACCCTCTTCTGCAAGTCCTCGAGTTTCCCGCTGGGCTCATACTGAAGGCCAAGTTCACTCTCATCTTCAGGAGTGCTTACGATATCACAGAAGAACAAGGAAACATCAAATCCATCAGGTTTTGTAAGATGCATCAGGTCAATGACCACACCTGAGGAGAAAATAGGGATTCAATCACTTGCAAAACATATGTTACACAATGTTCCTCATTCACCATATCTTGTCACTTTCTCCTCAAATGACTCTACCAGTTTCTTTAAGATCATTAGCCTTGGTACGAGTCTGTCTGTCTTTCGCACTGTCTCCTCCGTGAGGATTGTCCCTGCAAGTGAAGATCATGAGGCGCTTGTGGGACAGTCGCAGCTTGATGTCACTGTAAAGGTTGGAGCAGCACCACAAAGCATCTCCAAGGGAAGTTTGCCCGCTACCCATGACCTCTGCGGCCAACTGAGCTCCTTTTTCACCCCGAAGCTTATCAACATCCTGAACACGCTGAGCTCCTGAGAAGACAAATATTGGGTGAGATGAATCTACCCTCAAAAAAATCATAATCTGAAAGATCTTTGATGCATGCAGGCAGGTAAGGAAGGTCTGAAAATGTATACAATATTAAAATCACGAAAACATTGTCAATGTTTAATGAAGTAATAAAAAATAAGATATATGAGATTATTGAGAAATCTTCCTTTTGATATCAGAAACAAAAAAGGCATTCAGCAGTTTTTTTTTACGATTTTGAACTATGAGGAAGCCTCATAACAGGCCTTTTTCACAATCTTATTTTAAATGCAAGACAGTTCTTTTTTAGTTCTTAGTCAGTTTTGCATTTTCACACCATCATAAAGTCATGGCTTCCAAAGTTAAACATGTACCCATAAAACAAAACTTCAGAAAGTAGATGCACAAGCTTGAGATTATGCTACTGCATTCTATATAAAATACTGTAAGACAATGGACACATTTTTTCTTTTTTCAATTTCCCATACACCAGATTACCCACCAGGTGAATCCAAGTCATGGTAGACATAGACATGCTTGAAGGAGTTTTTGGGGTTCTTGCTTTCCTTAGTCCCGTAGAATACCAAAGCCACCAGATCTTTGTCACTGCTTATGATCTTACTGGTGTACACACTACGCACACACTAAACACAAGATCGACAACTTTTATTATGTAGACATAGAAAGCACAGGAAATAAAAAATGAATGAATGGGGGCTGTTCAAATTTAATTTACTATACACCTGCATTGTCATGTCAAAATTTGATAACTCCCCATTCTCTCCCTTGACGAACATCTCTTTGGATGCATCCACCAAAAACACGAGACTGTCACGACCACTGACTTTGTAATCGCCTATAATGTTTAAGTAAAAACACTGAAGTTTAGTTTCACTTGTTCTGACCCAGGTCAGTTTAAAATAGTTTAAAGTGTAACTTATGCTATAGAGTGAAGAAAAATAAATGCAGTTAACCTCCAGATTCTTCTTCGTCCTGCTCTGCATCATCGTCTTCGTTTTGATAGAACTCGTTCCACTCCGCCATTGCTTTCCGATATCTATAAGAATGGTATCGAGGTTAACTTTCACACGCGGGTAGGATACAGCGACCTTTTATAAACGTAAGGTTTGCCACTTTGATTTAAAACAAAAACATCGTATTCCTACACGACCGCGCACGTATCCACAAGCGCCAAAATTTGAATGACAGCTTTACTGGCCAATCAGAAACGAGTATTGAAAAGCAATATCCAATGGTGAAACCGGAGCGGAGTGACGTGACTTGCTTGTGCACAAACGAGGAAGTAAAC
This sequence comes from Triplophysa dalaica, assembly GCF_015846415.1. NCBI lineage: Eukaryota > Metazoa > Chordata > Actinopteri > Cypriniformes > Nemacheilidae > Triplophysa > Triplophysa dalaica. The sequence continues at coordinate 9,269,748 of NC_079558.1, read as the reverse complement.
TAAAGTTAATGAGAGAGGCAATGGCGTGGTTAGTGTAACAGGACAAAAGTAAGTGCATTTAAAGATGTTACTTGTAGTGGCAGATTATTTAAATATTTGCCATAATACATTTAAGTCGTGAAATGAAGGTAGTCAAAAATGCCCTAAAAAAATCAGAGATTTTCTAGGGGAGGGACTGAATGGGTCATGTTTTGTTCTGTGGTGAACATCATAACATAATTAATTTTACCTGCGCCATCTAGTGTTCAAGATATTTCAACAGATGTTACGCATCTGCATGTGCTGCCATTGGTCAGTCAATGAATAAGCATATTTGTCATAACCGGTTTCACGAATATCTTGAGTCACTGTTGCGCTGGCAGCTACCTGTCAACTTTCGTGTTTCTTTTTATTCCTCAAATCATTTAAAAGCACAACTAACGTGATTTGAAATGATTTAATCTTGTAGCGTTGAGAATGTGAGAGTGCAGAACTGTGAAGTGTATTTGTTAGAGTTAGGCAGAGTGAGAAACTCAAGCTAAGCTTCACTTTTGCTAGCTATAGCGCTGTTTCCCTGCGGTTTCGTCTGTAAACACTCTTTGGTCTAAAGCTGTAACGATGGCTGGTGAAAGCTCTTATAACGTGAAGCTGTACATATACGACCTGTCAAAAGGAATGGCCCGTCAACTGAGTTTCATGATGCTAGGTGAGTTATCTTAAATTTGATATACTTCTAGGATAGTGCTTCTGTTTGTGTTTATTGCTCCTAAAGTAATGGAGAGCTTTTTTTTTTATGGAGAGAATGTTAGACATTCACGAGAAATGTTTCTTTATTTAATGTCATATTTAAAATAAATATTTATTACATTTCCTTCCAAATATACAGGAAAGCACCTCGAGGGAATATGGTGAGTATTTTAACCTTTTTGGAAACCTTGATTCTTGTAAATATTATGGAGATATGTCTTCTAAAAGTGCATTCACTTATTACGTTTCTTGTTCTTGAAGGCACACCTCTATAGTGGCTTTTGGGGAAGAGTTTTTCTTTGGAGGAGTGGGCATTTCAAGTTGCCCTCCGGTAAGAGAATGGACTAGAAACAGTAGTAGCTAGGAGAAATTTCTGAAAGGAGAAATGTCAGATATGTTAGAGATACTTCATAAAATAGCGCCTTATGATTGTAATCCAGCATAAACAGTAGCATGATGTCACCGTCATGTTTCAGGGTGGGACACTTCTGGGTATGCCTGACTCCATTGTGGATCTTGGAAACACAGAAGTTCCCCGAGACCTTTTTCTGGAATATCTCTCGTCTCTCAGTGGCTCCTACAGGTCAGCATATCTTTATTTGGATGTAACGGAAAATTGGTATGATTTTCACAGATGTTAAAGGGGTTGTAATTTTTTTTAAATTGGAGAAGTTTCTTTATTCCAGTTAATGTGTATTTAAGTAGGCAACCAAAGGTTCATTTACATCAATATTAAATTTTGATTGAGCATCCCAAAATATCATCAATAACTCAAATGTTTTTTTTTTATTATTTCATTTGGAACCACTAGTGGCAAAGAAATGACAAATTTCAAATCAGCAAATTATACTAATATGAAACTTCCCATACTTCATCTTTCTGTTCCACAGTCCTGAAAAATACCATATTTTCGAACACAACTGTAACAACTTCAGTAGTGAGGTGGCACAGTTTTTAACTGGATCTAAGATTCCCTCATACATAACTGATCTTCCATCTGAGGTGCTCTCCACGTAAGTTTCACCTTATAACTGTTTACCCAATGCATTCAGAAATTTCATTGTTATTTTTAATTGCATTAAATGAAACTTGTTTACTCTCCTTAGACCTTTTGGCCAAGCACTCCGTCCTTTTCTAGACTCCATCACCATCACCCCACCTGGAAGCAATAACTTGAATGGATTTGGCCAGAGGTAGATCTGTCCCAATCTAAGTGTGAATTATTTAAATATGTATAATGTGTATCTGCCCTGCAGGCTTATTTACTTACTGCTTGAGAGCAATATATTTAAAAATAACCATTTTATAAGTGCTGGTCTTTCAGATTTTGTGCTCGGTGCCTGTTTATAAGGAGTTTCTCAATTTTGATTAAATGTACTTTTCCGTGAAATGTGGTGTGGACCAGACACTGGGTCATGTAACTGTCACAATGTTACCAACTTTCTTGACCAAATCACTGATAAACAACTAAACATTAGCAGTTATATCCTATATGGGTTGTAAACCGACCATAAGTGTATAACATTTTAATATAAGCATCAGAAAAACGAATGAATTGCTTTTTTATCGTTTTTTACTATGCAAATATAACCCACTTAGGGATTTGAGCCCAATCCCCTTATTAGACTACAGGGCCCATATTCATGAAAAATCTTAGCGCAAAGAGTTGCTCCTTGTGACAAAATTCTAAGCAAACTTTTAGAAATGTGGGTGTTTCCCCTTAGAATTACTGAAAATATCCTTGTAAAGAAAAAGTATTTCATAAAGCATCTTAACCTCTAAAGATCCAAAATTTTAGAAGTAGCGAGGAGGACTTTTAAGAGACTTAAGAGTTTCTTAAACAGCAGAGAAAATGGACGAAACATGAAAGTGAGAAGAAATGTGTTGCAATGCATGACAATTTCCATATTTCTTTTAAGGTTTATCAGATGTTTTTATTGTTCTGTGTGTATGTTCAACTTTTGTTTATCTTGGTTTTCTTGTATAGCTGCTTTGATCCAATGCAAATTGTAAAATTGCTATAAAATTACATTGAATTGAATGACAGTGAATAAGACTCAACAGATCGTGCAGGGTTCATATTTGTGACTGATCCTATTAGAGACACGCTAACATCTCCAAGACAGCGCAGAAATACCATAGTGCCAGAAATAGAAGAAATAACTACATTTAATATATTTAGCAGCTGGAGAAATGCAGCTATATGCAGCAGAGATGATTTGGTTCTGTCACAACCTTCTAAAGTGATCACAAAAACAACTACAGCACTTACAGAAATGTAATATGTCAATGTTCATTTTCTATCAAATACGTTGACATTAACAGCAAAAATTAAAGAATATATACATATGTGTGTATATATATATATATATATATATATATATAGTGCGAGTGTGTGTGGTAAAACAAGAAAAAAGACAAGTGCACTTTCAAACTAATGACCGTATACTTAAAAGATCTCTTTTTTTCCCTTCTTGGTTAACCAACCAATCCCAGACCTCTACATAGAAGTTTTTAAGTTAAATTAAGAGTTTTCGTAGAGGATTCTTAGAAGCTTTAAGAATACGGGCCCAGATGTCTCCATCCTACCTCAAATATATTCACTTTTTAATCATGAATGACTGGAGAATTTGTTAATCAATGAAGTTAACATTTTAAAAACAAATTGAAATGCTAGTTTAGAGATTAAATGTATTATTTGATAATTAATACTGATCTGAAGAATGGAATGTCAATTTTCAGTTTTCTATCTTACAATAGATCATTCTTTATGGGTTATTAAATGTTGTTAAAATCTGGACACCTTCCAAATGCCTTAGTCTTTACTTACATTATCCATCCATTGCTTGATTTGTAGATTGCTTATTATTGACATTTTCTATGTTTTAAGTTGTTATACAGATCTTAACTTCAGCCAGAAGCCACCTGGTATTTATCCGAGATTGCCAAAAAAAGAGGTTTTAAGATGGTCTTCAACATAACATTACATTAACAATCCAGAACAGTGTCATGGAGATAAAGCTAATGATTTTTTTATAAAATATGTAAGAACCATCCAGTGGGACAGCTGTTGTATTTCTCACATAGGTTTTATGAGACACTGTTAGCATAAATAATACTTGTAAATATAATTTAGAATTCTTCCTCATGTGTGTTTTAAATCAAATTTTGTCCATTGAAAAATAAAGATATTTTGACAGAAAATGTATTTGTTCATTTACCCAACCCTAAATATTTTGAAGAATGTTGGTAATTGAACAACGTCGGTACCCATTCACTTTCATTGGTTTTGTGTACATGTAATAGAAGCGAAATGATACCGTCATTGTTCGATTACCAATGTTCTTCAAAAATCTAAATATATTTTGTGTTCTGCAGATGAAAGAAAGTAACATCATTGACAAGAGGGTAAGCAATGATGACATAATTTTCCAATTATGGGTGAACTGTTAATACAAGTTATTAAGAGAGTTGTATGTAGGCCTACTGTATACTAAAAGTACACTAATAGTATACAGTACAGTAGATGTTTCCCATCCTAAATGTAGACTGTAAATGATATATCTCTTTATTGACCTCAAAAGTTATTTCACATATATCACATTTCTCTGAGATGAATTAACAATTTAGGAACCATTGTATAATTTGAAGGATATGTACCTTAAAGTTACATTTCATTTTTATCATCTTATTTCCATCCTGTAAATCATCTACTTAGCCGTTCTTTATATTCTAATTCTAAGATAATTAATGATATTCGATTGAATTCTGATTCAGGCAAAATTTCAGTTCTGGTTTTACTAGATACTCCCACATAGGCTGGAAAACTGGGTAGGTCTTTCTGGGTTGGTACTTAAATGGTTTGGGTCATACCTTAAAGGGAGAGGTTACTATGTGAACATAGGCAACCATAAATCTGACTGGACACCCATGACTTGTGGTGTTCCACAGGGCTCAATTCTTGCTCCGCTCCTCTTCAATTTGTATATGCTCCCACTTGGCCAAATAATGAAAAAGTACCAAATTGCCTACCACAGCTATGCAGATGACACTCAGATCTACCTAGCCCTCTCACCCAATGACTACAGGCCTATTGACTCTTTGCCAATGCATTGATGAAATTACCAGCTGGATGTGTCAAAACTTCCTTCAGTTAAATAAAAACAAAACTGAAGTTATTGTTTTTGGTAACAAGGATGAAACTAACAAGGTAAAACACATACCTTGACTTAAGAGGTCTAAAGACACAAAGCAAAGTAAAAAATCTTGGGGTCATTTTGGAGATTGACCTTAGTTTCAGCAGTCATGTCAAAGCAATAAGCAAATCAGCGTACTACCATCTCAGAAACATATCAGATGTTTTGTCTAAAGCCAAGATTTAGAGAAACTAGTCCATGCCTTCATCACCAGCAGGGTGGATTACTGTAATGGACTCCTTACAGGTCTTCCCAAAAAGACTATCAGACAGCTGCAGCTCATACAGAATGCTGCTGCCAGGATTCTGACCAGAACCAAAAAATCTGAGCATATCACTCCAATCCTCAGGTCCTTACACTGGTTACCAGTTACTTTTAGAATCAACTTCAAAGTATTATTAATTGTCTATAAATTACTTAATGGTCTAGGACCTAAATACATTTCAGATATGCTCATTGAATATAAACCAAACAGACTTCTCAGATCATCAGGATCAAGTCAGTTAGAGATAACAAGGGTTCATTCAAAACAGGGCGAGTCAGTGTTTAGCCATTACGCCACCCGTAGCTGGAATCTGCTTCCAGAAGACATCAGACGTTCACCAACAGTAGCTACTTTTAAATCCAGATTAAAAACACACTTGTTTAGCTGTGCATTCACAACCTGAGCACTGTGCTGGTTTACATCAACTGCACTTCTATTTCTAATTTATTTTATTTTGCTCTTATTCTTTTTATATATACACTCACATTTTTAATCAATTTTATTGCTGTTTTAGTGTTTCTTAAAATCTAAAGTATTTGTGATCTTAAATCATTTGCAATTTAAAGATACGTTTATTTCATTCTGTCAATCATTTTATGTAAAGCACTTTGAATTGCCCTTGGGTATGAAATGTGCTATATAAATATACGTGCCTTGCCTTGCCTTGCCTAATGAAAATGTGCTGACTACAGGTTAAATGAGTTTCCTTGAAGACAAGCAAAATAACTTTAGATTATGCTTCTTATCTGTATATCTACTTCTAAATTACAAAATGATTTTCTTTCCTGCAGTTATTTTTACAGCTTTTTCGTTTTGAATTTCTAATGTAAGCGCTTCAAATCAGAGACAGACTCTAGTTTGTGTATAATTTTATGCAGGCATTCACATGATAGTTTTTGAAATAGTTGTCCACTTACGAAATGCATGACATTTATATGATTTCATGGGCCATTGCATTAATTAACCAGCACAGCTTTTCAGGGTTTAATCCTCTCACCCAAATAAAGCGTATTACTGTTACTGTCAAGAGCAGATAAAAAAATATTACACCTAATCATGTGGAGAATATACCAGTATAATGCTCAAATCCATTCAGATTAAAGAGTGAAAGGGCAAAAAACGTTTACCTTACCAAAACGTTTGAAGAACAAATTTCGTGTTTTTAAAGCATGTACATATAATGTCATGGTTCTGTCCCACCTTGTTTTGCTTTTCTTGACCATGACAGAACCTCTTGTTTTGTGTGAAGAGTGGGATTTTGGCCCTTTTGGTCTTCCACACTTTCTCCGGTGTCATCTCTGTTCCCGCCCTCTCGTCTCTTCATTATTGATTGCTAATTATTTCATGCCCCACATCTGTTCCCTCTTGATTTGGTCCCCTTTTTAATGGCCTTATGTCTATTGTCCTGTGTTTGTTCGTTTTGAGTGTTTGCAATGTTTGCTTGTGACCTTGTCAGATGTTCAATTCGTTTGCTGAAACGACCATGTGGATTAATTTACCTTGTCTTGTTGCCGTGTCACCTTAGTTCTGTCGAACTTAAGTCATGTGTGTGTAAGTTTTGTGATCCTGTTCCCTTGTTTTTTGCCCCCTCGTGGGAACTCTTATTTTGAAGTTTGTCTATATAGTTTGCATTTTACCCCATCATGGGTTTTTTGTGTCGTGTGGGTTTATTATTAGTCATAGTGTTCACACCACCTTGCTGCTTGCACTCGGGTTCTTCCCTACCAATTCGTGACATATAATAAAGCTACACTCAAAAAGAAGTTGGTGAACGAACTTAATTAAATTAAGGAAAACTTATACACAAAATTGAATGAAATTTCTCGTACAAAATATAATTTGTTTGAAACGATTCATTATATTCTTGTTGTATGAAGATAATAATAATAACTCTTCATAACCTTAAAGATAAATGAACACTAACATGTGTTTCTTTTTACTGAAAAATGCATAAAATAAAACCTATTAAGAAAATAACCCCACAAAATGCAGTTATTCACAAAGCATGGTGGGAAATAAAAGTCCACTGCCCAATTATAACTATTTTATGTTAAGAAAAGACAACTCCTTTATGTTGTCCCAACATGAATGGATTCAGTTATATTACTAAACATAAAAAATCATGTTGTGTTGATTTCACTTAATCAGGTTAAGTAAATTGAACAAGCAGAAAAAAACTTTTTTTTGAGTGTATATGAATCATAACAGTGCTCAAGCAAAATACAAGGCATTAAACGTGTTGATGTGTTAATCTTCAGCTGTGGTTTACATTTACATTTTTTGATTTTGTGCAAGAAATTCTTTGCTGTGAAAGTTTCTTTTGTGTTATGTGAACTAGGGCAGAGAATATAAATGATATGAGTCCAGCCACTTAATGTGAAGAAAAAAATTCAAACACTGTGGTTTCCCGGACAAGGATTAGTTTAAATTAGTTGTTGTTATAAACCCACTATTTCAGCAGAGTTGAATTGCCCAATAGGACATTTCCTACGCCTTATGCAGGGAGGAAGCAGTAAACAGTAAACTCAACTATGAAGACTGTCCTACTGGAGCTGGACCATAGAACCATGTCCAGCCGCAGGTTGGTCGATGCGATTTCCGAGAGGAAAGTAAGTCTGTGGTTGAAATCAACTTGCATTTCCCAATCCATGGCTATACTCAGCAGACATGAATCTGGGGTTAAGTGTTTGGCCCGCGGTGTCTCCCTCTCCCGAATAAAGGGTTGCCTTTTTAGTGAGTTAGCCTTGGCGTTTTGGGGGATGGCATTTGTTGCACTCTCTTGGTCTCTACTGCTGCAGCCAAGCACTTTAGTACTTGATTGTGGCGCCATGTGTATCTTCCTTGTGTCAAGCTCTTCTTACATCCCAAAAGAATATGTTCGAGGTTTGCTGGAGCTGCACATAGGTGGCAGCCTGGATCCTGCCCATACAAAACATGCAGATTTGTTGGTGAGGGCAGCACATCATATGTAGCTCTTATGATGAAACTTAGTCTGTTTGTTTCCATACTCCACAGCTCACTCCAAGTGATATTGTGCCGTTCAATGCTTTCCCATCTCATCCAACGGCCTTGGTGGGCTGAGGTTCCATTTCTTTCCTATCACTACTGTTGGAGCAGCATCTCTTACACAGGGATCACAGGATTCTTTGAGCGTCATCTCTAACTTTGTCATGGTGAAATTATATTCCTCCACAAGGCTTGAAAAGGGAAGAGAGAGAGCTCCATTCCCATACAGCCCTATGTTGCTAAGACATCTTGGTAGCCCGAGCCATTGCCTCACTTGTGTACTCACCAATCTCTTCCAGTTATTGGCCTGAGACACAGTGAGCTCATACATTGAAATTGCCCACATCAGGCGTTGTAATAAGCCAAAATGGAAGCACCAGAGTTTCAGCTTCCCAGGAAGAGCTGTATTATTGATTTTCTTGAGTCCACTGGCTGTCTCTTGCATGAGTTGTTCCACCTGTTCGGCGTCTGTAAGGTCTGCGGTGTACCACCGTTCAAGGCCTTTGATGGGCTTTTCCGTGACCGTTGGTATAGGCTCACCCTTTATACAGAACCTGTGATTGGTAAGCCTGCACTTGACAATAGAAATACTGTGGGATTTGCTTGGTTTGACCTCCATTTGTACCCAACTAATGTTCTCCTGGAGTTTATCCAACAGCCGCTTTGTACATGCTTTGGTTGTTGCGATGGTTGTCATGTCATCCAGGCGCAACCCATTTTTCAAACGCTGTCCTCCAACCACCCAACGCGATGCTTGGATTAATATTTCCATTGCCATTGTGAAAGCCAGTGGTGAAATTGTGCAACCTGCCATTATACCAACCTCCAGCTGTTGTCACGCGGTGGAACTATCAAGTGTGGTAATACAAAATTGGAGATCCTGAAAATATGCCTTAATCAGCTTTCTTACCTGATCTGGAACATGGAAGAAGTCAAAGGCAGTCCACAGGGGCTCACATGGCACTGATCCAATGGCATTGGCAAGATTTAGAAAAAACACATGCAGGTCTTTCTTCTCCTTTTTTGCCATTTGCAACTGGTGCCAGATGATGTTAGCATGTTGCAAACATCCAGAGAAACCCCCTATGCCTGCCTTATGCACTAAAGTGTCAATGAAGTTGTTTCTCTTCAGAAATCCAGAGAGTCTATCAGCCACAACGCTGAATAAAATCTTACCTTCCACATTCAATAGGCTAATTTGGCGAAACTGATCAATAGTTGAGGAGTTTTTCTCTTTGGGGATCAGTATGCCTCCTGGCATTCTCCAGACCTTTGGTATTACCTGCTTTTTCCATGCCACTGCCAATAATCTCCAAAGGTACCTCAACACACCAGGGGCTTTCTTGTAGAGCCTGTATGGTATACCGTTGGGTCCAGGAGCTGAAGCTGATCTTGGCCTTTTTACTGCACACTCAACTTCGCTCCATTTAGCGGGCCTTGTGTTAATCTGGTGTCTTGATAGCTGATATTGGTGGCATGTCCTCTGGAATGGAGATGGCTAATGCCTCTGATTGTCTGAATACATTTTCCCTGGGTGCTCCACAATATCTGTTATAGCTACTTTAAGGTTCCAGTTTTCTCCTTGCTAAAGATGCTACTGACGAACTTGTAAGGATCTTGGTAGAAAGCGGTCCTGGTTCGCTCCTTCTTCTTATGTTGCTTTCTCAAGCTCCCTGCTCTTCGGAAAGAGGCCAGGCGACTTTTAATATCGCCTTGTAGTGCCTCTAGGCCCTTTCTTTTTTCTTCTGTGGCTTTCCTCCACTGTTTCCTCAGGCTCCTCCTTTCTCTGACAAGTCTGTCGATTTCTTTTTGTCTCCTGGGTTTAGGTCAGCCCGTAAACTCCTTCTGTGACCTTGAGTTCTTGCTTTTCACTCCAAATCTCTCCACCCCATAGGTGTATATGATCCCACCATCTTCTCCAGTTTCTTTTCGACACCTCCTTTTTGCCCTGCTAAAAGCTGGACGATATCCGAGTCAATGGTTGCCCATTCTTTGTTGCAGGATTGAGGCCAAAGTATCTGAGGTCTTCTTCCATCCATTTTCCTTCCTACGGCTTGCTGGGTAGTCTGGGTAGTCTCCGGGTTGCTGACTGCTGTTTTTTTTTGCTTGGTTGGGCTTCGTCTGGAGTTCTGATACCCTGTGGGCTGTGGTGCTTGTCCTGCCACTGGGCTTCACACGACTGATTTGACCTACCTCTTGTGAAGTATTGGTCTTCTTCCTTCCCTGATTTTAAGACTTTTCTCTGATGTTACCTTTGTCCAGCCGCAAATGCATATCCGTAGTTTCTGTCCTGTTGTAACTAAGACTTTGTTAAATAAGGACATTTAAGTAGTTTTTACAAACATGCTTTACAAAAAAAATCTTCAGCCTTGTCCGGGAACCTTAATATAGTTGGTTTGCAATTACATGGCAAATTGTCATGGCAATATCATTATTGGAAATGTGTGATACGCTGCATTGTATATGATGCAAAAATGAAATATTGTAATGACATGATGACAGGTGAGATCTTAGTTAACAAATTCTTCAAAATAGTATTTTTTTCTAAATTATCCATTGGCTCATTGACTGCATTAGCCTTTCCGTGCACTGAGTAAGAATGTTTTTAAACTGGACATGAAGTAAAAAATCTTGCAAGAACAAGGACCACTCTACAAGATCTGTCGAGCTAATTAAACCTTTTCAAAGGTGATAACTACAAAGGTAATTAGAGTACCACGTCTGAATATGGATGAAATGTTTAGGGACAGTGGGAAGGCGAAAGGCTAGTTTAGTCCAGCATGAATTTCTATTCTTGTTAGTAATGCTTAGTGGTGGTTTTGTAACAGTATAGCAGGTCAACCAACATAGTAATGCTGTGTGTGGCCTAGCAACCAAAATAAACTGTTTAGACAGAGCAAAATAACTTTTGGAAATAATATTTCAGAATAATATAAATTATTTGGTTATGATCCTGTTTATCGTGACTCTATAGATTACAACTTGACATTTAGAGTATGTATGGCACTGCTCCTGGCCCCGTGAGATTCTTTCCCACGTTTCTAAAATAACACGTCCTCCATTCCTTTTCTAATTTATCTTTGGGCACATTGTTCTGAATTTAGAGTTTCTTTGCATACTAATCCAGGCTAAAATAAATCTGAGTTCAACTCAGTGTGAATTTGTTTGCAAGGCTTTATCCTTACTAATGCACTGTACTCCTGAGAGAGTTCTGAACTAAATGCCGTCTCACTATTTTCCCTGCAGATCCGGCAACAAGCCTCATGGTGATGAAGAGAGAGTAAAGAGATACAAGAGCCATAAGTGGATTTTGTGGTTGTTGCATGCATCATCCTCTCATGTTTCCAGTTAAAACATTTTTCAGTTTACCTGTTGTATATAAATAAAGATAACTAGTTAAAAGCTTAAAAAGTAGATGGGATAGTCAAATAAATTCAATGCCACAGACTGGACTTGCACATACTGATGTATGTACTGTTTTTCACTCTTGGAGAAAAGAAAATGACTCAACAATTTTCATCATGAGGTTTTAATCTTGTTGACCCGTTTTTGTCGTTTAGAGGTTGCTCTTTCATAGCTCAGTAGATAGTTTTCATGTAGATGTTTTCCTAAAATTGCTTAGGAGACATAAAAATTACATATGTCTTGAACGTTTCTCATCAAATCCAAATGATTTAATTTACATTAATTTTACAGCAAAGGTGTTGTGTGTATTTTTTGGAGAATCTATTTACAGAAATGCAATATAATATAAGTTTTTATGTCTTCAAATGTTTCTAAAGACCTTGCATAATAAAGCGTTAATAAATACGAATTAGCTATTTCTATACATACACTGCATAGAAATGTGCCGCGTTGTTTCTACAGATGCCCTAAACGGAGCTATTAGACCATGTAGCAATACATTAAAGGTCTAGTGTAGCGACATCTAGTGGTGAGGTTGCGAATGCAACCAACGGCTCACTCCATCCCTCCAATTTCTATGTGGTGTATGTAGGTAGAAATAGCTAATTCGAAGGTAATAAAGACATATCGCTTTATTATCACCTCAACATACAAATGTATATTATATTGCATTTCTGTAAATAGATTCTTCAAAAAATACACACAGCACCTTTGAGAGTAGTGCTGTAAAATGTATGTAAAGCAAATCATTTGGATGTGATGAGAAACGTTCATAATTATATTGCAGACTTGGCAAATCTGAGCTCAGTTTGTGATATTGTTGAGATCTCTTCTGAAACTCTAATGGAGACTTCATGAGATTACTAGATTTTTTCTCAGAAGAAATATCTGAGACAAAGGAGAGATAAGCACAGGTTTCCATTTGCTCTGTATTTAATTTTCTATAACTGTACACCTAGCCTTACTGTAGCTAGCTTTTACAATTCAGCTGAAACGAGAAAAAAGAAGTGTGAGTGAGTAAATCATATTATTAAAATACTGAGATGACTGAAAGGTTTCCTCAATGGATCCAGGTGCTTCTAAAGCAATTTACAATAATAAAGAACGCATCACAGTGGAATGACTGGCTATTTGCATCTCTTTTCACTTGGTAAAGGTCAAGTTTGACAGAGAGCCTACAGAGACCTCAGATAGACCTGACTGTTTATGAGACATTAAAATACACACGACTCACTAGAGAATTTATAGTCATCGTAGGGCATATGGCTCATCAGATATGTTTGCACAGACTCTTTAGTAACATTTTTCTTCCTTCCATTTGTCCTTCAGTTTTTCTTCCACACTTTGCCCCATTTATCTAGAAAAAAAGCTTTATTACACAACACATCTAATGTAACAGCATTACTCTGTTCAAGCACTGTCATATCCTTACTTAGATGAAAGTCTTTTTGTCAGGGTAGCAGCACTTTTAAAGGAATTTTAAATGCACAGTGATAATATACCAGGGAGAACATTTTACCAGAGACTGATGGCTTAGCTGGAGGGTCTTTCAGTTTCACTCATTGAATATGGCCGTTCTATAGGGTAATCTTTCTATTAATTATGTTTCTATTTCCCCCCATTTCACCCTTTTCTTTGTCTTGATTTGTTTTGCTCTTAGATTTTGTTGCTTTTGAATTCCTTTTGATTTTGAATTAAGTTAACGTATGTGTCCTCAGTAGAAGATCAGCGTTTGCCGTGCAGCTTTAATCTCACATACAGAAGTTTGCACAGTTCTGGGTAACAGAATTTGTATCTGGATCTGAAGAACAATACTGTAAAATGGCACTTTTGAGAATCTGGTAAAAAAGGAAGAAGCATCACTAGCAGAAGTGTTCAATGCCCTCTTTTTATTGCCTCTTTTTTTAACAAAGTGACCAGTGCCCACAGTCTCTATATGCTTTATTTAAAACATTTGACATATTTATTTTGTATAGCAGGAGGAAAGATGCTACATAACTAAATCTTACCAGTCTTTGTTGCACAGAGTTTTAGGAAAACCTTTCCTTCTAAAATGTTGTATGCCCTTTGGGATTCATATGTAGCCAAATGAATAAACACCAACATTAATTTCATAGCAGCTACATACATTTTATAGACGCCTTAGGCATTAATTGTACAACAATGACAGCAATTACTGTTAACTTTGAATGATTTTCTGCAATTAATTTCTTTGTTATAAATTACACCATCATTGCTCTTCCCATCAACACAGACATCCATTCCTCCCTTCACTTACCTTCTTAGTGTGTTAAAGGGATAGATAGTTCACCTTTAAAATGAAAATTCTGTCATTATTTATAAGCCCTCCTGTTATTTCAAATCTATATGACTTTGTTTCTTCTACAGAACACAAAAGAAGATATTTTGAAGAATGTTGATTACAGAAAACCATTGGTCCCCATTGACTTGCATTGGTTTCGTGTCCACACAATAGAAGTCAATGGGGACCAATGGTTTTTGGTTACCAACAATTTTTGGAATATCTTCTTTTGTGTTTTGCTGAAGAAAGAAAATTTCACAAGTTTAAAATGACAACAGGGTGAGTAAATGATGACAGAATTTACATTTATGCATTTGGCAGACACTTTTATCCAAAGCAACTAACATTGCATTGTCCTATACATTTGTTTCTAAGATTACCCTGGGATCGAACCCACAACCTTGCTTTGTTAACATAAGATTTATATTTTGAAGGTAAACTATTCCTTTAAATAGCCTCTTTTTAGATTTGCTTTTAGATGCATATCATTTTCTTTCATAAATAAACACTGTATATTTATATTAAGACTATTAAGGCCAAATTTCACGCCTCAGGTTTATGCATCCAGGAACTTGCATTTGACTGCATTAAATTCACAGCAAAACCTTTCACTTCAGTATTTTATAATTTTATTAACAGGGAGGGAATCAGTATTTTGTTGTGCATTCCAAGTATCAATCAAACTGCATAAATACAATTTACATCCATAATACGTTCAATAAAGGACCCTTTAAAGGGTTCTATCTGTCAATGGGATAAAGGGATAGTTCATCCAAAAATGAAAATTCTGTCATCATTTATTCACGCTCATGTAATTTCATACCTGTATAAATTACTTTGTTTCCGATGAACGCAAAGAAAGATATTTGGAAGAATGTTAGTCATTTTCAGCTCCGGGACATCATTGACTACCATAGTAGGAAGAATTAAATGGTAGTCAAAGTTGCCCGAGAACTCTTTGTTTTTCAAAATTATTCAAAATGTTTCATTATGTGTACACCAAACCAAATTTTTTTTCCTACTATGGTAGTGGATAATGTCCCAGAACTGAAAATTGTTAACATCCATCCATCCATCCATCTTCTTCCGCTTATCCCTCTCCCTAGACACTTCCTCCAGCTCTTCCGGGGGGACACCGAGGCGTTCCCAGGCCAGCCGGGAGACATAGTCCCTCCAGCGTATCCTAGGTCTTCCCCGGGGTCTTCTCCCGGTGGGACATGCCCGGAACACCTTCCCGGGAAGGCGTCCAGGGGGCATCCGGAAAAGATGCCCGAGCCACCTCAGCTGGCCCCTCTCGATGTGAAGGAGCAGCAGCTCTACTCTGAGCTCCTCCCGAGTGACCGAGCTTCTCACCCTATCTCTATGGGATCGCCCGGCCACCCTGCGGAGAAAGCTCATTTCGGCCGCCTGTATCCGGGATCTTGTCCTTTCGGTCATGACCCACAGCTCATGACCATAGGTGAGAGTAGGAACGTAGATTGTCCGGTAAATCGAGAGCTTCGCCTTGCGGCTCAGCTCCTTCTTCACCACGACAGACCGGTACAGCGACCGCATTACTGTAGAAGCTGCACCGATCCGTCTGTCAATCTCCCGTTCCATCCTTCCCTCACTCGTGAACAAGACCCCCAGATACTTGAACTCCTCCACTTGAGGCAGGAACTCTCCACCTACCTGACGTGAGCAAGCCACCCTTTTCCGACTGAGAACCATGGCCTCAGATTTGGAGGTGCTGATTGTTATCATTCTTCCAGATATCTTTCTCTCATTAGAACAAAGAAATGTATACAGGTTTTTCCTTTTTGGTGAACTATCCCTTTAATATGGGTGCAATATATACAGACTCATTTCAAGTCTATTTAAGTTCAAGCATCTTTGAAATGATTTAGAAGTTATATTCTGCCCTTATTTTGCGCGTTGAATAACACACAGACAAATGAAAGAAACCGTAAAGTGAATAAGTAAAAGACATGATGAAACAGGAGAAACACACAGTTTACCCCAGAGTACCAATGTATTCTGATGAGGGCCATTCATCTTTCCCATAGAGAGCCAAAGGCACAGCAGATACATAATCAGGTTTAGGACAAATATTAAATTGGGAGATTATTCAATATCAACATTATTCAGACTCAACAACCTCACATTAACATTTACAAAAATGTAACAGGTCAGTGCAGATGCACAAGAAGGTCATGTTCTTTGCTCTTATTCAGAGCTCTTCTTGACCTTTCCATGTATAATTTTAACTCTTTAATCATACAGCCATTTTCTCGTACCCTTTACAGAAAGATTTACATCAGACTCCACAGCGATGATGATGTTTAGTAGGTGTAGTGCACCAAAACACCTAGTGGAGAAAATGAATGCTTACAAGCCCTATAATAATATTTTTTAAATAAACAGGGCCACAATGAGAGTCAGTTTAACATCTGATCTAAATAATATATGAAGAGTTTGGTTATAAAAAATATTTTTATTGTGATATCATGTTTTTCTTGTGTTTTCTTGTGTTAGTTAGATGTATTTTATTTAGCCATTATGGCTTAAATCAAAACAAACCAACTGCGTTTGATTTAATTGGAATACACAGTAAAAAATATGATTTTTGAAAAATGTTAAAAACTGAGGAACCAAACACTTTATTATGTCCCTAGTTTAACAGGGCAATTAGGGTCCCACAGACTATGACAAGAACAGCCCCTTATGGCCTCGACAAACAACTTTTAGCTGAAATGATTTCTCCAAGAGTTCTGCAAATGACCTTGGATTACTTCAGCATTTATTGGAGTGAACATAACACCTTCGTATGATGGCTAGAAGCTTGGAAATCTCCAGTTTCTTGGATTATCTATTGACAGAAATGCAATATGATGTACATACATTTTTCTCAAGAGGTGTATAAAGACCTTACATAACAAAGCTTCATGTTTTTATTACCTTTGTTTGAGCTATTTCTATGTACATACACCACTGACCCCCTTACATGAAATTTGTCATGTTGTTTCTACAGTAGCCCTAAACAGACAAACTGCTCTACAAAGCACGTTTCAGAGCGTTGTCTCCTTCATCAAAGAAATGAAAAAGTGACTACATCGTAGTCCTGTGTCAGCCTCCGTAGTGCTTCGAAAGGGAGGGGTGGAGTGAGCATTTGGTTGCAGTTCGCAACCGCACCACTAAGTGCCGCTAAATTTCACACACTAGATCTTCAAGGAAATGTACATGAATCGATTACATAAACAAATGTAATGCGTATTTGTTTTTTAGGTTAAACCCCTCTACAAAAACACAAAATGAAATGCTTTGTGTTCTGAAAAAGGATCGTCTGCAATATATCAGGATATAAGAAAGATTGATGGAGAAAAGAAGGTAGAGAGAGAGATTTACTTTGATGGGACCAAAGAGTTCTGCGAATTCCTCTTCCATCCTGTTTCTCCTTCCTCCCTTCAGAACTCCAGGTTGTGTTTGTCACATGTTAACCTGGAGAGCAGATCAAAGACGCAAGTCTCCTCAGAGCCTGTCAGCTCTGCACTGTGGATGCTGCAGAAGAAAAATCTGCAACAATCAGAAGAGATTCCACTTTAAACATAACAATCTTAATATTTGTCATTTTGAAAGTGTAGGTTTTGGATACCCTGTGTCCATGCTTAAATGATCTAGTTTTAGTGTTTGAAAATTCAACGGAAAAAGCCAAAGTGAAGAATGATGTGCTTATGGACAGATAAATGGATTTCGCAAATGTTAGAGCATGAAACGTTTTTGTCCGGTGAATAAGGCAGAAACTTGTTGTAATAGACACACTATTTCTTTAAGGGTGTCACTCTCCAATAAAAATATTAACTTTTCCCTTTTTTTGCTTTGTTCTTATTCACTCTCACTCATGCACATATGCCAAAGATATTATTTTAAACATTATTTAACTTTAAAGGTCTAAATTTGAAATAAAAACGAACCTGCCTATAGAATAGGATCACTCATCCCTTTACACACAGCATCTGGATGGAAAATATTCCCCCTCCTCTCTTGCACTCTTTCCCTGTGGTGTGTTGAACAGAGGGGAGGAGTTTTTATTTGAATCCTGAACTGTTGCTCCTCACAAGGCTCAGAGACAGCACTCTGAGTGCATCGCTGTGGATTAAAACACTCACCTGCGTGTGCTCTTTACGGGAAAGGTTTTTTTTGTTGCAAGTTACAATTACTGGTTGGCTGCTTGGAAATCGAGAGAAAGCTGTTTAACTACTGTACAGTGATGGGATATATTAAATGAAACAAATGTGTGGACAGAACCAGGGCTAAAGAACTCCAAGTGCAAGCTTTTGTTTCTTTTGTCAAGGAAAAAGGTAATTCTTTTGCAATTAATGAAACTATAATTTTGCAACAACAGTGAAACTACATTTATCTTTGTGTTTTGAGATAAGATGCAGAAACATTTTGTTTGTAATAACCATGCATGCTTTAAAACTAAATTGCATTAAAAAGTCACTTTGCAGTGAACATTGGAAATGTTGAAATAAACATGCACTGCATGAAGTAACATTTTAAATATATATATTTCAAACAATTTCTCGAATATAAAATTTCCAGATCCCTAATTAATTTTGACAGATTATGTAAATTAGTAATTTTTATAACAAATTTATTTTAACTTGTGTGATAAAAAACGATGAGCCTTCACTCGCTTGCGTGTGTTATTTGTTTTACGTGTAACTTGTGATACTTTATTTTTAAAGTCAGTTTAATAAGTATCCGGTGAATCATGGCTGGATATTCTTTTTTGCTACATCTTCTGCTGACTGGCACTCTGAGCTGGGCCACTAAAGCACAGGAAGAAAGTACCACCGAAATGGACATCCAAACAGCCAATCAGACTGAAGATGCTTTATTGATTTCTGTGACATCAGAAGGTTCTCTATCATTAACCACACCCGGAGAGCTGGAGGAGGACACTGTGCCACCCACTGGCAGCCGTTGCCGAGGTTACTACGATGTGATGGGTCAGTGGGATCCTCCTTTTAAGTGTAACGTTGGCGTGTTCCTGTATTGCTGTGGCACCTGTTTTTACCGATTCTGCTGCCAATTCCATCAGCAACGGCTGGACCAGACCTCTTGCTCTAATTATGACACTCCCATTTGGGCCAACACTGGAAAACCTGTGGCCACCAACACAGAGGTCCAGCCAGACCATGAACGAGATCGCACCCATATGATTGTGTACATCATCTGTGGTGTGGTGGCCATCATGGTCCTGGTGGGAATCTTCACCAAACTGGGACTGGAGAAGAGCCGTGGAGGCCAGAATGACCTCAGTAACTCCAGGTGAGTAGTTATAACTCCAGGTGAGTAGTTATAAGCTCAAAAGGTACAAAACCTTTTGAGCTGCCCTGCTGTCATGGTCAACCTCATTTCATTCAAAACCTGTATGTGACTCTTTCTTCTGTGGAGCACAAAAGAAGATATTTTGTGAAATGTCACAGTGGTTTTATGTCCATACAATGGAATTCAATTGGGTGTTGTTTGGCTACCAATGTTTTTCAAAATAGCTTCTTTTGTGTTCTGCTGAAGAAAGAAAGTCATACATGCTTGAAATGACATGACAGTGTGTGAATGATGAAAGAATTTTCGGGTGAATTGTTTTAAGTGTGTATTTCCACACATTCAATGTATGGCGCCAGGTGGTGCAGCATCCAGCCTGAGCTAAAGCCATTAATATTCATGATAACACTTTCATATTTTTACAACCGTCTCTACAGTAGACATAAATTGAGTATAGATGTGCTGTACTTAACATAGTTTAACGTTCACAGCATCATTAAACCTTCAAAAAAAATGTAACACTATAGTAAACACTAACAGTATTTTTCTTTGCCTGTCTCAATTCCCAGATGTTCTCTGTTCCTTTCCCCATTCATTCCTCCTGTCCTGTCTCTACCTCAAATCTAACCCTTAGTACTCATTGTTCTAAACATTCACAATCTTTATGAATGTCTAAATCCCTGCCATGAGCAATGAAACAGAACACAGAGAATTTATAACTCTCCCAATTCAGAAATGAAATGACCCAACAATGCAAACACCCCTCTTTAGGTGAACATGTTACGAGGATGAAAATATTCATCTGAAGATTAGCATTTCCCACACATTGAACACTGCAGTCCAGATTAGCTCTTTTTACAAGATTATGTTCTCTTGAGACTAACACTCTGCTTCAAGATTCAACCAACTTTTTTTTGAGACAATCTGCTCTATGAGGACAAGCCATAAAAATACATTTGGACTTCTAAGTAATTTCCTAATTCTATTTTCCATGTCCTAATATTTGAGTGTTTACTCAGATTTATCTATCTAATAAACCTCTATACAGATTATGTTCCAAGTTCCAATAGTGTCATGTAAGCGCCAACCTGGTCTCACAGGAAATACGTGCATCTCTACACCTTTTGCAGCACCACAAAATATGTACCATCATTCCATCAGGTATATATTAAAACCCCACATCACAGTTTCCAACAACAGTAACCTTAAAAATATACTAGATTATATTGGAGTGTAATGATTTTGAATTTAATAAGATGTCGTATTTTGTGCAAAAAGTGGTACGTATTTCCTATGAAACTAGGTTGGTATGCACAGAAGTTGAAAATTTTTCCTTGAAATATTCCACTACTGGACAACAAAGGTATTAAAACCTGGACAGGAAATGACACAAGCATCATAAGGAGTGACTCATGTGGATTGTGGATTCCAGCAGTGATACTTTAGAAGAAAATACATGGTTCAGTTAACATCTTAAAAAGCATGCTGTGTCCAAAGGCAGGACTCTGTGCCACACAATAACCCACCCACAGTTATGTAAAGGAATAAACCTGCTGGGCAGTGCTTTCTTTTTTATTATAGCCTATGGGTGTCCAGAAGCCCCAGATTCACAAACCAGATGCAAATCAGGTATCAAAAAAATTCGGCCTCAAAACTTGCATGAATCGATTTAGTGTTAGACTAAGGAACCCAGCAAACAAAAATACTATATGTTATAAGAATGTTTTGCTAATGTTTCCAGGAAGTTATGAAAAACAAATCTGGATGTTTACATACACGTTTCTAATGTTTTTATACCAAAGTTTTATCATGCTTATTTAATTGTTTAGAAAAGACTTGCTCTAAAAGACCATTTTATCAGGATATTATGTCAATTCAATTTCAATTGGACATAATATTCTGATAAAATGCTCTTTTAGTGTTACCCTAAGAACTATAAGAGAGAACTGAACGTTTGCCAAAGCTCTCAGAAGGTTTAAAATTATCTTAATTTATATAAAATGGTGTGTTTGGATCCTTTAGTTGATGCAGCCATCACCTTCTCAGGAGTTTGTTTGTTGGATTTTTCCGGTGACTCCAAACTGACTGGTCATTTGACTTGAATGAGATATGGCGGTCATGGCTGGCCGGTGTGTGTTTACGTGTTAATGCGTCTCACTGATTTAAGAGACATGTCTCCTCTCCTGCATGGCTGACTCTTAGTGGGTGTGCGCTGACATTTGCGTCCTCCTGCCACCCCCACTGCCTCTCCCTCATCTTCACTGTGACTTTAAGGAGGTCTGTGACCTTTGACAAAACAACTCATCAACACTCCTTTCTGGCAATGGGACATTTCAGAAATATTATTCAGACATAATTAAATACAAGATACAGTATTAATATCTAAATTTTACATAACCTTTATTAATTAAATCAAATTTGCCATCTTTTAAGGTCTTATGTGTAATGATTTAGAGGATTTTCTTACAGAAATGCAATATCACATAACCATATCTTCAGTGGTGTATAAAGATCTTACGTAATGAAGAGGGTCCCCTTGCATAGAATTCACCATGTTGTTTGTACAGTTGGCCTAAATGGTCAAACCATAGTAGTACTTCAAAAGGGAAGGGGGAGGGATGGAGTGAGCCATTGGCTGGAATTCGCAACCTCACCACTAGATGCTGCTAAATTTAATACACTCATTTAATGACATCATAAATGTCAAATACAAAACACCTTTTTTATTATTTCAATTTGAAATTGAAACAAAAAGAAAACAAAACGTTGTTATACATTGAACAATTCAGTTAACATGAAGCAGAAAGTTTACAAATGACTATGTTTATTTAGGTATGGTAGCACTATATACTTAAACTAACTGATGAATAATATACCAAACATTTTCATCTTCTATTTATCAATCTGGAGATCTGAATAAAAAAGAAATACCCTGTACCTTAAATAAACAATAATACATATGAGAAAACCGTATACAATTTAACATGTTGAGTTAATGACACGACCACTTACTGGAATGACATGTACATTTTTACTAATTGGTCATATTCGCCTTTGAGAAAATAACAATAATTCAGTTCTAGATCGCATTGAGCCAGGCAAAGCTGTTTCTTCTGTAATATAACTAGATAAGGCACTCTAGGAATAATGCTGTTAAAACACTCGACACAGATCCAAAGGTGCAGAGTTCTGTACACAGAGTAACTCTTGAAAGGGCAACCTCTGCATGGTTTTATCAGAATAACTGCGCCGCATTTGGTTTAAAAGCTGTTTAAATTACACAGGACAATGATTATTGCAATTAAACCAGACAAGAATCCTAATTATTCCTTTGAATCAAAAGAGACTGTTGTATAATTTGTGTCCATCAGCCTATGTTGTGTAACTATCAGATCATGATTAAAACGGTGACACCCATTAGACTCCCATTGTGTTGGACTGATATATCTATAGGCCTATAAAGGATTGAATGATTATTGTGACACTTATAAACATTCTTAAAATTGTACACGCATTACAACCAATATCTACCATTCACAGGCTGTTGAAACCATCTGCTCAAGATACTTGAAGTGATTATAATTATTGATCCTAAACAATTTTATATGCAGATATGTCTTTTTCCCAGTATCGATTTCAAATCTTTGTGCATTGTGACACATGAAGGTGTCGGCATTCGGCAAGTAATCTGTCTATCATTGGGAAGCATGGATGATTATGTTAAGAGGTTTAAAAGTACACTACAATCACTGTAAATGATGACAATAGTAAATGATAACAATAAAAAATGGCTTAATAATGGCATAAAAATGTAGGCTTTGTAACCAACCATCATGATTTCCATAGGCAAATCGCATTCTTCTTTTGAAGTTCGAAAAAACATACCACATTCTCTGTTATCTTTTGAATTATATGTTGTTGTTTTGGATGTAGGTGTATATTCTCATTTTCAGTGTATGAGTGAAACAACATGACAGCAGGACACAGGCTTCGTGTGCACTGACAGTGAAATCAGTAAACCTGGACTCAATGACTTCAGCATGGGACATCCATCATTCTCAATGAGGACAATCGTGCTAACATCACTGTTGAAAACAAACAAGTAAACATTTGGGTTGCCAGTACTTTGTTGCAGGCTCATCTTGCTGTTCTACTGAGATTACTCACCGGAAAAAAACAAACATTCAAAGGCCAAGTAAAACAGAATAAAAAAAGTTAAAAGTGGCCTATCCTGCATCAGGAATAGTCTTTGAACTTGAGCGTGCACATGCAGAATTTAAGTTTCAATGTCATTTCAATGGCTGCACTAGATGCATAGGCTGAAACTATAAACTAATGTTGTAACAAACCTAACATCTTAAGTTCTAGATTTTATCACAAGTTAAAATTGTAGAATTTTTTAAAACCAATTGAGGTTGGTAAAACAGTGCAAAGAAGCCAAAATATGCTTACAAACAAATTTTACCATCCCATATGAAAGTGGGAGGCAGCGTAATCATCCATTTGTAACAATAAACATAACATTTCCAAAAGATTAAGGGTGCTATAGTTAACCCCACATTTCTCACATTAAAGTGTGTGTGCGTGTTTGTGTGCATGGGTGTGTGTTTGTGTTGCACAGTTCTTTGTTTGTGTATGTGTGAATGTCAGTTTTTATTTGACAAAAAACAAAAAACAATAAAACACTATAGGCTTATTCAATTGAATGTTTGTGGGTGTTTGTTTGTGCGTGCGTTTTTGTGTGTATGTGTATTTGTGTGAGTACCGACCACACTATAGGCTCACTCCTTTATATATGTGTATGAATGATCTGCATTGTGTTGGATTTGTTGTATACTTATTGGACAAAATGTAAATTGGAGTGTAAAGATTTGTTCCATTTCCATTCAAGTTGTATACAATGCAAGTGGCCGTGCTTCCCCCCGTCCCCTTATTCTGTCTATGAATCTACTCCGGCCTGTCAAGTGAAGACAAAATCAGTAGTGAAGACAAAATGCTCATGCACTCATATCAGTGACATATTAGGAGAGAACAGCTTTGGAGTAATAGCAGGCTAGGCTCAATGACCGATAGCTGTAAGCTCCACAGGGAGATGTACAACAAACAGATGATGTCTGTCATCTACTTTGAGTTCCCTTCTTATCATGAGGATTCCAAAACACGGAGGGTGAGATTATATCGAGACAACACAGGATTCCCATCTATTTGCAAGAACGTCAAATCCGAGTCTAAAAAAAGTGAAATTTAAAAGCGTTTATGGCATGGATAGAACTACAATGACATTTCCCATACGAGAATGTCCTGACTTGTCCTGGAAGTGTCTCTGGCACTCAGACGTCATCACTGTGTTAGATGACTGTATTCTCATGCCTCTCTGATGTGTTGCTGATATTATTTTGGTCTGCCGTGGCCTAGAGCCAGTGGCATCGGGCTGTCCAAGGGGCAGCGAGCTTGTGCTCAACAATCACATTCGATTTCATCACATTCACGGGTTGGATAAGGGGCGTTGGATGGAATTAGAGAGATCACCAAGGAAACAAGCGTAAGCTTGGTGAAATAGAGCAATAATGGAATGTCAAGGATTTTAAGTACCCAGGGGTGTAAGGAAAAGAGCTTAGTATGCGGTAGATACATTTTCTAATTTATTAAATAGACGGTTTCAAAGCAACAATATAAACAAACGTTATACTGCACATGCAAGCTGTTGCCCAAACTTAACTTCCTGGTACAAATCCGCAAAAAATGAAGTCCCTGCAGATTATTTCTGATAACAATAATTCTCGCCAGAAATTGTACTTACATTTGACTTAACTTGGGGCTAGGTGCGTGTGTCCAATGAAACCATCTATAGGTGCAACTTCTGTGGGCAAAGATCATATTGCGCGTAAACTCACTGGCTGCCTATACACCGAAAAAAAACATTACTTTTCTGACAGCTGATGTGATGCTAAACGGCTGTACTGATAAAATATGGCAACAGACCAAGTATTCATCTCAGGGCACACAGCACTACACCATGTGATATGTTACAATATACTGTTATATGTAAGGATATATGTCAGCAGTTTACTGTCAACTCTTAATCGGGTCCCTGGAGTTTGCTGATTTGAATGGGATGTTTCATGTTAAAAAGCATATCTTATCATCCCTGCTTAAAAAAGAAAGATCATTTATATATTTAAAGGGACAGTTCACTCAAAAATGAAAATTCTGTCATCACTTACTCAACCTCTTGTCGTTTCAAACCTGCATGACTTTCTTTCTTTCTTCTGCAGAACACAAACTAAGATATTTTGAAGAATGTTGGTAACCAAACAACGGCGGTACCCGCTGACTTGCATTGCTTATTGTGTCTGCACAATAGAAGTGAATGGGTACCAGCATTGTTCAGTCACCAACATTCGTAATAATATCTTCTTTTGTGGTCCGGTCATACTGGTTTAAAATGACAAGATAGTGTGTGAATGATGACAGAATTTTAATTTTTGGTATCTGCGAAATAACTACTGTGATCCTTGTGCAGGACGCTGCAAGAATTGCTTAAGCAACCAGGCGGTGAGGTGAGTCCCGTGGATGGACCTCTAAGCACGACTCCCACAGGAGGAAATGGCATCTCTGCCAGGATGCTTCGCAGCCGCAGCGGTGAGCTCACCACAGTGCATGTTTTAATAATCTTCTCTTTCCTTACGCTAATGTTCTTCTCTCATATAATCATAATTAGGGTTATAGATCAGGGTATTCATCACCTTCCAAATAAATCCCAACCTTAATATCTAAAATAACATTTGCGTATTGATGCGCATATGTCTAGGAGGCAGTAACCTTTTCTTAGGAGAGGTGAATGCTGGGTAGCCTTGGTAGATCAACAATCCAGTGGAATCAGTTATGGAAATTAAGGATGACGTGTTCTAGCATGATTAATCACATCTAGCATGAGATTGGAAAGTGATTTTTTTGCACCTCTGCTCATGGGCTCTGTTTCTCAAAGGGACCCTTAGATTATTGCATGACAACACACACTGTGTATCACTGCCTCATAGCTGCTCTCTACTTTCCTCTTTCTGGTGAAACACTTATGAGTTGGTTATGTTTAAATAAAATTAATAATAAGAATAACCTTTAGAATTAATAAAAGGCCTATAGATTTGTGGCAATCTTTAAATTTCCCCAAATTATCTAACCCCATTGCTTTTCACTGGATCCCGGTTTCACAGACAAGGCTAATGGCAAGACACAGATTAAAATGAATATTTGAGCTGTCTTTACTAAAAATTAATTGCCCTGACATTTCTTAAAATATGTCTGTGCCATCGTTTTGTATCAATATGCACACCAGTTATTTTTTTTTAAAGCGTTTTTAGATACGCTTTTTAAATATCCAAATTCAACTAATTTAACAAAGTTCTGGCCTAAACTGAGCCTTGTCTGTGAAACCGGGCCTCTAAATTTGCAATAACTAGTTCTGGATCCAGCACAGTGATTGATGTAGACATTCATGAGGGTGGCAGAAAATTTGTCCTTAGGTTGTATAATATTCATGTCATCAGTATATTAACTTAAAAAAACACATTATCCACCGTTTTTCTTGTCTCACTTACCCATTCTTCTTCCTATTTCCTCTCCAAATCTCATTCCATGTTTCTATCTCTCATTCTGACTACAGTGCAATAAGAAGAAATGTTTGAATAATAGGATTTTCCCCCCTAAATTTTAATTGAACATGATTAGGCACCACTTCTCCAGATGTAAAAAAAACTGGTCCAGAGTCACTTCCACCTACATTTGTATTTATACATTTTTAAATCTTACATTATAATTAAAACTTAATTATTTTGTTTCAAATTTTGATTTGGTTATAAATGCTCTGTTGGTTTTACTGTATTCTGTTCAGAACGTAAATTTTGTTAAAAATGTGTAGTGTCAAAAACTAAAACAGGAAGTTCTTTTGGACCATCGTTGAATCAGCGTTGCTTACATGTCCATGAGTGTTTTATATTTAGGTCATTATAATATTTAGTTAACATGGATTTGATGTCAACCAAAGTCTGATTTTGAGTGAGATGAACAAGAAGGATTAATGAGGAGGAGGATTAGAACAAATACAATTTACTACTAAAATAAGAAATAAGCAATAAAATATAATAAATAAAAACATTTTGCCTGCAGAATATTTCATTTTCTTTTCAAAACTAGTCAAATGTTTTGCATGTGACGTTATGTTTTAAGACAAACACATTCTTTTAGAACTTTTTGTAATTCTCACTAATCACAATGGTGACTATCAAGACGTTTTTACAGTCATTTTAAATGTATTTCAATATAAATACAGTACACAAAAAACATAATTTACAAATACTTTATAATTAGACAATTAGATAAACATCTGCATACAAATTATTGTGTTAAAACACAGCTAATATATTATGGTCAAGAAAAATGTTTTTTTTTGACTTTTTTTGAGATTCACCATCAGCGTTGACTAATGTGCTCCTAATGTTGATTGATCCTGTGAGCTGATTTTACACATTTGTCAAAATTTGTGTCCGATTGCAGTTCCTCTCTCCTTCCATCATTCCACTTAAACCTTCCCATTTTCTGATTCCTATTTCCCCACATAACCAGAAGAAACTACATCTGTAACCTCCTTTTCTTGCTCATCTATAAATGCAAGCGAGGTCTTATCATTTCCGATTCCGCTCAGTGGATTTACACAAGCGAGCTCCAAGACCGACAGTTGATGTGGGGTTTATGCTGATAAGCAGCGTCTGTGCCGAGCTTAAGCAGCACACTTTTCTCTGCACTTTATGGAGAGGATTTAAGTTTCGCTCGGAGGTGCTTAGAGGGTTTATTGCTGTGACTCTACATCTATTGGCATATATTTTGCATCCTTAGTAGTTGGGAGAAGATTATAACACTTGTGCTGTGTTATACGGTGAGGTTGAAAAAGGCCTGACATCTCTTCACGGAGGCTTATCCAAAAGGGTTAAACTGGGAAGACATTGGGAATAATATTCTGCCACACTCTCTTGCCAGGAGGAGCAAGTGTTTACACGAGTGGTTATAACATATTTTAGTATTCATAAATTACGCTGCCTTTCTGCTGAGATTTCAAATGAAACCCATAAAATATCCATTCATCCTTCATCGGGTCTTTATGGAGCCTTGCAAGAAAATTACCTTTCCTTTTAAACAGTGTAATTTTTACCCAGTTAAATGTTTTTTGTTTAACTATTTATTTATTTATTTCCATTTTCACTGCAATATTGACACTCCCTCCACCTCATCCACTTACCAATCTGCCCTTATCTCTACTGCACCATCACACATCTCTCCTGGATGAGTGACATGCCATCAACTGTATAGCAAAATTGTAAAAGCAAAGTATGTTTTAACAACTCTGGCCTGAAGGTCAACTATAAGTAAACCATCCACAGAGTGATTTTACAACAAAAAACAAGAAACTTGAGCATTCAGCCTGTCACTCCAACAGTGCATAATAAAGACCAGACTATCTTTTTGTTACACAAATGATCTACAAATTAACTCAATTAAAAATCAGGTATCATTGTGTGTTTCCTGTAGCTCAGTGGTTAGAGCATGAGGCCCAGGGGATTGCACATACTTAGAAACAAAATGTAAAGTATAATGCAATGTAAGTCGCCAAATGAGTAAATGTAAATCTAGGTATCAGAGCTTACAAACAAGAATGTGCGTCAATACGGGCACATGAACTACTGCATGACAACAACACACACAAAGACATGTAGTACTAACCAATTTTAGATCTTGTGCAGTTCTCTTTGTAATTCTCGCCTGAAGCATTTCATGTTTTGTTTTATATGCCATTACACACATATGCGCATACACATACCTCACACTACAGCATCACAGTGGTCTTTAATGCTTCAGGCCGTGAGAGACGGTGGCACTGAAGACTGTGTACAAAGATTCACAAAAATACAGATGCCACCCCGTCCCACATTATTGCTTCTCTGTTGCACATTCTCAATTCCCCATTCAAATCACAATCCCATCACGAAACATGACTGGCAGGGTATTGACCATATATAGGCATTCAGATTCATTTTCCTTGGACAATTTTGGGCTCTTACTTTGTTTTGAGCTATACTAAAGTACGTCCTATAGAGTCATTGAAAGCTAACCTAAATAGTTATTCATTGCAAACCCATTAGTTCGTTCAATAGTGCACATCAGTTGCAACATGGGAACTTTAGAAAAAGTACTTGCTCTTGTAATTGCAGATATATTTGTTATTTGTCTGATTATATTTAGGCTTGATGTAAACATTAATACAGCACAGCATTTTAAAGTGTACACTCTTTAGATATATAAGAATACAACAAAAATGTTGTACTCTACTGGTGGGAAAACCGTGGCAATACCCCAAGTAGATTAAATGACTATGATGTGGGCCTCTATGTTTAGCCAACCAATGTCACATAAAGTGAATATTCCATTCCATTATGTGCCGCTAATGGTGAAAAAATTATACAAATCAACTTTAATAACCAGCATAGATACATACTAAACACATACTCGGCACGCACCCCGTACATCCTTAAGAAGACATCAAAAGCTGTTATTAGCCCTCTGGGCTTCCCTGTAACAGTTGTGATTTCAAAGGTCTAGTTAGAAATATCTAATGAAGATGTTAATGTGCACAGAAGACATCTTCCTCTACTTTCTTTCTTTTGAGCAATTAGATCACACACTTCATTATATAAATGCAGCAGGTCTGTTTTCTCTTTCTGATACGGAGTAAAGTCTTGCACCCTGAAGAAAAACCTTCATTAGTTTTTCCTCTTGTACTCTACCGTGACGTGGTAAACCAATGCCCTCAAGGTATTACAATCTCAGTGGATCAAGATTTAAAAGATAAACTTCTGATTATTCCCTGAACTGCATTAAAGACACTATAACAATCTGTATGAAACCTGGACCTGCAGAGAAGATCCATATACATTCCACTATGAGCTGTGTTTGAATGTGAGGAGATGATTTTAATTTGTCATTTTAAATGTTGAGAAATAAGATTTAAGCTATAGAGGACTACAGCCCTTTTTTAACAGGTAAAGTAATGTGGTGGTAGGACATTATGCCTGCATGGGAAAACTTGGTTAACAGTTCAGGTGTACTTATTGTACTTTATTACAAACATTTTGTTTTTAGATATTTAATCTTTTTCTATAGGGAAAGGTGTGTCCAATGCAGTTACTTGGTCCTTATGAAAAAACATATATGGCGATATACTGGAAAATACAATGCAATATAGAGTGTCACGTATGTTGTATTGTTTCAAAAACAGGAAGAAAATTTTACTGAATTGAGACATGAAAGACACTGTTACTGGAAGACATTGATTTAAATGGTTACAAATGTGGATGAAAAGAGCAAAAAAAATAAGAACAGGAAATATAAAAATCATAAATACAATTCTGTGAATGTTAATATATGAAGATAATGTATTTAGATGCTTGGACAAAAGTCACCCCCCCCCATTTTTAAATCCCTCCATGTGACACATAAGCGGAATTCCCCGTTTAAAAAATGAAATATATGTACTGTATTATTGTATACATTTTCAAATATATATTAAATGGTTTAATATATTGACAGTTCAAATATAGGAAAATATTGTCGGACTGAAAGCTCAACAAGTGAAACTTTACAGGAAATGAAAAAGCTTCTTTTCAATTAGTAAACCAAAAGGTTGACAAGCTCTTTTCAAATATTTTTTTGGTTAAATATCTGCAAGACCCACATACAAACAGGAAGGGTAATAAAAAGTATTATTTTCTAAAAAAGAAAAGAAAGTTTCAGTGTGACAGCGACAACATATTTTCCGTGTGTAAGAGTGGTTCAATTTATGCAGATTAAATGCAGTTGAGTTTTAAAATGACCCCCTTATTTTCTTGCTTTGTTATAATGTCAGAACAGGCTGTGCTCTTTTCTATAAACTCAGGATCTAAACGGACTTGTCCAAATTAACGCACTGAAGGGAATGCAACGTTCATGCAACATTCATTTAAACACTGTTTACCACCGCCAGGAAATGTCAGAGTCGTTTTAGAATGTGTTACACAGGTTTACCCTAAAAGATCAGCTGTCCACATCTCTCAGACTGCCCATGTTAAATGAAACATGACTAATGAGTAGTGGAACAAACAGGAAAGACAAAACAAAAACATTCATTAATTGCATCAATATCCCTCCTGCGCTGTCACCCACAGCTCGAGGAAAAATAGGCCATCCAGAATGGGGCATCTGGTTTGAGTGCCCTGAACAACATCTGTATAGTCTATATAGGCAGGCTGATGAGGTGCCACATATAGAGTGAATTTAAATAATTTTCACAGTTCAACAAGTGTCTCAATGCATGCCATATATTGCGCTACTCTTTTTATGACACCTGTTGTATGTTTCGCAGTTAAATTATATTGCAAGTACAGACAGGCTGAAATAGAAAAATGTAACAATCCTTATGTAAGGTACATATTTGTAATGTTTATTTTACACCTTTTCTGTATTCCAGAACAGTACCATCTAAACAATTCTGGTTTCTCTTTTGGTACACCCGTCGGACTCCCTCATCCTGAAAGCAACCTCAGTATACCAGGCCTCGCGCTAAACAAGTACACCTCTTTAAAAGCTGTCGGTAAGAAAAGCAACTAAATGTTATTTTGTGCACAAACACACTACTCACTGAACTGTTTCATGAACTGTTGAGTATCATGAAGAACTGCCTCTGAGTTTGATTGACAGAATGAGGGAAGCCCTTTGGTAAGAGGGCCACATCTGCGGCAGTACAACAAGGTTAAATATACAACGTAATTCTGACAGCTACGCATTTATACAGATGTGCACATTTACGCAGTTGTTTATCTGGACTTTTTGTTTGTTATTCACTGCCAGATGTACTCAACAATGCCAGTAAAATCACTCAAGTGACATAATGATAATGTACATGTGTACGTTAGCAGTACATGAAGTTACTGAACAACGGTCCATTTCCAGGATAGTGAACAATCAGGATGATCACCATAATGCTGATAATGGTGATGCACACTGACAATACAGCCATTTGAAGTAAGCTTGAGGTCTTTCAGCCGTCATACCTGAATCACCTTGCGGCTAGAAAAAGTAATGAACGAGAGAACAGATGCTAAAAATATGACTTGATGACTACGTTATTTGAAAGAATGCCTTCTGACATCAGCTATGACCTAAAGAGCATCTGCAGGAATTTTATCCGATCATGTATAGGGCTTGTGGGCATGTGCTGTATAGGTATCCTGACATACACTCATACGTACACACCTTGTAAAACCTTTTGATTTACTCATCCGATACGAGAACAAACAGGACAAGTGCTGCAATGGATGTTAATACGGCGAGACAGAGTGAGATGCTCGCAGGTAAAAACAGTGAGAAGAGAGATAACTTGTGTATGAGGAATGACCTTTATATATTTCAGGCTAGACAGGTTCTCATAGAGCCCTCAGCAGGAATCAAAGGAGTATATAGTTCCAGATACTTCATTAAAACATAAACACTGATATTTTTCTTCCTTTCTGCTGCTTCTTCACAGCTAATACTGCAACCCGAGACTACTACAAGAGTTATCCATTAATGCATTTCTCCCAAAATGATTCCCCTCTTGCACGCTTCCAACCAATGCATACGCACCTAAAAGACAAGTCCTACCTTCACCAGGTTCGCCCCTCCCATGATATTCATTCCCCCCTCTCCATCTCAATCCCTTCCAACCAATTCGAGAGGTCCAGCATCCCAAAGACAATGACCCACCCTCATCTTTCAAGTTCAGCCTTCAAAGCTTGGGAGTCTGGGCAAAGACACATGTACCGGCAGACCTCACATCCAGGGCACCCCAATCGCAGACAGACTTCGGTCCACAGGAGGCAGTACAGTGTAGAAGTGCTACCTGAGTTCCTCTCCCGGCCCTCGGGTTATGGGGGACACCTGTTGTACCATCCCTATCCCGAACTTAAGACCTACCAGACGAACAGCAAGACAGAGGTCACTGTCTGAGCAGTGGATTATCCTGGTCATCTACATGCTGTATAAGCACAACCTCAGGATCAAATGAGTGGGATAAAAGACACTTTTCAGCTTGTTCTCCTGCTCAAGAACTGGGTCAAAATCTGATGAGATTTGATCATAAATTTCATTAGGGGGTTAGATTTTGTTTAATATTTTGTTAATTGTAGTAAAATTTTGTGACAACATTTGATCAGAAAAAGCACTGTCATTTTGAGAAGCATAACAACAAGCAATTTGGTTCCTGTGAGTTATATACCTTGGAACAAAAGAAGCATGTTGAACAAAATGTTAAAGTAAGTTTTTTCTGTACGGAAACAGATTTTTGTCTATGGCTGGTTGCCACATAATGTGAGGTTGAAGAAATCCAGTCAGATGCTCAAAGGATCTGGACTATCGACCTGGGAATGAATCCAAAAGAATGTGAAGCTGACGTCACGCCCTATGTTGCATGTTGCAGTTCTGCCGCCATCTTGGGAGGATAATGCTCCACTACTATTATTGTTTTGATATGTACCGTTACTAGTTTTCTTTGATATATGGAGAAATCGAAAGTGAAAGATCTATGGGCTTTTCATATTGCAGTTTTTAACACAGCAAAATTGACCTACCATAGTTATATTTCCTAATCAAAAAACAAAACACTGCACTCAATGTATTAGCAGCAATCCTTCCAAGGTGGCGCAAAATTCATGGCGTGGCGTAGCTTCACATTCTCTATAGAACAAGCTATGCAACGACAGAATATCAGCTCTAGTATTTAAGGAATAGTTCACCCACAAATTAAAAATATGGCAGAATGTTGATAACTTCAAATCTTTATCATTGCGTTGCCATATTTAAATGTATTGTTTGCTCTTACGGCTTTGTTTTGGTCTTATTTGGCCTAAAGAAGATTATTCGTTCAGACCTATCGTTTCATCTCAGAACACTTTTTTTCAAAGTTACATAGATGGATGTTTTTTTTAACTTTAACATTATGGGACCTATGTATACAAAGTAACTGCTTCTTTTGTTTAAAATATATATATAAAAAACTCATATACATCTAGTATGAAACATGGGGCTTATTATTCTTATTAGATAAATCTTAATTTTGGGCAGATTATTCCAGTAACACTTAACTTTACAAGAAGGCTATTTGTTAACATTAGTAAATGCATTTGCTAATATGAACTAATGGTTCATAAACAATACTTCTAAACCATTTATTAACCTTAGTTTATGTTAATTTCACCATTGACTGATACATTGTTAATCATTTGTAATTGTTAAAATTAGTAAATGCATCATAAACTAACACATTTGTATTGATATGAAAATCTACTGTATATTGCTCATTGTTAGTTCATCTTAGTTACAACTTAAAACAAGCTAATTGAAATGTGTTACTACTATTCCTTTAATTGCTGAAATAATTTTCTCACATGCACTAGCTGTCAAGGTAAGCATTGGAATATTTACCTTCATACTTGTATTACAATGTGGGTTAACCGGGGCTGGAATGGGAAGAAAAATCAGCCCTGGTATTTTTGGCCCACATCAGCCCTCCACCATTTCTGTTTAGTGGTTGGTGGGTGTCCGACTGAGAGTTCAAATCGTCCGTTCCGGGCCCAAACGATTGCGGCCCACCAGGAAAACGCCCGGAACCCCAGATGGCCAGTCCGCCCCTGGGATTAACCAAACATCTACATTACAGACAATGTTTCAAAACTATAAATTGTTCTTCAACACAAATAAGCACTTGATATAGACTGACTGAATATGATACCTGATAACTGCTCTCTGCTGTATGGACACAAAAGCTACATAATAATAGCCTACATTCACATGTAGGCATGACTTATACCTATTCTTAAATGTATATAGTATTAAAAATGTATGTAGCAAGTTGTGTGATTTCTGGTTTCCAGTATGAAGTTGTGTATCATATTTCTGTCAACTGGATGCATCCGTTTTTTCTGTTTTACATTCAAACAAAGCATCTTGGATACTTTTCTGTAATACTGTAAGTTATATTCATCTTATTTAATATTTGTACAGATTTCCACAGATTTTTTTAGAAACGATGCAGATATCTGAATTAGGAGTGGTAATAAAAGCCATTAATTGTAACATTGTAGACATTTTGTATGTAACCGTGTATAAAATCATGAACTAGTTACACAAGGGCTTGAAGTAAATAAAATAAAAAAATTATGTAAAGTAACCCTGCAATTATTAATCAACATTACAGAATGTACTGTTGAAAGGAGGTGACGTGAGATTTTCATTTTTTACATCAGAACTGATCTCTTCACCATAATAAAAGGTATTCAAACCTATTCAATGGTACAACCAACACAAATGAATTGCATTCAGTAATATCGTGCTGTCCATCTGAAACCTCCCATTTCCCTATTTGCGGTTTTTCAGGAAATGAAAAAAAACACTGAGCTTTTTTATTGATTGCATAACTGTGGGGTCAAAGTTGACACTTTTTAATAATTTTGACTGGTTAGATATTTGCAAACACCCAGTGACAAACAAAGGAGGACTAATAATATTAATGTCAAAAATTAAAATCACGATTTAAGAAGGACAGCAGCGATATGCATCTTTTGTTTTCCAAATTTCAAAACGTTTACACCATAATCTCTTAGCAACCTAAATCGCAGTGGTTTCCAAGATAGCACTAATTACCTGAAGTGATTCTCTATTATATTGAACACCTTGATTACCACAATTGATCTGATATCTTGCATATAAATCTGCAAAAAGACTGTTTCATGGGACGCACGTGCTGGCTCTGAGACTTCTGGTCTGTGTTTCATTATAATCTAACAATTAATTTCAGATTTATTTTAATTGTTATTTCCTATTGCTATAATACTTATTGTATTAAATAAAAACTACTCAACCGTTAGTGATTTGCAGAGGTCCACCGGAAGTAAGCTTGGGCCACATAATTGGGCCCTACAATTGACATTACTTTAACATTACAGAAAACAATACTCCTGTTTGCTTTGACTTGCATAAACAACCTAAACTGTGCACTGTAAAGGAGTGCGACAACAAAAACAAAACACACTCCACAAGGCATTTTTTTCTTTTATTTACTTAAAAAAAAGAAGAAGTTCCAAATACTCTGAAACCTGAACCCTTGCACTGACCTCCACCATACAACCGCTACAATCATAGGGCACAACACAGGTTTCAGAAATACACATGATCCTAAAGTACAGCAATGCATAGAGATCTGGTGAAAGCCACCAAACCTGGTTCCCTGCAGAGCCCATTGCATTGGGTTGTTTCATTAAACCAGAGCACCAGTCGGGTCAGCTTAAGTGCAAAGTTGGTAGAACGAACATGCCAAAGGGTACAACACCTCTAAAAGTTTTAAATGGAGCTCTAAGGAGGGGTTAATTGTATTTAATGTCCCTCATTCTTTTTTAACTTTTGATGTGAGCAATTGTGATTGCATAAAGCTATGGAGCTAAAAGAGATCCCACAGAATCACTTAGAGAGGAAATACATATAACTGCAATGTAACCTCATATAATTAAGCCGTCATAGTTTACCTGAAACAGGTAGTAAACAAAATACTATGCTGCGCTAAAGAGGTTCAGTCACCTCTTCCGATTGTTCTACCTGGTGTGCTTACAGCTAAAGCCTATCAAAAGAATTGATTGACCTCATCCAATGGATGCACATGACTGGTCTAAAATCTAGACCATATAAATGGATTTGTAGGACATGCTCTGGGCTGCTTTTGTGAAATTCCTGGAGGAGTGCAAAGCTGGTTGCGGGGTACAGATTGGTCTCTCTGTTGGCAAAGGCGTCACAGCCACGTGATGTAAAACATCTAGGTAATTCGGGCTTAAAATTCAGTGCTTAAGAGGACCTACATATCAGCCGCAGGTACTGTTTAAATACCATCCGGCAATCTAGTGGAATATGATGAAAAACAAGCTTTTCAACGTAATAAACAGCATGTGCGTCTGGAGTGTTTTGTGTACGGGTAATACACAGTAAGGTTGAAGGTGCTAAATTTTGTGTCGATAAGCAAATTAAGACCAAAAGCTACAAACAGGAGTCCCAGTGGAGCTGCAGATCCGAGCTGTCCAAAAAGTCTGCCGAGAACACACTGGGTGGAGTGTGTGAGCTCAGAGGGGCCAGGACCATACCAGCGCCGTTACAATTACTACCCCCTCCTCCCATGGGTATGTCCAGCCAATCCATGCCATCTAGTGTGGGGTCTTCGAAGTCCAGGCTGGCCGGGTGGGTTGAGAAGCTCAGGTCACTGGTGTCCATTGGTGTTGGGGGATGGTCCAGAATACTGGAGGTGCTCAGCATTTGGTTGTGGAGATCATCGATTAATGTCAACGGGCCGTCTGGCTCCACACCGAGAAGGGGAGTCCAAGTGCTGCTTTCAAGGAAGTCCTCTAGGCGGCCGGTGCCGGAGCAGGGCCTGTCCTGTGTGTCTGGGTGCTGCTGGGGAGGGGCAGGGTCAGGGTGGTGAGCGGGCAGTGACAGGTGGAGAGGAGAAGGAGGTGGGGAAGGAGACGGTGGGCTGTTGTGGAAGTCTGACAGGGAGGGGTCTTGATTGGCTTTAAATCCAGATGAAATTTCTGGTTTAGGAAATAAGAGAGTGATTTAAAAGAAAGCACAACATTTTTATTTCAAGCTGTAATTGAATTGCACTTCTAATTCCCTCTTTACATCCATTTGAGTAGATCATCGGCGGACGGCAATGATTTAAGGTGTTACCAATTTAATATTTAAACATAGAAAATTACATTTCTGACCACTTGTAATGAATCACCCGAAAGTAATCAAAGTACAATCAAACTGGCTTTATAAGTCATTTTCAACTTGCTATTTAACCATTTTAAATTTGAACAATTTTAAGTTGAAGTTTTTTTATTTATTTTGAAGAGTTAAAACAATGTAAAACATTTAAAATGTTAAAAAAGTAGGTCGAAATGACCTGTAAAACCAGTGATTGTACAAAAATATTTTATAGTGTATGTCTTTGGGGCTGAAGAGCTGCAGAAAATTCCAAGAGAGTTGTTTTTACCTCCGCTCTTGATCAGGATTTCAAACAGGTCGTCTATTTGCTGGTTGTTAGATATGTTTTCCTGTAAAAAGAATGAATTCCCCAAATTACTAAACAGAAGTAGAGAATTAAAAGAAGGTGTGAGAAATAAAGAGAGAGAGAGAGAGGAGGTTTTACTTTGAAACGTGGAGGGTTTGGCTTTGGGGAGGAAGGGGTGAACAAAGTGTGGCGATCAAAGGTTGGGCAAACCTCCTCCTAATAGAGGAAATGATGAGAAGAGGAAGATAGAAACAAAAGATGTTTTGGCTGAAGTAAAGAGGGAGAAAACGGAAAATGATATGTCTGTTGATCTCATAGTTCTGTACCTTAAATGGGGGCGGTGAGGAGGGTTTACCCAATGAGTTTGATTCCTCAGTGAAGAAGGGCTCAAAGCTGGGTGGAGCAGATACCGGTTGGCTGGATTCCTGGACAGATGTGGTGTCCAAGTGAAGCCCTACTTTCTGAATCTGAGAGTGACAGCGCAATATTCAATTTAAAGACTTCAGAATGTGTTCAATCAAAATGTGTCATTTTTTTATTTAAATAATGAGGTTTGAGTAAGCACATCTCATGCACATACTTTGGTGACAGGCTCTCTGACAGCTTGTGATTGGTTGGCAGAATTGGTGACATCAGTAGACGATTGGCTAGGGAGCTTGGTAGGGGTAGACTGTAACCTCTGAACAACAGAAAAACAACAATTCTCATAATGAGCTCAGAGTTTTATTATACAGCATCTACAAAAACTAGGGCTGTTAAACGATTAATCGCAATTAATCACATCCAAAATAAAAGTTTGTGTTTATATAATGTCTGTGTACAGTGCATATTCATTTTGTATTTATGAACACGTACACTTAGATGATTTAGAAAATATGTGCATGGATGTATATACTATATCATTTAAATTATATATAAACATTTATAGATTTTTATAGTTTACATAAATGTATACATTTCAAAATGTGTATGCACAGTACACAGACATGTATTATGTAAACTCAAACTTTTATTCGGGATGCAATTAATCCCTAAAAAAGCCCTAAAAAAATATCAATAAAATCAAGAACTCTATGTTTACCTGTAGAGTAATGCGTCCATTAGATTTGCTCTGAGGAGATTTTCCAGTCAAGCTGTCTACGCCATTACTGGTGAGTGCAATGAGATAGCGGTTGCCGTTGCTGTCGGTGACCAGTGTGGGTGTGCCATGACTCTTCAGAAGATCCAGTGGAAAAGATGTGGTGATCTGAGGACTAGTCTGCTGGTTCACCAACACCTGCGAAACCTGTAAAGCAATTTCAGTGAAGTTATGCAAAAATATCAAGCAAATCAAGAACTACATAAATAGAAGAAATGATGCTCACCTGTGGTGTCTGTAACTGCTGCGGCTGATTTTGTGTATTCTGCTGCTGCTTCTGATTGGCTTGTAGCTGCTTTTGTTGGGTCTGCTGCACGATGAGCTGCTGCAACCTTTGTTGCTGCATTGTTGTCTTCTGCTGCTGCAACTTTTGCTGCTGCTGTAACTGTGTCTTTTGCTGCTGTTGTTGCAGTAACAGCATTTTCTGCTGCTGCAGCATCTGCGTTTTCTGTTGCTGCAACTGTGTCTTTTGCTGTTGCTGCAACACCTGCGCCTTCCCTTGCTCTTGCTTCACTTTTGGGTCCATTTGCATCTGCTGCCTTTGCTGTTGCACCAGCTGTGTTTTCTGTTGATGTAAGTTCGGTAGGTCCACCAGCACTTGCTGCTGCTGCAGAAGTTGTTGCTGCTGCAGCTGTAACCGTTGTATCTGCTGCAGCTTGAGCAGCGTCTGCTGCGAACACTGTGTCTGCAGCTTTTTCTGCAGTTGGACCTGCTTTAGCGGGTCTTCCGATGTGTCCATTTCCTCCTTGACCTCTTCCTTCACTTTCACTTCTAGTCCATTAGGGAGGGAAAGCATTTCAGTGTCAACAGTGTTGTTTGCGCCCTCTGCGGCCGCTCCGCGCTTACCCTGCTCCAGCTGGGAGCGCAGCGTCTCCACCAGCCTCTGCTTCTGCCTCAGCATGCGTGTCAGCTCCTCTATCTGCTTATCCTTCTCCTGAAGCATTTGGTCTTTGTCTAGAGAAGGGGCTGATGGCAATGGACCTGTGCGGGAGAGGCTGCAGCAGGCCTGCATCCGTCCAAGAGGCTCCTCTTTAACCGGAGAGGGATGTTCTGGAGAGGGGTGAAGGCTGAGCTGGGTGAGGGGCGAGCTGACCTGTTAAGGAGGAGAGAGATGAATTTACACAAACGCCAATGCAACTAGTCGACTTTATGACAACCAAATAGCTTGTCGATTATAACGACAACTGTGGACTCACCATTTCTCCAAACACGTCCCCGTTACAGCTGGCCTCATCTGGACTCAATGCAGCCAGAGAGCGGTCAGAAGGGGTTGGAGATGCAGGTGGGGAGGAACTAGTGCTGCTGAAGCGCATAATCTGAGGCGGAGTTGTGGCGTGGACCCTAGTGGCAGCTGCTACGGGAAAGGAGGACGTTTTAACATCTTTCGCTTGTTGCTGGATAGCACCGGATAACTGAACCTGGGCAGTTTTCGCAGCTGCTGAGGAACCACCGTTCTGTTCCTGGTAGTTTTTCAGTCGTTCGATGAGATCATTTTTAGTGCCTGATACTGTCAAACCTCTCAATTTGAGCTCTTGTTTGAGTTCGGCAACCTGGAGGAAAGATAAACGAAAGTCAGTTCCGCAACATGTAGAAATGTTTGAAAATGAGGGAATGAATTACAACTGTTGCTTACTTTGAATTCATCCAGGTTGACGGGCAAAGTGCTGGGTTTAGCCCCTCCCACTGAGGGCTGACTTTGACGAGAAGGACCATTTTGATTGGAGGACATTGTAGAACAAGTGGAAATGGTCTGGGAAGGGGAGGGGCCTGGATTGGTGGATGTTTGCTGCATTTCAGTAGAAACTCTTGAAACGTACAGGTAAACACAATAAATACATGAATCAAATAACATTTCATGAATCATCATAACAATTTTGACCTGGACTCTTGCAGACATTTTACTTTTACCACTGTAAAACAAATAGATATGGTTGTGGTTGCACTCACTTGGGTGGGGCGGGTAAGATGGTGTGGTAGTTGTAATGCTGCTGTTGCTGGTTGATGATCTGAAGTTGAAGAAACAGCTGCTGCTGGTGGAGGATCTTGGCATACGAAGAGTCCAGCGGAGGCGGCGGCTCACGCTCGTTTTTCTGGTCGGGAGGGATGTACTGGTGATATTTGAGTTTCTTCACTTTGGGCTTGCTATCTTTGGGTTTTTTAGAGCGCTGTGAAGCCCGATCTGTGCTGGACCTGGACTGCTGCTGAAGTTGACATTTAGGACAAGATGGATTTTCTTACTATTTTATAATTATTACAAACAATTCATTATAATATTTTCAAAAATATATTTAGTAATTATAAATAATTCTGGACGTGATATTGATTTACCCTTGTCTGTCCCGTAGGTGGCCGGGCGAGGTTTGTCATAGTGATTTCATTGGGTGGATTATGTGGAGGAGAAGTGTGAGATGCACCGAATGTAGGAGGCGGGGCCTGAGTGAGGAACTAAAATCAAATCAATTGTTAAATAATGGTTAAATATCTACTAACATTGTAGAGCCAATATGTTCACGTATATTTTTTAATCTAATTACAAACGAAAACAAAGCAAGACTGACATCTGAAAAACCAAAACAAACAGTGCCACTCGTTCACTATAAATGATTTTTGATGCTTTAAGGAAAACTCCACTATAGAATGAAATTGTCATGAATTACTCCCCTTAAAGTCATATAATAACCTTAAGACCTCCGTTTATCTTCAGAATACAAATGAATGTGGAGCTTTCTGACTTCCCCCTAGACAGCAACATAACAGACATTCAAAGCGCATAATCTCAGTTAAGTTGCTGTCTATGGGTGGGAGTCAGAAAGCTCCCATACCTCATATTAATTTGTGTACCGAAGATGAACGAAGGTCCTAGAGTACCACTTCAGGGTGAGTAATTCATGACAGGATTTTCATTTTATGGCAGAGTATCCTTTTAATATGGTGAAGACGTCATTGCGTATAATTGTAAATGCATGGAACAGTGCTGCCCTCTAGCGTACTGAAAGTGCAATTCCAATATCGTACATCAAATTAATAAGTGTACCTGAGAGGGTGAGAGGTCTCCATTCATATTCATTATTTCAGCGGGAGAATGTTGAGGACCGAGGCTCAGTGGTGAATCCTGACTGCCCTGTGGATCCGGGGACAGAGCATCACTACTGTCCTCGTCCAAAGAGGAGCTCTCACCCTTCGGAGACTCTGTACATGCGAGAAAGAAATGTCTGTCAGATCTGTGTATGGATCCAGTCAGATATTACATTAGAACTGATTGAATATTTGATTGACTTCTCTTTTTGAACTAACATTTGTAGCTTTGATAACATATTGC
Organism: Triplophysa dalaica; assembly: GCF_015846415.1. NCBI lineage: Eukaryota > Metazoa > Chordata > Actinopteri > Cypriniformes > Nemacheilidae > Triplophysa > Triplophysa dalaica. The sequence continues at coordinate 9,226,925 of NC_079558.1, read as the reverse complement.
ATGCATCTATAAATATATGCAATATAAACGTGGTTTTGTACACTAGATGTTGTGTAAATTGAATAGTAAATTGGCACATGCACAGCTATCGTGACACAGCCGTATAGCTGATTTTGCACAACATATCTGCTGTATTAGACAGTACTTATGGTTAAAGTCTTACCAATGAGCGTGATGACAGGGAGGATGTTCTTGTGGACGAGCTCGATGGGTCCAGGGCGGTGGGAGATCTTATCGTTGAGGTCATCAGCCAGACGTGCTCTCTTCAGCTTCAGCTGCTTGGCCTGCAGCGAGGGCTCCGCTGAAGTCTCTGTGGGTGAATATTAACATATTAACAGATTAAACACTTCCTTCTCTGTTAAAACCACCTGAATTCTCTGCTGAGAGTCTAATGACTAAATTAGATGTTTTGCACAGTGCTCAATGCGATTGCCTATTTCTGCTGCAACAAATGCTGAATGTATGCAGAAGTTGTGTGATGTAAAAAAACGCTGTAGAATTCACAGCAGTGCTTAGGTTTGATAAAATGACAAAGAAACAATGAGGCAAAATTATTATTTGTGCTAGACCAATACATTGCTGTGATCAATATTTAGATTTTTTTATTATTGCATCGGCTGATAAATCTTTTTTCTTTACATTTGCCAAATGATGCATTAGGGCTCTGTTTCTTGAAGGGAAAGTTTACATCAAAATGAAAATTCATATTTATTTACCCCATTGTTCCAAAGCTGTATACATTTCTTTGCATTGCTAAACATTTAGGAAGATATTTGGAAGAATGTCAGTAACCAAAGAGATCTCATCTCCTATTGACTCCCATAGTATTTATTTTCCCTTCTCTTTCAGTAAATGGGGGATGACATCTGTTTGATTTCTGACATTCTTCCAAATATCTTCCTTTGTGTTCGTAAAGAGGGAGGCAGGACTGTTGGCATGACTTATAGTGGGAATCAGCCGTGGGCACACCGGTCCCGCATATCTCACGGAGGAGATCGGGAGCATAAGAGGACGAGTGACAGGACTACAGGCGAGAGAGGACCGGGTCCGGACATGTTTAAGTTTGTATTTATGTTCTTATGATGTCAGTTGACCATGAGGTGGCTGCCGGCCTTTTACTTCCGTGTTATTGTTTGTTTATTTTGATTTAAGTTTGTTAAATTTTCGTCGGTTCCCGCCTCCTTCCTTCCCTACTGTGAACTGTGTTACAGTGTTAACCAGAGCAAAGAAATGTATACAGGTTTGGAACAACATGAGTTTTGAATAAATGATGACAGCATTTTCATCTCTGGGTGAACTTTCCCTTTAAGAAAAGCAAAGAAAATGTATATACCGCGTCTTGTAGACCATACAATGAACAACAGTAAACCCATTTAACTACAATTCTTTTACAATTTTTATTATTTGATATTTTGTTTGGTCTCACGATCCTAACTCTCACCTTCTAGAATGTGCATCCTCACCAGTTCAGACCTCTCTGGCCGACTCCTGATCTTCCTCTTCAGGTAGTCCTCCGTCTGCAACAGTAAAAGAAAAAACTGTTAGTCACAGAATGCTTGTAAAGTGTTCACATTGGAGCCTCACTAAACAATATTGACAGAAAACAAGATCAATCTAGAGATATAACATACACGTGCTCGCTCCAGACTTCTCCTCTGTTCGTGGAAGGCAGCCGGACTCTTCAGTGCTATGTACAGAAACAGAGAGTGAGATGGTTTTACTTTTTGACAGCGAGTCAAAGGAATAGGTGCATTTTGAACATTTTGTCTGCTTGAGTACTTAACAGGTTCATCTCGAGTACTCTTGAGTGGGACGGGGAGAGATTTAACACAAATGCTTCAGGTCGTTTTCTTCCTATTTTTTGCAGCAATGTGTGCAACGCAAACTAAAGTCGTTATGTACTCCCGCACTATAATATTTTGTGCCAAAAATGTCAATATAATCTAAAATACAATTAAATAAGAAATGTTTCAGCTGTTTTTATGATTGATCATTACTATAAGATACTTAAAGTGAAAACCCTAAAATGAAAATTCTGTCATCACTTACTCAACCTCTTGTCATTTTAAACCTGTATGACTTTCTTTCTTCCCCAGAACACAAAAGATATTTTGAAGAAAGTTGGTGATCGAACAGCAGTGGCCCCCATTCATTTCTATTGTATGGACACAAAACCAATGCAAGTGAATGGGGGCCAATTAACAACATTCTTCAAAATATCTTCTTTTGTGTTCTGCGGAAGAAAGATAGTCATACAGGTTTGAGATGACTTTTGAGTAAATGATCAAAGAATTTCTATTTTTGGGTGAACTTCCCCAATGCCTGTCTCGAATAGTGTATTTAAAACGGGAACTTTTCATGTAAAGTGTAAACATTAATAAAGGTCATTCTGTGAAAGAGACAACATCCTTTTGAGTAAGCTCAAAGAACTAAACAAAGTATGGCCTTCTGTGTCCTGACCGAATCCATTTGAATAATCAAGACTGATACGTAAGTGCTCAACCATTCTAAAAATGTGTTTATCACACCAGACTGTGGATTTTGATCCAACTATTTTAAAGATTCTAAAGTTGATCTGAGCCGTGAACACATACACCTGTCATCAAAACCCCTGCCGAATGCTGCCACTGTCAATAAATAGTGTAATGTAAGGTGCTGTATAGAGCATGTTCCCGAAAGTTCACTTGGTAGGGCACTGAGTTAGCAGCACAAATGATGGGTAATTTTGATAATTTTTTAAATGCTTGGAGCCAAAAAGTATCTGCCAAATGCGTAAGTGTATAAAAGCAAAAAGGTCATTTCTCGGTATATCTATTCAAGAATGATAGCTACTGGGCCACTTCCTTCTTCCCACAGGGGCTAAAGTGTAAAGACTGTGAATTCTTTTGTCTAATGTGCACAACACAAAATAAGGAACTGCAAATCTTAGAGGAAGTCGATCCACCTGATAACACAACCGTCCTTTCACAATGACTGAGCGTTGGCAATCGAGATCCTAGACTACTTGCGAAGGAAAAACTACACCAGGGGACACTAGGTGTGCAGTGGAGATGCATGCATTGATGCCTAGTGCAGCATCTCAGAAGAATGCACTTTTATCCCACAACATGCATTACCTGACAGGAACCACATGTCACTGCAACATGTTTGCACATAAGCGTCCTGGCACAATCGAATCATTCGTCGATTTCGTATAAAAAGAGTGGTTGTGAATGTAGCAATTACATTTATGTCAACATAATACTTCTAACAAACATACTTTTTACTAATACTTTTAACAATAACTGCTCTACAATAACATCATAACTGATTGGCATGTAAACAAGTAATAAAACCTGATGGAAAGACCACTGGAATTTTTGTGGGAAATTTTTGTTTTTTTCTGTTTGATATTATAATTACATTTTAAAAGAAATAACAGCACTGATGTTATAACTTTCTTCGAATATACAATAAATACAAATAATAAGCGAGAACACTTCAAATACCTGAAAGCCATTTTAAATATTTTTCATAATAAAGTAGCAGATTAGAACAACTGATACTGCATCTTTTCTAACATCATAACATTACTTTTCGGAACCTATTTGCAAATATTTGGACAAACCGCTCTCAAGATGATCTTCAGGAGCTGATCACAAGTGAGAGCGCATTTAATATTGCGTCAATGAACATTTGCATAATACTTATATGTACCCTGCAAAATCCCTTCTTAACTCAAAGTGCGTGAAACTGTTCATTAAACACAATATTTTATTACTCACAGAATACTGTGTGCGATGCATGACAGAACAGATGTAAAATCAGACTTACGAGGCATGATTCCTTGGCTGACCAGCTCCTCTCGCGTTCTTCTCTGTTGTAGTTTGAGCTGAAGAACTGCATGGAGAGAGAGGAAGAGTTTAAATGCAAAGAATCAAATCTACAGCTTTGACGATCGCATCAGGGTAGTTGCGGGACGCATCTGTCTTGCATTTGTTGTGCGTATAGATGGCTCTAAGTTCAGTAAACTGGACATCACAGCCAGGAAAGGAACCTTTCTGTGTTTCTTATAAACTGAAGGTTAAAACCAAATGGGAGGGACTGTTAAGGTTGAGGTTGTTGGGTGTTTTTTGCTACTTCCTGTTTCACCATGCTCGAACCCTTTCCTCAATTCAAAAAGTGCAATAAAGAGTGTCAACATGCGACCGGGGGTGGCAGAACGGGGGCAAATCGGGAACTTGCTGAGAGATGGCACAACACAGTGTAAGTTGCATAATTACTATAAAGCATTTTATTGTTTTTATTGTAGACTTCCTTTTATTTAGGCAAACTGTTCCAACATAAATGCAACATGTTGTGTCGGGAAGGATGTGTCTTCATGAATGTAGATGGCATGCTTGCACACGAGCCGGGGAGCTTTGCAGTCAACAGACGCAAGTGTGCACCTGTCGGTCCTGACGAAATGACATCATCACACACATAGCATTGCTTTGTGTTCACCCGTCAGCTGTTCTGCCCTTCACGGTCACTATGTCTGAGTTTCAGCTCGTATCGAACATTTGTTGTGTCTCTCTAACCCCTGCCAGAAATACAGTTTTGAGTAAGATGTGTCATGAGGTAACATACACAACGGCTAACACATGACAAAGATCAGTCCTGAGGGTATGAATCCAGTTCTTTTTATTTAGGCCCCCTGTTGTTTCTTGTTCCTGTTCTCACTTGCAAATCACTTAAATTCGGTTCTTGGCGTAATTTAGATTCTTTCTATTCCCAATTCGTTATAACAGCTGTCTTTGACCACCCACTCCTCCGCACTATTTCTGTCCTCACTGTGGAAGAAACACAAGCCTCCTTGCACCTCTCCGAAAACCTGGCCTACTACTGTAAATCAATCAGATGCTTTTCAATACCAACACTCTCTCCCTCAGTCACAAGAGCTTGGAAAATCTTGTGCCGGACCTGCATCCAGATCTTTCAAGAAATTCAACAACAAATCAGGAACACCAAGTTAAGGTAGACAACTGAAGATCATGTGCGTCTAGCGTCTCCATTAAACACGTCTCTCGCCTGGCACAGCTTACAGGACACCCGGTGCTCGCTCTTGGCACTGCGTGAGCAGCACAGAGGTGCACTCAGTAAATTCAGTCGTGATTTCTAGATTTTATTCTAGAAGTTGGATAATAAAAACAATGCCCACCTTCTTTGAGGTTATGATAACCATGAATGTCACAATCCAGATTCTCTGTCTTATCTTGGCCGTTTTTGATTGGTTCATCCTCGAAAGAGGAAGTGTCAATGTGAAGACAGTGGTTCGTGTCCAGCATGTCTAAATCCAGCATGGAAAATGATCAATGAATGTCTAAGGCTGCAAAAGTGCAATGTCAAAACAGATATTCCATAGGTGGTCCAAAAGCGCGAGGATAACAGGTGCCAGGGTGTGAGATTTTCTGTTTCAAAACACAAACGAAGAACAGATAGCTTCCACTTGGTTTCTTCTTGATCTATAAGGATACAATCCTTGTTGTGCCCTCAAAGATGGATATGTACAAAGGCTCTGCTTCGAGAAAATACCCACACAAAAACAAAGAAAATAAAGATAAAATGTACAAAGGTGAGGATAGCACAGAGCCTGCTGTGCACTCGGCAGAAACATTCACACAGCAGCGAGTCTCTTGCCCTCAAACAGACGAGGATTTACTGATTGCCAGTGACTCTGCTTGCTTCAGCTCAGCTGTTGCCTTTCGTTTACGCTCTACAATCTGGACAGACCCCCATTCACCCCCTCAGCTACATTTCACTGGCTCAAAACCTGACCCTTCCACCCATCAGGGTTAAAAGCTTGGATATTTTATTTTAATTCGCTTTTTATTTTCAAAAGTGTCATTTTGTTAACAGGAAGTTTTTGTTTCAGCTGAAGGGATAGTTTACTCAATTCGGACCTCATTTTAACCCTCATGTTGTTTAAAACCTGTATATGATGCTTTCTTCTGAGTAATACAAAATAAAACATTTTGAGAAATGTTATAGTGGTTTTGTGTCTATACAATGTAAGTAGATGGAGGCCATGTTGTTTGGCTACCAATAGGGTCGGACGATGGCTACAGTGAGATATTGTGATGGATACATCTTCTTAATACAATGCTGGCTGCACAAATTGCATGTCCTCTTTATACATCGCAAGTTACACAGTTATAAAGTCAGGCTAGTCTGATCGGTTTAGTGGGAGGTTATTTGCCCCTAAGCCTTGGTTCATATTTGTTTACAACGCGATTTGTAGCCCGCAGTACAGAGCAGTGAGAGTCACGTGACGAAAGTGGAACGTATGTTGGAATCAGGATGCCAGCTCAACATCGTCATGTCTATTTGCCATAGGCGATGGAGAATGGCATCATCTCTCTACCCAACCAGAGAACCGAAAGTTATACAGGTTTGGAATTACATGGCGGTGAAAATTTGATGACTGAATTCTTATTTTGGGTTAAATTATCCCTTAAAGACAGTTTAAACATGCTTTTTTAATCTGGGACAACGTTTAAAGGGATGGTTCACCCAAAAAAAGCTGTTTGACTTTCGTCCGCAGAACAAAAAAGAAGATATATAAAGAAGTGTTGTTAACTGGGGCGAGGTCTTCCTTAGAGAAGAGGAAGAGCCGCTGAAGTAGAGTTTGGTTATCAGAGATTGTAAACATTTGACTGAGCTACGCGCTAAACTACTTTCACTTTCATCACAGTCCTACAGCTGGAAATAAGAATTCAGCTACACACATTCTAAGATAACCAACGTTCCATGACTTTAACATCAGCTGTGAAAGCTGTTCTGTGTAATACACAGATATTTGTGTGTGTGTGTGCGCATACCTCTAAAACACTTCTATGAAACGTTCTTTGAAGTCCTGCTTACAAATTTCGGCATAAACGAGGGAAATTCATTTTACTTCAGATGAAGTAAAATTGACGCTATTGTTACGGTTTATTGATAAAATCCAAAGTTAATGAATACACGTGCACTGAGAGCGAGACCGACCAATCACAACAGCCTGAGAAGCGGAAGCTGGCTGATATGGTATGGGTGGGACATCATTGGGGAACCAATCAATCACAACAGACCTTGTCAGCAATCAGAGCGTTTTGGAAGGAGGGACTTTATAGAAATGTAAAAAAACTGATTGTTTTGTGAGAAGAGGGACAGCGGTGAGCAATAGTCTTGAAATATGTGAAATGTAAAGCTTGGTAACACCTTATTTTACGGTGCCCTTGTTACACGTGTGACCCGTTTTTACTACAAAATATGCATAATTACATGTAACTAACCCTGACCCAAACCCTAATCCTAACCCTATAGTATATACATGTAGTTAATTTTTATTGTTAATTCAGTACTTAATTGTATAGTTACACTGTAACACAGGCACTGTAAAATAAAGTGTATCCTAAAACGTTTATTGAAACTAGAAACATGAACATCCATTGTTGAACATCCAAAAAACATAATCAAAGCTTTGAAAACAGCCAAAGAACATCATCTTTAAGTCTTGCCTATGAAAGCGGGTCTTAGATTTTTATTTTATTTTATTTTATTAGTACTGCATGAGTTACCATAGCGCTAATGTGTAACATAACACAGTCATAAGCTTCGAGTCGTTTCCCTAAACATACAAAAAACAAAACCTATTTTGCCTTAAAAGAAGGAACAGATCAAGCAGCCACCCTCACATATGATGTGTCAAAACCCAACACATAGTTTCATGTTTCACAGGGTATTTAATAACTCTTGCGTTGTTCTCAGAAATCGTGTCAGACAGGGCTGCTGGGAGTCTCAGTGACATGAGCAGAAAGAGAGTGGAAGGAAGGTCACAGAAAGAATGCAGGTCGCCTTTGACCTTTCCTTTCTTTTGAGGAGATAATGTACATTAGTAAGCATGTCAGGACTCGACAGCTCACAAACGCCGACAATTCCGTTTCCTTCAGACTGTAGGTGAAGCCTCGCCCCCCTCGTGCCCCCAGCACGGGTCCTCTATCAGTTTTAAATAGTAAGGCCAGCTGGCCAGAAGTCTCTATATTCAGCTCCGTATCACCTGTGCAAGCACTGGATAGGGTTACCCGCTGCGATATCTACACTTAGGCGATGCAAACATGACTCACTTTCTGTCTTAAAAACAAAACAATGTTTTGAAAAACACCAATAAACAATCCAAATGATGATGCAATCCAAATATAAACACAGAAGAATATACTGTGAAGACCACCTGATGCGTTAAAATATGAATACCAAGAAAAACTAAATTAGAATTCTACATAGATCGTTACAGATTAAACGTGCCACAGCGCTGCGAATAGGACGCCTTTTCTAAATAACAGGTCAAATGAAATTTGCTATGCATAAATACAAGACCTCTTGCTCCCCAGAGACAAAAGCATAACCGTGATCTGTTTTAAGCCCACAAGCTCATTGCTGTCGCCATCATTCAGTGAGAATTCACAGCAGTAAAAGCTCAAGCTGTTGATGACCACAAGTGCCAAATGCTGACCGCAGAGGGAGTCAAGTCTATGCTAAACCTTTAAAGAACAAAACACCACCTTGATCAAATAAAGGACTGCAGATAATAAAGTCAAGGTTCATGAGACGCCCTAATGAGTAACCCGGTGTTATATCTCAAGCAAATATTCTGTTATGACTTTGAGAGCTGGTTGATGATTATTGGTCAAGATTAACCGATCTGTCTCCGTGTTTTTTTAAGTAGCTATATCCGCATTTGTCTGTATAACATGACCTTTCACTGGTGATTTTCAAATATGAATTTTATATATCTTAATCCATAACTGCTTATTTATTTTAAAGTAAGTAGGCACATATTTAAATAATTGTATATATATATCGCTATTGTTCTTGTGTCTCCATATTTCGTGATTTTTTTGTTGTTGCCATCAATCATTATTATAAGTCATCCTTTATGTATGTCACTGAGTTTAGAAAATACTGTTAACAGGATTTAACAGTATTATTGCTCAATTTCCAGCACAAGGAAAACATTACTTGTGCCGTTTTGATTTCTATGATGATGTAAGCGCTCCCATGCCATAAAGTCATCTAACTAAGCACATGTGAGCCAAACAAACGAAACCAGATTACACCACAAATCTCCTTCATCCAAAGCAGTCCTCACTGACCAGAATTCTTAAAAGTAAAAAACAGACAAAATGAGAAATTCACGTCAGTCGTGACTCTAGTAATTTAAGCTGCTGAAGTTAGGAAAAGACGGCGAGAGAGGAAGAGAGGCGAGTGAGAAAAAGCGGTTCACATCCACATCCAGGATCTCCTATTTTTGTGAGCATGTTACATAATATGTGTCTGAACTCATTTCATGTGAAGGCCTCCACCTTCTGCCCTACTTTCCGTCATCTCTGCAAAACATGACTCTTGACTATCATTCAATATTATTTAACACAATATTACAAAACAAATGCCAGTTTATTCCATTTAAAGAGATAGTTCATCCAAAAATAAAAATACATTTAATTTACTCACCCTCTTGTGATTTCAAACCTGTATGACTTTCTTTCTTTTTGAAATGGTTTGAAAGGTTTGAAATGACAAGAGGGTGAGTAAATTATGACAGAATTTTCATTTTTGGGTGAACTATCACTTTAAGAATTGACTGCTTAGTTTTCTCAACTATTTTTTATTCAGGACTAACATTAAATTGAATGTCAGGCATTGACCAAACACTGTACCAAAATTGTTAGGCATACAAAATTCCATTGCACTCCTTCAGTCATTAAAACAAATAATATGGAAGGCATTTTCACAAGGTTTTAAATGTTGTTGTTTTCTTTCTGTCTGTGATGGGAACAGACCTGTCACCCACTTTAAGGGACATGACCTGCTACTACAGTCTCAAACCTTACCTGGTTTTTTTTTTTACATACAGATAATCCCCTATAGTCAAACAATGCACATTCTTAAAAACAGGAGTAGTTAACCTGGCCTGCTGGGACTTGTTAGCCTGTCATAGAAAAGCAGAGCGAAGTTATGTTACCCCGATTGCTATCTTCAGCAACTTTTACCACTTGCGTTTGTTTTGCAAATCTGTCACTTAATGCAAACAGGACCATGAAAGCACACTATATTTAGCTACAGTTGTTAAATTTTGTTATTTTTGAGGGAATTAATGAGAACCTAGAGCAAATATTTACTAAAATCTTAAAATGTTGACATTATCCTAGATGGAATTCCATGAAAATGTACACGTTTGTACCCAAACTACAATTTAGTTGTCCTGGAAGTCCTCTGTGTATATAATTTCTTTAAAAAATCCTCAAATTACAACCATGAGAATGAGTCCTTGGATTTTAAGCCGTGGAGCTGGAATTACAAGGACACACAAAAGAAAGCAGCAGATAGGAGCGGTTCTCTCGTGCGTCTGTATTTAAATAAAGTATAAGCTATGCTAACAATAAAACATGTTCGGTAAATGCACCCAATTTGGGATGGCTGGGCACGAGATCTGATTTTGATTTAATATCATTTTAGCATCATTTATGTAAGGGATAATCCACGGATAGCAGTGCATAACAGGATTTTAACACACGACGTGGAGGCAACTCAATGTAAAGTGCATTAAAATCCTTTAAAGGCCCCTTTTTTCCCTGTTTTCGAAGCTTTGATTGTGTTTTTTGGTTGTTTAACAATGGATGTTCATGTTACTAGTTTCAAAAAACCCTTTATATTTAACATATGTCACGTCTATCATCCACCACTGTCTCTCTTCTCACAAAACGACCGGATTTCTTACATTACTTCTTACAGTCCCGCCTTCCGAAACGCTCTGATTGGTAAAGCTGACCAGGTCTGTCGTGATTGGTTCCCCGCTTAGAGTGTGTGTGTGACGAAGTCCCACCCATAGGAGCTTCCGCTCCTCAAGCTGTTGTGATTGATCGGTCCCCCTCTCAGTGCACTTGAATTAAGAAGCTTTGGCTTTTAGCAATAAATGGTAACAATGGCGTCAACTTCACTTCATCAGTTAAAAAACATGCGCATCGCGGGGAACAAGCTCTTTAATGCACTAGCCATGGATTACCCCACTTATACCATGGTCATTTGCCAAGTTAAAGCTGTTATTGATGTTAATAACGTAATTTTTGATCAGACATGTGAAATTAAAAAAGTTATTTTTGTCAGTTAATTACAAATGTTGATCAAACTGGCTGGATCTACCAATGCATTAAACGCTTTTAATGCACACCTTCCAGCCAATCAGAATCGAAGTATTCAAACAGACCATGGTATAAGAATTGTATATATTTGTGTAAAATGTTTGGAGCGTCCTCGTGCATGAAGAACACCATAAAAGAAAACTAAATAAACACATTTAAAATATATTGTCTTGCTGACAAAGTACTTTTTATATCTCAGGGATATAAGTGCATTATAGGTTTTGGCAAAGCGGTCTTAACCAAATCAAATAAATCAAAGCTGCTGATGTAATCTTATGAGGGCTTTGGTCCGTGCTTGTAACAGCATACTTCTGATTTCTCAAAACCATTCCCCACCAATTCCAGGAACCTTTCCATTTATCCAACTTCCATTCATCCTGCTGTCAGCTTGGCTAACGTTGTTCTATCTCGGTCATCACAATCAGAATGGCGCGTTGTCTGGTGTTTTATTATCTGCCCGGCCTGTTAGTATGTGAGAGGGAAGATGCCTAGATAAATGGAGGGGCTGCTGTTGACTATCGGAGGATTACGCACAGCTGTGGGTCTTGTTAAGTGAATACAAAGGAATGGCTCTCTTTTCCTCTCTCTTTACCTCCATCCTGTTGTTTTCTGGGCCTGTGTAAGCATGCTAGAGTTAAACTTGGCATACATCCCTAAATGTTAAATAACTTTGCAACACATAGGCAGTGTCCATATCACTGCAGGCTTACTCTGCTCTTCTTACAATGTAAAGCAGTAGTAATGCCTTTAACCATGCCCATCAAACGATGCATTTTTACTGGACTATACATACACTGACATCACTTTAACTCCTAATTTAACTCCGAGACTAATGTTAAAGTCAACGAATGAACAACTGTTTCAATGAACTTTTGCAGCATTTATTCATCTTAGTTCATGTCAACTGCAGTGTTTACTAATAGATTTTTTAAATTAAATTTTGTAAACTGTTAACATTAGCTAATGCACAATGAACTTACATAAACAACTGTAATTGATGTTAGTTAACGCATTTACTATTGTTCACAAACACAACCTTTTTCTGAAGTGTTAACACATTATCCAATAACCCAGAAGTTTCCAAACTTTCCAAAATTTAGGACACATCTAGAAAGGTATAATCTCAAGACCCAAAAACATATTTCAAATGGAAACATAGTTACAGTAGATATTGTTGTCATTTACATCAAATGTTAGTTAATCTGAAATATATTGTGTCACTCGTTACTTTACGTGATCCCACCAAGTGACCCACAAGGTCCTGACCCACAGTGTGAAGACTAAACTAGGGATGGGCCGGTTCCAGTTTTTCCTTAATGAACTGGTTCCTATACCTGAATTGTAAGTGTCCGTTTTGACGCGATACCAATCCAGGGTATCGGGATCGGCCCACCCCTAGACAAAACCATACAACCTAAACAATGTCAGCGTTAAATGATTTGAGATGAAGAGCAAGTTCTAGCATTTTGATTTAACTTTACAAAGACAAAAATGATCTTTTTTGAATAACAGGAGACATACCACAATAAGAGCACAATGTTTTGATTTCATCTTATCAATGGTTTCATCTTATCAACAGAGTTTCGACAAACATATCATTAAAACTTATCATAAAAACGGGTACAGAAGATACAGGTGGGGATCTATTTATCAAATAGTAAGCAAATGCTTAAACGTCTATTTTAATGTAAAGCACTGTATCTATGATCTTACTTCAAGGCACTTCTATCTTGAGGAGGGGCCCTCAAAGATAATCAAACACTCTTCACTCAAACTTGTGCCAAGACTCTGTCAAACTTTCTTGTCAGAGGTCTAATTTACAATACATCGACCGTGTCTGGTTGACCCAGACGTTCTGTCCTTTCCTCGTAGGTCCTGAGCTACACTGTCAGAGTCCAGGTGACAGCTGGTTTTAACAACAAAGAGAGGTAGCACTCCTATCCATCATTGACACATCCTACCCCCTTCCAGCTGGAGCAATTCAAGGGTGGGCTCTCCATATATCTGTTTCCATGGTGTAGCATTAGACTGAGGAACTTCACTCGGAAAAGAATCCAAAACAAATCAGAAGTAACTGTACCGGGGGCATGTCACAGTTGAATGAATGTGTTTTTAGTAGATATTTAGGTTGTTTTCTGGTTCTTTATGCCCTTTCTTTACATGTTTAATGCACAAAAGGACACCTTCAAAAATGAATATGCAAGGCATATCAAAAGCTTAAATTGAATTTATATTAAGAGACACAAATTGTTTTCGTTCCTTAAGCAATGAGTAAATGTTGTGGCCTAGTGGGACCTCATCTCAAACAGCAAAAACTCCAATGCAGCACTAGATAAACAGCAGGCTTCCCATTAAACAAAATGTTTGTAAACCTCAACCACCGTTACCACTCTTCAACATAAACCTGTGGTCTGAATCCTTCACAACATCAAACATTAACGTTTATCATAAATTAACACCGTACCTGAAGATATGGTCAAATCCTTCCCCAACAGAAGAATATCGTTCAAATCAACTCTCCACTAATCCATTTCTAGTTTGGCACGACAACCTGTGAATGAAGTCTGACTCAACTCCGTTCTGTTAAAAGTCAATTCCTGCAGAAGATCCACAAACTGCAGGGTGTGTCCTTGTGCCCCTCACCTTCCTCTGCCACAACACAATCTGTTCAGAGTCGGCGTGTGCATGCACGCCCTACAGATGTGGGTGTGTTAGCACAAGTGTTTGTCTCTGTGCGAGCCTGTTTCTTCCTTATTGCTGGCTAAGTGCTGCTTTCAGGCTTTGCTTTCAGCTGGGTTGTGCAACACGTAGTTTTCCCGCTCCTTGAAGCAATTTTTTCCATTCCAAGAGAGAGGGGAGAAGCGATCAGGAATTGCCTGTTCTGATTTGAGGTCACTGGTTTACTACAATGTGTGCGGACCATAGGCCAACACCAAAGCCAAAACACATTCCAGATCACCTATGCGACCCCCCAAAACCACCCCCTTCACCCTGAGGCACTGCTTCTGCTCTATACAAAGAGTTAAGGTCTTTGCACATACAGTCCAAAATTTTCTTATTCGCTTTTTCGTATTTGGCTCTCGTTTGTATGTTGTCTTTGAATTGTTAAAAAAGGCCACTCAAAATGCTTGCTACGGATGCGAAAACGCAGAAAATCAGACCCGGTCCGAAATTTTTTATGACAGACAAAAATATCGGAGGCAGTGTTTAAATGTGATTGACACAAAGTGTTTATTTTTTAATGTGCAGAAATTTCAGACGCAAAATTCGGACTCAATGTGCAATGGGCTTTACACTTTAAAAAACTACTCTACACCAACCACGCCAGGCCTGTTTTTAATCCAACTCCCAAACACATTTCTTGGTGATTAGCATCCAGTCTTCCACTGTGATTCTGTAAACTGTAGTTAAAACTTCGCAGACTATGTATACTTGACAGAAAGTGTCCTCAGACTTGATGCACTTACGCAGTTTTATTTATTATCCACCTAAACGGCCCAAAATAAGTATTCAGACACTTCCGCTTAAAATAAAAACATTTGAAAATAAAAGCATTGGATAGGAAAGGGGAGTGGGACCGGCAAAAGACGCTCGAGACAGGAATCGAACTCAAGTCGGGCCGCAAGTATACTGGCACACTAACCACAGGTCTACTGGCACCGACATGGTTTATTTTCTTGCCTTGAAACAAAACAGTTGCGTTACTGAAATAAAACCTGAAAAAATGACTTATGTGCCTGCAAACGTAGCATTTGAATTGAGACGCAGCTGTGGATTTATCTTATAAAGGCAAATAAAGAAAAGGGTTTTTGTCTATTAGTTTGCATTTTTATAGTCTTTATTCAATATGTACATATTTATTCCTAATCTCATCCCTAATAAACTCCTGAAAACAGCTCTATTACTATCACTTCTCCTCACACTGATAATTGGCAAATACATTGCATGAATCATGTAAATGACATATTTTCCATTTAAAACAGCGTTTTGTAATTTGCATCAGTGGATCCTATCGCTCAACAGTTCTATTGCTGGTAAATATTAATTGTTAAGCCACCAACGTGGTGTACTGCACTGGAACCTTAACTGTCTTCTTCGATTTGATTGATCATCACAGAAGAGAATGGATGTGTGGCGTGAGAAAACAGTCAATTGAATGCGTGAGAGTTGGCAGCCCTGCCCCTACATCTGACATCATTCCATACATTGTGACGTCTTCAGATGTCCGCCTCATTTAAAAATGAAAATGTGCAAAATAATCTTGTTTTTCATGCCCTATAATATATAAACTAAGAATGCTAGTCCAGACGGAGATTACCATAATTCATTTAGTCATTTGGCAGACGCTTTTATCCAAAGCGACTCACAGTGCACTTATAACAGGGACAATCCCCCTGGAGCAACATGGAGTAAAGTGTCTTGCTCAAGGACACACTGGTGGTGGATGCTGGGATCGAACCAGCAACCTTTGATTTACCAGTTCTGTGGTTTAACCCACTAGACCTCCATCTCCATAATTCATGCATGAAGGGGTTCATACTATTTTTTTATGCAATTATTACCAGCACTTAAGGTTGTCAGAGAAGTATGAGGCAGTTTTTTTGTCAGAAAGAAGTTTAAATAAACTTGCACAAAGCCATTGTTTTTTCCACAGCCTGAACTCCGAGCTCTTCTGTCGGATCCTGCATTAACATGTCAGCTACCATCATTTTACCCTCAATGAAGTGCACCTCGAGGGGATGAAGAGTAAATGAAGGGAGTGGTGACTGGAGGTCATCAGCTTGCTTCAAAGGTAGATGGGAGTTAAACTCTTTACTGCATTTCCGTCTTTGAAACTCTAAATAAATGACCCAGCCGGTGCTAGCAGTATGTTTAAGCTACAGGATACAAAAACACATCCCGCCTCTCTGCATATCATGATCACGACAAACTGACAACAAATCATTCTTGATGAAAACATTACTGATAGTCAGTCGTAGCATTTGTTGAAAATCTGAAAACCAATTTGACATGCTTTGGAGTGTCATGCATTTGAAGTGGATGTCACAAAGATTTAATAGGACGCTATCACATTCACAAATGTATGTTTCCCTGACGCTGTACATCATCAGGGTCTTTATATTTTTTTGAAGCAGAATTTTCTGTCTGGATATACAGGCTTTGAGCATTCATAACAAAAATTAGTTGTTCCTAGCACTAAAAATTACACAGGAAGAAGAGGGAAAAGAAAAGCCAAAGCATAATGCTATCACCATATTTTTGGACTATTCACCTTTATTTTCAATGTAGGCTAGGAATAGGCGTGTCCGTCTTGAAACTTTTGAAACAACTTCCAGTTATTTTAGCTGTACAAAAACTCCAAAATAAAAGAATCGTGCTTTGAATCGCAGGCTACCAATCTTTGTTAGGGATCAACAGGCCAGGTCAGGAGTTCATCATTTACTCGCCCTTTTGTCATTTCAAACCTGTATAACTTTCTTCCGCAGAACACAAAAGAAAATATTTTGAAGAACGTTGGTAACCAAACAGCGCAGAGGTTGAGTAAATGATGACAAAAAAACAAATTTGGGGTGAACTATCACTTTTAATGATATGTTTGATACTAGTTTATTTGGTTTTCAATTTACATAACACTTTACTTAAATCCTTTATGTATAATTATAATGCGGGTGTGATGCATTATAATTGTTCATAATGTGTGTTGTTATACATTAAATGTGGTTATAAAGAATTATAACCAAATTTAAAATACACAGTGTAACAATCAATTTGTAAGTGTTATAATGTATTTACTCTAGTTAAAATTATTCATGAGACATTACAATGCATTATAAGGTGCATTACAAGGGATAATTCATTCAATAAAACTACTTGTATAATGCATTATACATATATGCTTTAAGTTAAGTGTTACTCAAACGAACTTTTTCTTATTTTTATAAACAATGGTTGTGTGCTTACATGTAAACTCACCATTCTTTCGTTCTTTCAGGGGTATCAAACTCGGTAAGGGCTGCAGGGAGAGTTCCTTCAGCTCACTGGTCACCGCTTCGCTCTGAGGACTGGGCAGGGGGCCGCTCCCCACAGCAGACGCCACGCTGCCAGGGCTAAGCTCCTCCCCCCGCATGACCTCCTGCGCTTCCAGGGTGACAGGTGTGTGAAGTGGTCAGACCTGTGACAGGTTAATCACACAGACACACCACAGGTTAACACACCACTGTCGCACAAAGATGCAAAGGTTTTGGCTTTGCAGAATGAGAGCAGAAGCATGTTTCTGGCATCTTCTCTGATGGCACTCAAAGACCCATTATGCATCTTATCAGAGGATTCTTATTCAGAGTCAGAGTACCTTTATAATTTTTATACATTTAGCAGATGCTTTTAGCCTAAGTGCATTAATAGATTAACATTTTATCACTACATGCACTGCCTGGAAATCAAACCAATGGATTTGGCATTGGCTCCATACTAGTTAAACTAGAGGAAAACCCCTATTTTAAACTTAACTGCAAATATTTAGCCCTTGACCATTTTGAGCAGAATATGCCATTCATATTATCAGGAAATGAAATCTGTGTTTAGCCATGTCCCATTAACCAATAACAGACTCTCTTAATAACTTACACAGTCTATACGGCACACTACTAACACAACAAGAAAACTACAGACTGGGCAACCACATGTTCAAACATGTGTAAGAATAATTGAGCAACATCCAAACTCGCATAATCTCAATGTTTTCCAATATGACTAGAGGCATTAACACAAGCATGTAAAATAAAATCAGATAGAGACTTCTAGCCCTCCAGCCGTGTGTGAAGCAAGATTGTTGGAAAATGTTTTAGTCTGGTGTCTGTTTTTCTTAAGAGACAAAGAATGATTGTACGGCGGCCTAATCTTTAAGTGGGTTATCAGCAGGCCTGTAAGGAATCCTGCAGAATACTTAGCAGATTTCCAGAAATTGACAAAACACCTGTGCAATTTGTTTTACTAAATATATAAGCTAATTTGATAAGCATTTAAAAAATCATATTTGTCAACCATCATGAAATGGAATTGCACTGAAATGGTTTTCTAACAGGTTTCTAGTATATTTCATCCATTTTCTATTTGTTGAGGAAACAAAAAGCCCCGCCCCCAAACTCAGAGCTAGTTGGTTGAGGCCTGGTTTCAGGAACATTAACATAGCATATACACATTACAAAATAAAATTTTTTACATTTATAAAAATCATTAAAGAGGATGTGCAATTCTCATGCTTGACATGGTCAACTTGCCAAAAAACAAGGTGGTATGACGTAGTATTTCTGTGCTCGATAGACTTCCCCAGCATTTGTAAAGGTTTCGGAAAGTTTTTTTAAACATAAGAATCCGTTTTGTAACCACTTTTATTAATGCCTTATTGGACAATCCTCACACGTCAACCAGCTGGAGCATGGGAGAGAGAGCACTGCATTCGCGAAGTTCAGCTGTGTTTGTTTGTTCACTTCATTTGGGTGAGGAATGTTATATAAATGGTAGATATATGGATGGATTTGGAGATCGTTTGGTACTGATAGATTGAGAGGTCCCAGCACTAAAAGATGCAGGACAATAGTGAAGCGAGGGTCGGGGGTTTATCCACCACGCGGGTTCCGCTTTTACGAAATTATTTGGCCCGCCCCAGCGCACCCAGCAGCACTATATCTATTTTTACAACCCGCCCGCGACCATTAAATACACATACTAGGCATTGTAATGTAAATGAAAACAGGTTTTATTTCAGCCTAAAAGTGCTTGGAAACAGCCATTAGATTACATCGCCCTTTATACTGGCAACAACATACCCTTATGAACCATAGAAACTTGCACTTCACATAGCCGAAACTGCTGTAGTCTAGCTATTTCTGAGAACTGGTCCAAATATTAGATTTAGAAGCTTGACCTTCTTTTCTTTTAATGATGTAAATTCCCGACCTGCTGGTGGCGGGAGGTGCTTGGCACTTTCGTGATGTGTTTGGTTTGGTGACATCACGCAAGTTATGTTGCTACCTAGGCCTACGTAAAGAACCCAATAAAATATGAATATATGTTTCGATAATATTTAATACAGGCTATAGGGAATTGCACACAACATTCATGTTTTTTTATTTTGTTTGTAATGACCCGCACCAACCCGCCCCGCAAATAGTTACAATTTCTTTACCCGCCCCAACCCGGCCCATGCATCACTACCCGACATGAACCACATGCGGTAAGTGAAACTGAGTCATATGTCTGTGTTTTGTTGGCAATGGGTGTGCATGTGCTTAAATTCCACCCTCACCCCCCGCAAGTTTTTGGAAATAATACTACAGGTGTATTTGTCTTTATAAATGTGATCAAACTAAAGACTCTACGGATATGTGAAGGGTGCTGATACTATTCTGCAAGTAGTCAAGATTAACATGAGATATGCAGAAACTGGACGAGTTACGGCCACTTTAAGATTTAAATGACAACAGTGGAACCACACCCAAGAAAATCTGCAAACCATTACGAAACACCTTGCAACAAATCCAGTGTGAAATAAATATAAAGAAAACAGCATATTTTATATTTAGGCTTACATTGTGTTCTTCAGGTCTTATCTAAAACGTTGGGTATAGGATCCTTAAACAAGAGCTGGCACAGGCCCTGGAAAGTTTGGGACAATATTTCTCTAACATGGTGCAGAAAATTTCCAATGAGACATTAAAAACAACTTAAAGTATCATCTGACTACAAGTGTACTTATGTCAATGGTCAATCTGGACAATGAAACTGTGGAGCCCCAATACAAATGCACATTACAAACTAATGTTCGTACTGACATTTGTAGGGGCATTAACTGAATTCATGGCCCAGTTTAACGATAAAACAACGCCACACATTTTTTACTGTGTCAGACAGGAACGTAATTGTTTGACCCCATTTTTGCTTTGCGCAAGCCCTGTCCTGTCCTCTTAGCTAATGCATTCCTCATTATGAGCTCATTAGCATCCAGAGAATATCAATACACCAATCCCACCCTAAAGACCCATGAGAAACGGGGTGGAGCAGAAAAAAAGAATTATATTATTTTGATCAGTCACCCAATATTTGGCCTGATGAGGACTTAAAGAGGTAGCTCACCAAAAAAGGAAAATTGTTCCAACATTTATTCACCCTTATGTCATTTTAAACCTGTATGACTTTCTTCTGCGGGACAAAAATGAAGACATTTTGAAGAACGTTTGTAACCAACTACATGAGGGTTGAAAAAATGTTTATGTTTGCTTCAACAGAATTATACCTTTAATCTTTCTTTATGAAACATTGTTACGTTATCTTTTGCAAGCCACACATAAATCCTTGCTTGTGATTTGCGATGTTATTGCATCTTGAATGATCATTCCTCCTTTATTTGAAAAACTGTGTTTAGACATACTAATATGATATAAAGCTCTTTCGCATTCCACAACATGCTGGTCCTCACCTGCCTTAAAATATCAGCCACAACAATAACTCTAGAGACACATTACACCTTTACCGGGATAACACGCGAATACGGGTAACCCCTTCTCCCATTTATCACAAGGAATGAGGTTATTGGATAGACACCTACTCGAGAGGAGAGTTCTAATACCTGTTATTAATGTTATTACATACCAAAGATGTAAATAAATTATTAAATTATTTTTAACATGGCACAGACATTAACAAATTATTAACATTATAGAATACATTACCTTAAAAATGAGATCCAAAGTAACTGATTTCAGCTTCATTTCTATTAAGAGTACCCTGAAGACTTGATGAAAGAGAGGACTACATTAGCGATGAAAGAGAGGACTACATTAGTAATGAAACCAAGTAGAATATTTTACATCTGTTATTAGGCGTAAAAGAGTAACAACAATTCCGTAATACATCAAAGCCACAAAATAAATAAACAATGTGTCTACATGATGATAAAACGATAAACATGGATGGTTATGTTATATTAATAATAAGTTATGATGGTTTTATCTGTAATCCCAGATGTTGGATCTGCATTTTGAGGATCGGCGTACATCTACTGTCATATATGTAAACACTTATAAAGTTAACATATATTAGCAGCCCAGTGTTGGTTTGTGTCCATTAAGAGAAAAGTGTCAGATCCGCATGTGCTGATGGGAAGTAGGTGTGTCCTAGAGCAAGCTCAACAAATACTTCATAAATCTCAGCACAAATAGTCTAACAATACATTCAGAGTCATCGATGTGATTTGGTTTCCATAATAAACAGCCCACAATACAAATTCCTTACGATACTTTTCAATTTGTTTACTGCTACGTAGGCATACCTGATGCGACATGGCAGGAAATGACAACCCTGTGCTGTTCAAAAGCTCGTTCAAAAAAATCATAATTTGTATTTATTGAACGTGTTAAACAAGACGATACGGGCCGTATACAGCAGGCCAGATCCTCGCCGCAGATCCATGTCTGCAGTAACAGACACTAACATAGTAGAACATCAAGTGCAATGTGCGCTGGCCAACAACACATGAGAAGCGGAGGGATTATCTAATAATGCTGTTGTTATTACGGTTTTTAAAGTGTAATCTCTAAAAGATGGACGTGCATACGCGACTGCCTGATCGGAATAACTTACCGAGTAGCAAAATGAAATGTAACAACCGCTTGGCTTTACAAAGATGTTCATGTAGTCAAAAAACTGTGCTGAGGCATCCGGCTACACTCAACCGCAGAGGACTGTGAAGT
Organism: Triplophysa dalaica; assembly: GCF_015846415.1. Classification (NCBI taxonomy): domain Eukaryota; kingdom Metazoa; phylum Chordata; class Actinopteri; order Cypriniformes; family Nemacheilidae; genus Triplophysa; species Triplophysa dalaica. The sequence continues at coordinate 9,204,982 of NC_079558.1, read as the reverse complement.
CAGTCGATCCAGTTACAGCACTTCCTGAAAATAAAAGTCCCCATAGTGATAAATAGTATTTTATTAGTAGTGTGGGATAAATAATAGTAATTTATAAAAATATTTACATAGATTTCCACTTAATCAATGAGTAATTTAGTAAGGCATTATTTTTTGTCTCTGAACGATGCTGGTTAACTGGAAACCAGGGCTAGATTCCACACATTGTTCCTCTGGGACATTCCTTTAGAACATGTATAAATAAATACAAAATAGAATGTTTATAAGCTATTATTAATGCATATACAGTATACATGGTATTAACTAGACATTCTATTATTCAACTTTTAAATGGTTTATTGAGGCACTTACACATATGAGTAATGACATATTCACATTCTGAAGTGAGCTGTAAACATTTTTAAGGTAATACATGAAGACAGCTAATGTGTATCCACATTTTGTTTTACTGCCTTTCTACTGTAGATGTACTTCTAAGAAAATAACATTTCTCAAAGCGGTTCACATTTACATACATTTGTAGCTATATAAAACAGTGAACAAAAGCCAAGTACAAAATCTTTGATTGAACAACTAAACAAACTGATAACGGTTTTAAAAAAATCTCAAAATAAGGCCCCTCATCATCATAAAAGACCAATGACAGTACAAATGACATCAGAATACAACTTTATGTTTTTAAAACCAACATTGAAACATGTTAGAACCATGTCATTCCATTGGCTACAATAATGTGTAGGCACTACCTAAAAGCTATTAGAAATAACAGAGGTGATGTTGCTTCATACATAACTAACCACAGCTTTCTCGGGACACAAGGGTTTGTATTTCCTTTCTTTTCTCTGCTATGATTCTTCTAGCTCGCTCCATCTTGCTTCGTGACGGTTTCCCACGGGCAGATGATTTCTTTCACACCTCGAGCTGTATCAGGACCTTCATCCTCCTCATCTTCTGAATCAATGGGGTAGATCCGGCACTCAGGTGGGATGTCAACTTTGATTTGAAAAAAGCTGTGAAGACATCATACAAGATATAGCCACAAGAAAGAATTGAAGTCATCCATCAAATATGAAAAAATGTCAATGTAAAATTAAATAGACATGGATATGTCTGGATATAGTGGATATGGTAGATCACGTTTAAGCATTCTAAATGTTTCTTCATTCTACAGATTATTTACTTTACACTATAAACACTCACTTTGCAATTCTTCTGGGCTGAGGCTGTGGAAGTGGCTCCACTCCAAGCGGCTGAACTTTACCTCCCCCTGAAGATACGCCACATTTCGGGGACAAGCTGGCGAACACAGATGGGGCGTTGCATCCTCTGCGGAGGAGCTTGCTCAGTGACAGAGCCATACGAGACTTTGGTACAGGTGGCTGGTTATCTTCCTCTGACACAGATGCCTCTGCAATAGAGGGGAAATGGGAAGAGGAAGGCCCTCCGTTGCCATCAAATCTTCTTTCTGAGGCTGGTGTACTGTCAATGGCAACGCTGATGGGTGAGGGACAGGCAGCACTGTTGGGCAGTGTCATGAGCCCAGGGGAAGCTGTGGACTGTGCTTCACAAATGCCTGTATACACTGCCAGGTGAGGCACAGGTGCTGTGAAGCGGCATAGCTGTTGAGCACAGTATGTAAAGTATATGTTAGCATTACTGTGTGTGCTGAACAACCTGTAATCATGTTGAAGGAGAAAATATGGACCATCTAATATAGTGCATTCCTTGGTCTCTTCTTTGAATGGCCCACCTGTAAATTATTAAAATATATACTGTAAAAAGTTGCTTTTGCCCTGAATTTTTATTATGTATATATAATTTACTGTTCTTAATCTTGACTAAGTGATGAACGTCTTTAAAAAGTTGGAATTACTTATATTATTTTTAGGGGTAAATTTAAAACATATGTTGCCAAGACAATAAAACAGGATAATGCAAATACTTTCACACTAAAAAATCTTCTCATAAAATTATTCAATATGTTTTAGATATTCCTGAATATTGCAATCTACTGAAGAGTATTATTTTATTAATATGCTAATTGTTAATTTTCGTTATGCGCAATTGCATCAGAGCAGAATAAGAGGGACATCTAGTGGTAAGGACAGAAAGCACATTGTTAAAGGTGAAAAGAAACGTCAAATATTTTTCATTAAAACAGAGTTGATAAATCCACTCACTACGTTTACTTAATATTTGTTTTTACTTTTAGTCACTCAATTTAAACATTTTTTTTTACTAAATGACTATATTCCTAATTTTTAGACTAAATCTTGTCTTCAAACACTGTAAAAAACATCAATTTCAGCTGCCTTAATTTTTTTTATTAAATCAGATTTGCTTTATGAGTCAATTTAACTTAATTGACAATGACTTGTTGTAAAATACAAACAATTCCTTAGAATTTAAGTCTAATTTGGTTTAGCTTGAAAATAAGGCTGTAACCTTAAGTTTGTACGTTTTTTTTAACAGTGTACTTTCATAAATTTTTGGGGTTCGCTGATGAACTGTTTATGAAAGAAAAAAAACGGACTGTTTTTATGTCTTTCGGGCATGTGGATGAGCGAAATACAAATATACGTTATATCACTCAAAAACACAAATGACAAAGACAAAAACAAATGATGTGACCACAGATGACAGAAATGGTTTTATTGTGTTTTTAATAAACAATTTACAAGGAAACAGCAACACAAATGGAACAGATAAAATCTGACAAAACAAATGTGACATGAAAGTTAGACGTTATTGTGCATGAGTTAAAGGGGTTAAGGACTACATGTAATGTTCATTATATGCATGAATTAGTGACATGAAGGTAAAGATTAATAGAAGCATTTTAAATATATATAAATCAAGATAACCTTTACAAACTAGAAATCTTTTTCTTCAATGGAAAAGTATTTTTATGTAATTTAAAGATGTACTATGTAGCATTGAAAACTGACTTTAGGTCAAAAATATTATTTATCCCGACTGACTTTGATTTGCCAGGTAACTCCAATGAAACAACATTTGAGTTTGAAATAAAATCAAGTATAAATAATTACTTAAAGTATCAATTTGTTCGCAGTTTTTACAGTGTAATGTTGCAGACACAACAATAGCAATCGGTATTAAACGGTAAATGGTTGCTTTAAATATAAAGTATGAATATACTGAGTTGCAAAATATCTGTGTGCTAGATCTCTGTTCATTTTTTCTTTTTTTCCAGTTTGCTCATGACCTGTGTGATGTCTACTGGCCCACTGGCTGCCATTTTTGCCTTCTGCTCCTCCTCTTGCTGTCTCAGAATGATGGGACTTAGACTGGGCCGCCTCCTCTTGCCATTCTGCTCCAACTGGGCATCACTAATTGACATGAGTAGAGAGTTTCCAAATTGTGTGATCAGTGTCATTATACACTGTTTTCTAGAACATACACTCTGGTTGCACACATTGCAAACCATCTTTTTTTTCTACAAACATACGGGTCTAACTAGGTTGATAGTCCAGACCACACACAGTCCATTAACCATCGGATACAGTACACATTGCACACAAAACTTGATTAAAAAGATTTAATATGATTGGTTGGAATTATGCAACATCTGACCTGAATCTGTGTGCCTCAGGAGCAATGGCCCGTCTCTGGGTTTCCTTGAACACTGGGGACTTTAAATACCGCCCATAAGAGTCCTGAAAAAATTATATTTAACATAAAGTACATTTCATGCAGACAAACAGGTCAAAAGTTATTTGGCTTGCATTGTTTTATAGGTCATGTACCTTTTTCATTAGCATGTAAATGTGAGTCTGCGCAGCATCCAGTACATATCGATGAGGGTGTGCCAGACCCTTGACTGTTATTTCCATGGTTTTTCCATCGATGTTGATCCAGCGCGGAGCTCCACGAGCCAAAAATGTCCTAATTAAATTATTAATAAATATTATTATTATGACACCATGACTGCTGACATTAATGTTTGCTGATATTTGACTAAGTAGAAAATATTTCTAAATAATAAATGTTTTAATAACATTTTTAAATCAAATTATATATTTTATCTAAATAACAAATAACATAATATCACAATACACACTCACTTATAGATTTGTTGAGCTTTTTCCTTCATTGTCTCTGCAGCACCCCATTTCAGATCCTCACATCCCTCCCAGAATGCCAGATTCTCACCTATTCAGCAGAGTAAACTTACATTCACCTCCAATAATTAATTTAATTTAGCTCTTTTAAAAAAAAGGAACATTCAACTGTTGACCCACATTAAATAATAGCTATATAGTTCAATGAGTTCAGTATAATACATACCACTGAACTCCTTCTTAAGAAACAGGCGAAAATCAGCCCTCCCTCGAGGGTCACTAAGCAGTTCTCCAAAAGTGAATGCCCAGCGCTCCACCCTCATTTTAGTAGGAATCTCAACACTGTATAAACCAAACGTTCACAGTTCAATGTAATTAAATACATTTAATCACATACGTAAGGGAACAAAAGTGTCTGTCTCACAAATAAAATAATAAATAAAATAATAACCCAGGCTCACTTTGGCATGTTAAGGTTCCAATAAGTAATATCATCTGTTAACCAGGGGTTGCTTGGCAGGCAGGGGTGGAGAAAGGGGTCGTGTTCTTTATATGTGGTCGAGGATTTAACAAGTCTACAAATTAACAACAACAAAAATGTACTCAGGAATGTAACTTTAAATACAGAATAACATTACAGTAGAGTTGTGATATTAACTCACGCTCCAATTGACACAGATGACTTCACCCTTGGCCTCATTATACACTGTTGAGTGAACATAATCTACAAAATAAGAAATAGGAATTAACACTGATTCTACATGTGAACATGAAAATGTATAGGGTCTTAAGGTCGTTTAATACTTACAATTCTTCTGTAGTATTCAGATGTTTTTTTCTGAAGAAAAGTGCAAAGAAAAGAAAAGAGTTACTCATGCTGAAATACTGTGTCTCAAGCAAAAAATTATGTGAAGTGACTTTATTGCATTGTAAGAACTGAACACATTTATTCATGTTATGAGTCATGGTGAACACAGGGTGAAGAAGATTGCTTTGGCCTTGCGTTAGTAAATATAAAATCCATCTAGCCCTATTAGTATTTTACACCAGGCTCCGATATTGCTTTCATTGCTGTTTTCTGTCATGTGGAATCTTGCTTGTTTCTCAAGTAAGTTTAGGAATGAAATCTGTGCAAAAAAAAAAGAGAGAAAACTGTGTTAGTGTAGTGGTGTAATAGCTTTGCAGTCACAAGCGGTGAGATTATAATCATTAAAATCCTATTAGATATCAAATGGAATTGTATAAATGACAAACACTCCCACGTCTCGCCGCACTAACAAATGGCTATTAATGATGGTTATACGTCCTATATTTTAACATTTCATATACTGTACATATATTATTATAAACAGAGGCTCAGCTCTAATAAATGATACTTAGAATACAAACATGATATGTCTATATTGTATAGGTATTGGTTGATTTTAAAATCAAGACCTAAATCAGTTGTAAAACCTACCTTTACCTCCTCTACATTAGGGTCCACCATTCTTTCATGTCCATAATCCATGGCACTAACTGTTCCTGGCTGGTAAATGGAAAGATAAGTGGTTGTTTTAGTGTAATGTTAAACTTTTGAAGTTGGACAATTGGATAATCAAGTAAAAATAGCATATCGTATTGACCCTGTATTTATTTCTTAGTCCTAAAGTAACTCACCGGTGGCCGATGTACAACCCAGTAAGCTCGCTCCTGACAGTCAAAAACCACCCGATCTGGCTTCTTTCTCTCCTTTCCCGCCCTTCACAAATAAGCACATTGTCATGCTATATTAACTCCCCACAAAAACTTTAAAATGGAAATGTAATGGCTGCTACGGGCCTTGCCCTGTGAGAACTTTTTTTGTCTGGTTAAAGACTTATTGTGCTAAAATATGTTTGGACAAAAATAACAAAATCGTCACCCAAATCCTTCTTTGAAATAGACCACCTGTGACCCACCTGTACTGCTCTTTGGCCTGCATTACAATAAAGTCCCACTTGTGATTCATCCATTTGTAAAGGTTGTTGTACTGTTCCTGGATAGAGAAACACACAAGTATTGTGTATATCAAACTACATTAGTCTTAGTTTTTGTAAAACATTTCAGATACACATGAATAATATTGAATGATAAGTTTGAAACAATATTTTAAAGCAATATTTTATTTTTTATGAGTATAACACAAAAAGTGAGGTCGAATTACCTGTTCATACAACTCTAGCATCCCCTTCTTGCGTATATTTCTCTTCGCCAGATAAATTGCTAGAAATGCACATATAACAAACCAGTAATGCACCAAAATAAGAGTTCTGGTATAGCACGATATGACAATAACTTCATATTCTTTATCTGCCATCTGTTTGAAAGCTCTGGCTATGAATACCCAACAAATGCCACCCTGAATTATTGCTATGACAACCGATCAGCGTGTGTGGAAATTGAAAGATAATCACACACCATAGTCTGTGTCCTCAACTGGCCATTGCTGTGCCGGCCAAAAATATGGTGTCTGTTAGAGATGTGAAAGATAAGCGTATATAATGGATAAATCAATATCTTAAAATAAGAGTAATAAGACATATTCGAAGATGCATAAACTGTGATTATATATCTGTCATAATATCTGTCATAATATTAAGATAATGCTTTTGAATGTTACCTGAAATCGATACAGAGATGTGTCTGGTTTAAGGACGAGTCTTTTGTGATCCTGTAGTGGATAGATGTACCCAAAAGCCACCATCATGGTACCCATAGCTTGGGCCTCTGGCATTTAGCGTAAGAAAGTTATTTAATGCATCAAAAGTTCAGATGACCAGTAGTGTGTAACTATTGTATATGGGTCAATGACATATAACAAACACTTATCATGTGGTGCGACAAATAATATCAATAACTGTATTAAATTATAAACAAAATATGACAAATGTTTGGTTATGAAATAAGAATCTCTGATTCAGTATGCTATAGTAACTGGTACTTTTAAACATTTGTATCAGTTGTTTGCGATTTTCTGGAAAGCTAAGTTTGTTCATTTTGATAATATAAGAAGACGAAATTATAGAACAAAATTATGAGATGATTACTCTCAAAACTCAAAGAAATGCATAATTTGGTCTCTAAATTTTAATTTTAAGGTTACACCACATGACATTTCTTAAGGCTATGGCCAATACGTACATGAAAACACAAAAATTACTTAACACCACATTCTTAATGTGCAATAGGCATATTAACATTATTATTTATTCTGATTTTGGCATATCTTAAATCCTCTTACGTCATTGACCCGTATATATGTTGGTGAACTTGACTTACCTAGAGCATCAATTTTAAACCGATTAGCGAGCCATGCAACAATGTCTTCCCCTGAAGGAACAAGATATGCAATAAACATTGTAGTGTCAGTTAAAGCAAAACATTTAAGTGCAGTAAAAAGCCATGTCAGTGGGTGGGAAAGTTGGCCTTCATACTGAATGTGCCCACCTAAAGACACCACACAGAAAATTATGGCGAGAGGTCTCCTGACTGCAAATCAATAATATTATAAAATATGAAACATAATGAAAAACTATTCAATAACAAAGAATAAATAAAAAATAAAGGGAATAATTAAATGTACCCAAGCTAAACTACTGTAACAACTAAGAATCATACATTTTGCAATTCCTACACATAAATACCCTTTCATTGTTGTATTCATTTAGTAGATGCTTTTTAAATGAAAGAATAAGACATAACTAATTGACAAGTTAGATAGAAACAAAGTTGGATTCTTAAAATAGGTATCGCACTATGGTTCGGTACACCACTGTGGTTCCTGCTGTGGCCCTCTTAAGAGACTAATGAGAAGAACTCAGCGGGGGGGATCATTAGTAAGAATGGTTTGTGAGGCTGTCGATCTGAGGAGGGTAGCTTATATGTTTAATTACATTTTTTATAAAATATATACATTATCAATATGTGTTCTCTGGGATCAAACAACCTTTTGCATTGCTTATACAATGTTGCACCAACATATTTAAATAATGAAAATGCTTCAAAAATCATTTGTTGGATAACCTGTTACACTTTTTCAACTAATATGGCTGTGACTCTCAACCTGTACAGACGCTCAGTGCCTGTATTCATTTGAAAAACAATGGTCTGAGGATCACAAAGACTGGAAACTGAGATTACAAGAGCTCTCTGAGACCATGCTGCTTAGAGCACAGAGTCATTGCAGCTGCTCAGGGGTTGTCATGGCAATAGATTCTTCAGTTTCAGAATCTAAATGCATGGACCACTGATGATACTGACTAGCACTCCCAAGGAGTAATCCAACTGAAAATATCAATACAATCGAGTAAGTGAGCTCGTTAAAGTTTAGGTTACAAATGCGTCATATCTCATATTATTCATCAACCTCTTATATAGATTCTCTCTTTCAGAGCACAGTGATAAATCTCCTCTGACGTAAAAACAGACAGCCATGTCTGATGGTCTTACCTGTTATGGCATGTGGAATGGTAGTGATAACAAGCCTCTGGGTCTGAGATTTCACACCGCTCTTAGGGTCTTGCATCTCCAACACCACAGTTTCGACCTACAAAGATGTTGAAAAAAGATTTTTACGCTTTTCAAAACTGCAAACGCTTTCAAAAACAAACAAATGTGTACAGTATATCATACTAGAAATATTTCACCGCAAAAAAGTCATTCCTGCCCGTTTATGGTCTGAAGGGGCTGAGACTGACCCCTTTGAAATATAGCCAGGGATTGATTTGTGACGCTGTTTGAAGATTTCCCTGCTCTGGCAGAGTCTCTAGCTTTTGATGCGTGTTTGTGAACTCATGCTGCACCCTGGTTTTGATCACAGAAAGCTCTTGGCCAAATGATTTGGTTATTAATATCACTGTGCATTGACAGAGAGCAAAGAGGGATACCAAGAATACATGATGTAGTGGGTCACACTGTGGGAAAGCTCTTCAGACATATGCAGTTTGTAAGTATCACGATACGAGGCGGGCTGTATTATACCAGAGGATCATGGCAAAACTAGACTAATACTATTAATGCAAAGTGACCTTACTCGAGAATAAGCTCCCATAATAAACATGATCAATTAACAACAACAGAACATATATAAGATGGGCAAAATGTGGGCAAATAATGATAATAATTCAGAACACTGGAAAAATGAATTAAATGTGAACAATCAAATGTAATAAAAACAAACTTCAATATTGCACCAAAAAGTGCAACCACACATGTAAATAAAAATACATATTTTGAAACCAAAACAAAGACAATGTTCAATGAAAAAATACTCTTATAAACAGTTTCTGTCCAGCATATCACTTTTTGTGTTATTTTGGAGGGGGGTTAAGATTCAATAATCTGAATGGACCAAAATCTCAATTCAAATCTTAATCCAAGGTTATTCTGACCAACTATAGTCAGTTATTTAAAACAATGATCAGAGAAATTAAGTAATGATATCGGTGATTCAATTGAATCAAGGCTTGTGAAACGTAATCTAGATATTTCAATTCACTATATTTATATTTCTAAATTAAATATTAGGCTATACTAACTTGAAAACGTGTAGAGAATGTACATAACAATGAAAGTGAGAAGCAATGTCTGGTTTCAACCCACCTTCTTGAGGCATGCCATACGCGGTCTATAACGCTGTCCGTGGTCCCTTGCATTCCTAATGGTCATATTTGCTTCTCTTCACGCCGTCGTCAGTCTTGGCAAGAGAAGGCTTTGAGAAACACTCTGTAGGTGATCGTGCTATGGTGTAAATGCTGTTATGTCTAATCTATAATCACCACTGATGCATACAAAGACGATATCTGCGTGTGCCAATCAGGTGCTCGCTATGCTCATGTAGGTAAACCTGTATGCAGAAGATTCATAGAGCGCATTGATTACACAAACATGCTATCGCCAGTAGATGGCGACATTCCCTCACAACGCCTTTACAGTAAGTGTTTAACGTTTGTGTACCTAAATGATTTTTTTTAATAAATAGATACTATACAAATTCATCCACATTATTAGTAGATACAATTATAGTTTGCATAAGAACCAATACAATTCCTATTTTAACCATTACATTTACATTTAGGCATTTGGCAGACGCTTTTATCCAAAGCGACTTACATTGCTTTATCCTATACATTTTACATAGGTATTTGCAATCCCCTGGGAACGAACCCACAACCTTGCGTTGATAACGCAATGCCCTTACCACTGAGCTACAGGAAAGCCATTAAATACATAACATTTTCTATGATGGTTTTTATTGTTGTTGTTGTTTTATTCAGCAAGTGAAGTGCACACAAATAAAACATGTTGACAAAAATATACACTCAAAAACGATCTCCTGTAATATTTTTGACATGAAGAAAAAACTTTTGTAGCCTTCACATTAAAATGTAAACTCTTTAAAAAGAACATGCCAATAACACTACTTAGAAACATTAGAGAGACGATGAATAACCTGGCAAATATCACCAAGACAAGCAAACATAAAACCACACCCAACGGAATCCGCCCAGTTAGTGAAAGAACTCGTGAACGCGTCGCGCGCTCCCGTGCGAGTGATGTATCCATGAAGTCGTTACTACAAAGATGGCGGATTTCCTGCCCTCCCGGACTGCAATAGTTTGTATTCCCAATTGTCTTCTCTCGCACGGCGAAATTGATCAAATCAGAAAGTCTAAGGAGATCGACAAAACGATTTCTCGTGAGAAGACGTATGTGAAGAAACTGGTGAAGATCTTGTTGTTAGGCGCTGGCGAAAGTGGCAAGTCAACTTTCCTCAAACAAATGCGCATAATTCATGGGCAGGACTTCGATCAGCGGGCCAAAGAAGAGTTCCGGGCTACAATCTACAGCAATGTTATCAAAGGTACAACGCCAACGGCTTAAAATACGGACAGATTCATAAAATTGAAAAGTGTACTCTTGCTATAACGGCAGGTGGAAGTGTTTAGCGTTATAAAAAGTCACTTTTCGACTACTTTCGATTGATCAGCCAGCGAATAGGCGACGAGAAGGCCATAGATGTTTAGGTGTGGGCTTTGTCGAGCACTACTTATATATGTTTACAAAATATATCATCACAAAAACGAACTCAACTGTTTTTGATGTACTCTTATATGTATCTTTAAAAACCTTTAAAAAAACTTTAAGCAAATCTCCATAACCTCGTGTCAAAATAGAAAATAAGTTGCCTCGCAAACTGGTTCACATGGCAGATGCGGTATCTTTATTTTATGGCCTATTCTGATCTGTGTATCAATCTATTCATATTTTTAATTTCTTATCTAACATTTTTATTGCTGCCCTACAATTAATTCACATCTGCATAATGTTTGCAATAACCTTTCGCATGGTTAAATCATTGGCTCCTTTCACTGAGAATGAATGATCTCTTATGGCCTTTTTAGGTGTCAGGGTGCTGGTCGATGCCCGTGAGAAACTGCATATTCCTTGGGGAGACCCTGATAATCAGTTTCATGGGGAGACAATTATGGCCTTTGACACCCGCTCATCCTTGATGGCCAAAGGAATGGTGGAGACCAAAGTTTTTCTGAACTACCTGCCCACCATTCGTGCTCTATGGCAAGACAGCAGTATTCAGAATGCTTATGACAGACGACGAGAGTTTCAGCTGGTAAGTGTGAAATGCTGTTCAGCTTTCGATCCCAAATCATTATTTTATTTGTTCTCTGTGATCCTGAAGCAAAGCGTCGGCCGTGGGTTCTCTAAGGTTGGAGCGAAGTGAGGGGTAGTGAACTTTACGGAATGTTGATCTGCTGGCTTGGTATTGGAAAGCACTGAAAATAAACGTTTTTCGAAAACACTCCAGTATAACCAGCACAGCAGATTTTGATCTGTACTTACACAATTACACAACATAGTTCTTCTTTCAATCCGTGGACAAAGCAGCATTCATGGTTTAATTCCTGCTTGTACAAGAATCGGCAGTCATTTCTGGTCTTCTTGAGCTAATGCTTATTCTGCAATTTATTGAATCTCTGCGAGAAATACAATGGTAAACATTCTAACTGATAATTTAAGCACAATTCAAGTCATTGCACATGAGCTCATGACTGAGATTACTTTGATTCAGCTCATGTTGTTACATTTTTTTTTTCTAATTTAACATTCATTTACAATACATAAAAAAAGCGGGATGTTTTCTTCAAGTCGCCTAAGGCTGATTTGCATACCCCCTCGAACAAGCCAATAGAGACCATTTGAGTGTCGTTTTCCTGATTTTGAGTAAGGCAAATTAGCTATTGTCCCACACCAGTGTCTGCCATGGTAAGACAAGCATAGGGGTATTTTTTTTTAACTTTTTTAAAATTTTTACCTTTAATTAATTTGTTAAACTACAGAAAAATGGCAGTAAATATTCCAACCTGCATCATTCGTGTGAGCAATGTTTCATAAGCATGTGCAGCACAGTTTAGATGCTGGATATTCAATTCAGTTTGTTTTTCCTTTTTAGGGGGAATCTGTGAAATATTTCCTGGACAATGTGGATAAACTCGGAGAACCGGTAAAAATTGACATTTAGTGTCCTTTCTTTACAAAAAAAATATTAAATGGGTTGATCTGTGTTCACAATGGGCATTTAAATGATTAATAGCAATCTGTAGATTAGATCATTTTAATTTGAATAACATCAATAAGAGGTATGTACACAAAATAATTTTCCATAATTTACTAACTTGAGTCACTGCAAAAAACTCTAATAGATTTCCATATGCTCTACAGGACTACTTGCCCACCCAAAAGGATATACTTCTGGCACGGAAGCCCACCAAAGGTATCTACGAGTACGACTTTGAGATCAAGAACGTTCCTTTCAAGATGGTGGATGTGGGAGGGCAGCGGTCTGAGCGCAAGCGATGGTTCGAGTGCTTTGATTCCGTAACCTCCATCCTTTTCCTAGTCTCATCCAGTGAGTTCGATCAGGTGCTTATGGAAGATCGCCAGACCAACAGGCTCACGGAGTCTCTCAACATCTTCGAGACGATCGTCAATAACCGCGTCTTCTCCAACGTCTCTATAATTCTTTTTCTCAACAAGACAGACTTACTGGAGGAAAAAGTCAACAACGTGAACATCAAGGACTATTTCCCAGAGTTCATCGGGGATCCCAATGATCTCAAAGATGTGCAGACATTCCTGGTGGAGTGCTTCCGTAACAAGCGTCGGGAGCAACAGCAGAAGCCCCTGTACCATCACTTCACCACTGCCATTAACACAGAGAACATTCGCCTTGTCTTCCGTGATGTCAAAGACACCATCTTGCATGACAACCTTAAACAGCTTATGTTACAATAAAATGGCACCAGAAGGCCTTTAAGAACATTCCATTTTAATTAGGTTTTTAGTTTATTTAATACGACAAGTGGTTCTATACATATTGTGGTTAAAGTGAAACAGATAAGATGATAACTATGCATACTTAATGCATATTATATCTATCATTAAAATAGCAAGAATTTGATATACGCCACTTGCTAAACTTGTTGTAGCTGTATCAGATATGCTAAGGAATGGTCCTCAGTTATTCACCAAAATGCTGTAATTATGATGATTTACTGTATGTTTATAAGTGTCTTTTGTATATACCAGTAACACTCCTGTAACCCAAAGGTTAGCATCCTGATTTGGTAAGGCTTTTCAAAAAGTGAAAACTCAGGGCTATACATATTTTTTCCCACAGCTCACACCAGTGAGCAAGAGCAATTTTTAATGGGGTTGTTGAATAAGTTTTATTATAGCACAGCGTATCTTGCTGTCTTTGCCTTCCCCGCAAAATGCCTTTTTGTTGCTCCCAGATTATGACAATAAAGTAGTACAATTAAGGTACTTTTGTACTTATGTTTGTAATATTTAACAAAAGGGAAAGTATATTAAACATTTTCCAATTGAACTTGTACAGAAGGTTTCTCTGTACAAATTCTTTAAATACGCTGAAGGTTTTCACAACAGTTTTTTCTAAATCTAATTTGCCCCTAAACCCATATTGAGTGAATCTTTGCTATTATTTTTGTAATCTAGGCCTACTTTTAAAAGAAAAGTGCCCTGATGGCTCTTCGTGTAAGTGGTTGGCTCTAGCTCAGGATTTTATAAAATGACTCTTAAAGCAGTCCATGTGTATTCTGGTTGATTGGTATGCACAGACATCGCAACTTTTTTTATTCTTTAGATGCATCTACACAGCACCATTTCGACAGAAGCTGATTTGGACAAATTGAAATGCAATGATGGAAAGTCACTAATGAAAAGCACTGTAATCTGATTGTTGGAGGTATATGGGTATTAGCTTACTGCGTACATTGAGTTCTGTAGGTTTAAAGTGTGTAAAAGATTTTACCCACAAAAATGTGTTTGTGTGTTTTGTCATAGCAGTAATCTTTTACAGCAGTAGTGTTTTTTGTGTTTTATGTTGATTGCTTTTGTGTAATTGTGCATTAAATTTTAAAGTACCAAAATCGTTGTTTCTCTCATTTTTGTGACAGTGTAACATTAGACTATATTTAGATTAACTTATTTGGCAGATGTTAATTATACATCTGATTCTGAGCCCTGGTAATCGACCCAATGACCCTGCCACTGCTAACATTTATTCTACTACCCCATTTTAGCCCTTTTTAACACTTTAAAAACCGTGTTTCATTTAAAAACCCTAGATTTTTTTTCTACAATTGTTTCAAATAGGAATAATTAATATTTTACCTGCTGTTCACAACTTTCTAAAATAACAACTATAATGGCCCTCAAACTCTGACATCCGACTTCATTTACAAAAATTCCCCTGACACTAACAATTGTTTTATCATAACGATCAATATTTGACAGAGCTGGTATGACGTCACATCGTTGTATGACGACTTGACGTAGAGTCCAAGATGGCGACAACCTCCTTTTGACTAAACGTACATAGGAAACATTAAACAGGTCGCGTTACATAGCTACATTCAGAAGCGATTGTACCAGCGGTTTAGTAATGTTGCTGGTTGTGTACACACACACAATCAAATAGCATGATTGTTTTTACGATTGTGATGTCGAATGGACCATGTTACTTTAAGGTTTAAAGTGGGAATTTTAAACTACGATATTGTAACGCAGCATAAATAAATCACATAATTGCTTTTGCAAGTAGTTCGTATAGTAACTTTTTCATCCGAGGTTAAAACATAAAATGTAGCACATCTTCGACCAGTAATCTGACCACATTTTAAAATATTTTAAAGGTAACTTTTAGCCTGTCTCTAGCTTTTGTGAATATGTTTAAACATGTTCTTTTTCTGTATAGCCATTTTTCAACGTATATCAAGATTCTGTATCTAATTACGACGATGTTAAGCAATTTAACTAAAATTGACAGACAGTATGACATGTGGTCGCTTTCTTTTGTTGCTGCGCTGAGTTTCACTCCAAAGTATCGCGCGAGTGATTAAAAATCTAGTGCTTTAGACTGCTCTCGCGATACTTTGAAGTAAAACTACCGCAAGTCTCCACGATGTGGACATAGGACCGTATACATTCAAACTATTGGTTGGTGCACGTTGTATGTAGAACAGCTTAAATGTATTCTAGAAAAATATTTGTAATTAGATTTGGATAAAACGCATTAATATAAATGTTATCAAATTCACATGTAACTTTTATCACATTTGGCCAATTCACAGGTTCTTTTGGAGAAGGAGGTGTTGTGGCAGAACATTTTGTTGAATGGCTAAAGTACTACTGCCAGGCATTCTATTACGGACTTGTGGTTAAGCTTTTGCCACCTGCAACCGTTGCTTCAACAGCTTGTACGTACCGCATTAACAGCCACACGCACAACCTTCAGCTTCATGCTGGTTAGTAGCAACCAGAATCACTAAAACAAAAACATCATCCTTTAAGCAACATTTCTGTAAACATCTAAGGCATTCTATTAATGTTCACAGGAGACCTGTTTGACTTTTTTTATCTAAATATGCGTTTTGCATTGTGGGAATCACCATGATTGACTTATACCCAAAAGAATCATGGAATTTTGTTTTTGGACAAGCTTCCCTCACTGAAGGTGATATAAAATATTTGTGATTTGATAGCGTCACACTTCTAGTTGTAGTGTAACACTTTACCTTCCATTACTGTTGTAGCATAATTCTTGTAGGAATGGGGGTGTTCAGCTTTGCCCGATACGATGATCACTTTTACGAGAGTGACTACTCAGTTCGACTAAAGAAGACAACAAAGCCAAAGCAAGGAGATTATTCTATGTTCCAGAATTACTATACTCCCCCGATCACCAGCACTCTCATACTGCGTTCATGCAAAGTGAGGATGCAAATTTTTTTTTTTTTTTTATTATTCAGGTTTCTGACTTCAGAGCTCATTAATTCATGACCACCAAATCTACGAACAATGTCAGTTCAGTGATTGAAAAGAAGTTCAAGAAAAACTAAATTTGCAGAGTTTGGCACCGACTCTGTTATGAGCTGACCTCAAGAAAAATGCCTTATATGACCTCTTAAACAAGGTGTACTTTTAATGACAGTTCTTATTTTTGCATCTGTGAAAGACAGTGACTCATGAGATTGGACATAAATTTGGTGTTAAGCACTGCCAGTGGGTACAGTGTGTCATGCAGGGCTCCAATCACTTAGAGGAGTCTGATCATCGACCGCTCGATCTCTGCCCAATCTGTTTGAGGAAACTACAATCTTCTATTGGATTCAAAATAGCTGATAGATACAAGGTAAAAGAACCCTCTGCCAAGCTACTCGAAACAGTCAGCTGTACAACTGAAGCTATGTTGTGTTTTTCTTTAGGTTTTATGTTTGCATTTTAAAAATGGAACTATTTAATATATGTTTTTTGCACTTTAGATGCTTACAGAATTAAATGTAGTGGAGAATCCATCAGAAGAAGCAAGACAATTTGTTGCAAAATATTAAAAAAGAATATGCTCTGCAGGCTTTACTCCACTGGATTGAAGATGGAGATGATAGCACTGGACAACACTTAGCAAAACTCACACAAGCCTTCCACAGACATTGGTTGTATGAGTGTCTAAAAATATTGGAAGATGAAACTTTGTAGGACACCTGGACTTGATGTTATAGTTACGACACACTATAATTTATGCACTTTTTTGTAAACTGCTGTTGTTAGGGACATTGTTGAATTTACATTGCCCTATCTCGTCACATGCCCATGACAGTATTCATGGGCCCTGTGACGCGTGTTCCAGGGTTCCAGTGTGTTCTCCCCTAATGATAAAATAAAAAATTACCCCCTAATGATGCAAATACAAATGACCTGCTATATCTGAGGATTTGGTACATCTTAAGCAAATTAAATAAAGCTGTAGATCTCTTATTTAATGTTCAGCTTAAGACATCTGTTATGAGTGAAAACAAACCAGAAAACAATAACAAAAAGATGAACATGGCTTTATTTTAAAATCTGAAAGAGTTCATGACAGTCATCTATTATGCCTTGTAAATAAAATATATATTGCAAAAACATTCCATGGAAGACAGCAAATACAAATCCCTTTCTCAAATATATAAAATTATGTGACACAAAATGATCTGTCAAGTGACAGTTTTTCAATAACAACATAAGAGGTAAGAGGTAAATTATAAAGTTTTTCATTTCAGACACTGTCACATTTGAAGTTGTGGCTCATTTATTACGAAGACGTAGCATTACTTCTTGATTTCACAGTTAACATTAATGTGCTTTGTGGTGAACTGTATGCACAGTGATCTCTAAATAAAAGAGATGCTAATGTAATTCACAGTGGAGAAAACAATCATACGGAAGAGCAATGATAGTAAACAACTGGTAGTGTATTGGTAATAATAAGTTGTTTACCGCAGTTAACATTCAGAATTGACTAGTTGTGCAAAATAATAAATACTGATTTGTCACTCTCTTGAAAGAAAAAATTATAATTGGATAATTGATGATAATTGGGGATCTTAACAATAATTGAGTATATGAAGCATTAAATAAAAAAATTCTATAACGTTTCTGTTTCTTATACCATTCTACCGTTATAACTTCAGCCATCATGTTCAACATTTACTTTGGCTTGGCTTTACTCTTCAGTTCTTCGTCATCACTTATACATTCATTGCCTGTATTCACTAAAACCACTAAAATGTGGTTTCCTGTCATAGATCATCTCTGTTCTTTGCACAGATGCATGGACTTCATGGGACTTTTCATCAATAAAAGTCCCAGCGTATCAGCGAAGTATCACCTAACATGTGTCTTCTCAATTTATTGAGGTTTGTGCTCATTCTTGGCGTACTTGAGTATTTTCATGACAACTACTGTATGACATGAGTTTCACTTAACATTTGCTATAAATCAAAATGTAGATTTTCTTTAAAGTACTACATTCTTTTAATATCACAGGTCTGATCCTACAGTTCTGAAATACATGCCTTGATTTAAGACTTGATTTCTGTGTTTACGTTAATGTCCACCTCTTGAAAATCCCCTGGCATGTCTTTGGATTCTTGTTGCACTACGGGGTTGTTTCTGCCATTGTCCCTCCTCATGCATAGACGACCTGTCTTTGCTGGGCGTACAAGCGCAAGAAAGACGGCCCCTAGTCCCATACCCCCAGCGCAGGAGAAGAATGCAGAGCTGTAATTTTGTGTAATGTCCACAAGGGCACCTAAAATATTTTAAGAACATTTTGTAAACTGTGTTGCTGATTTGGGGAGTTTTTATATTTGACATAAAACACATGAAGGTTCTTACCTCCTAGAGGTGGACCGGCAAGTCCAGCAAAGCTCTGAATGCAAACATAGACGCCTACAGCCAAGGGCATTCTCTTGATCCCTATGACATCATCCTCAGCCAACATTGGAATGTGTGTGGATGCAATGTTTCCGAGCAAGAAGCCGTAAAGCACGCAACACACAACGAGTCCCCAGAATCCATGTACCAAGGTGAACAACACCAGCGCCAGACACATCAGTGATACGCATCCAAGCAGTACAAAGATTTTTCTAACCCGCCCCAAGTTCAGTACCCATCCAATAGAGAGCCGGCCAAAGATCTCAGCGATAGCCATTGTCGACAGCATATAGGCAGCCTTGTCTCTCTCCGTACCCATACTGGCACTGAGCTCCACCACATACAGCTGTGGAGCAAAGAATCCCAACGTTGCAAAGAGGCCAAACGCTGAATAACACAAAAAACTGCCTTCCTTCAAGACAGTCAAGTCCAGGAGCTTATTTTTAGCTTGCATACTAATGTCCTTTTGTTTTGGAGGAACCTGAAGTGGCTCCACCTCACCCTTCTGCTCCCCAACAGATTCGAGGCCAGCTTCATGCATGTCAGGAGACAGGACATCTAAATCTCCAGAGTTTCTCAGCTGGTCTATGGGAATAGAGTTTGTGATCTGCTCAATTCCAGTTTGAGATGTCTTTGGTTTGATGACTATGGGTCGAAGCAATGCTCCACAGATAATGATGATTCCCTGCAATGTTCCGATCACCACCAAGGTGTATCTCCAGCCAATGTGATACTTTAGAGCTGTGAATGCTGCCAAAACAAGCGATACGTTGAATGATTTAAATTATATTATATTGTAATTGAGCAGGACTACCCTCACCTGGAGCAAAAGCAAATATAGCAAATGATTCTCCAGTGGAGGCCATGGCGGTGACCACAGAGCGACGTTTGCTGAAGTACTGGGACAAGATTGTGACAGTTGGCAGAAATGTCAAACAGTAACCCAGTCCTACAAAGTGAAAGATATTCAAAGACAACAATTATTTTCTATTATTTTGTATAAGATAAAGAGGTCCGAGTTTTATTACCTGCAACTATCCCAATAGTGAGGTACATCTGATTGATGGAGCTGGTGAATGCAGTGGAGATTGTGCCCAGGGAGATGAGAAACCCTCCGAACATCACAACCGGCTGGAAGCCGAATCGATTACTCAGCACTGATGATAAAGGTGCTAAAGAGGCACAAAATCTTAGACACAGATGGCAAGGTTGCAAAAATGAATGCATGCATAAGAAAAAAATATGTAATAAAATGTGGCCAAATGCAGTTCCTTTAAAACAGTGGAGGATCTCAACCTTTTCGATGTGTATTATCATATAAATAACCCAACACTAAGAAATTTCTTGATTTAGCTTGTTTAAGTGTTATTTTATCTTTCATTTTATGTTCTCTTTAGACGACCTTTGAAGTTGTTGAGGCGTACAATGTAATGTTGAAACGCATACTGTCATGAAGCTACTTTTCAGACTTCTTACCTGTAAAAGTCATAACAAAGACACATATTGAAATGATCCAGGATACTCTGCTGTTGCTCTCCTCAAAGTCAGTCATAAGATCCTTGAGAAAAATTCCAAAACTTTTGATGACCCCATAGGTGAACACCTCAACTAGAAAAAAGGCCACAGCCACAATCCATCCCCAGCCTCCATCTGGGACCTCTGTATATACATTAGGGCCAAGGCAACCTTTCAGTCTGAACATCCACCGTGCCATAATGAAAACAGTAACCTGTGGCAATAACAGGAATATTTTATTCGTTTATTGCATTTGTGGTTTATAAAGTTACAAATCAGTCTTCTCTGTTAAAAAGAGAACTGTGTTTTGAGGTTCTTTTCAGTTAGGCTATATGTTTTCTGTAAAAGAGCATAGCGTTACTGTAATTTTGCAGCATTTTGCACCAGACCTGTGGTGCAAAAAAAATGGCACTTAAATGTTTTAGTTCAAAAGTGTTAGGAATAGGTAATGAAAAACAACTGCACAACATGTTCAGTTTTATAATTAAAAAAAGGAGTACTTTTGACCGGAATGTATCGCTTAAAGTGTGTTTGATGTCACGCGGCGATGCGCAGATCGATCGCCGTATGACACCAAAGTCCCGCGAGAACATCTATTAAATCCCTCTCGCGTGATTTTTACGCACAGCTGGGCGGGAAGAAGCGAAATGTCAACAACTGATGCGCTTTTATCATAAAAACGACTGAAATGATTCATTTTAAACCGTTCGGCTTTAGATGAGGACTTTCTCAGGTAAATAATATTTGCTTCATATATAATCCAATTTATTCTGAAGTGCATATGTACATTAATGTTCTCGCTCATGGATAAAAGTTTAAGGACCGGTCTATTCCATTAACTAACGTTACCTTTGTAGACTGCAAAACAATATTTGTGTGTGTGTTAGAGTTCGGCCTGTCTTATTGTATTATTTGGTCATATTTTTGTAAAATAATTTTGCTTATGTATTTTATGTACATACAACAGAGAGACTTTCTATTCCACGCGGTCATGCCTATATATAAGGGCAAATAATTTTTTATATATAAATTATGTAGCATGTAATGTATATAATATGTAGCAATAAGTATACTACTTAATACTTAAAAATTGAAAAACAAAACGATATATCCGTGCTTACCTGTTATGGACAGTCTAAAAGAGAACTGTTGTTGCTCTGTTCCCCTTCTGCCAAGAGTCCATGTGCTGCTGGGTGGGTCCACTTTCACAAATACTGAGTGTCTCTTTGGTGGGAGGTTACAGCTGTTCAGCATGCTATGGATTGGTTTACAGTAAATGTTGAACGAAAGGCCACACCGGCAACCCCTTGAATTGGAAATGTTGAAGAACTTCCTCTTTTTTTTATCTCCCACCCCAGTGTTAAGTGGTCTCAGGCTGCAGAAGTCCATAAATGTTTCAAAAGGACTAATGCTCTAGTTGAAGCTTCTTAGATAAAAGCCAGCAGTGTCTGATATAACAACCCAACAGATTCCCTCAGAGACATCCACATTGGTTTACACTGTAAATACAGCAACCTCAGCTATATTACTGTTAAATGATACCTCATGCTATGATATTATAATCGATTTTATAGAGTACATTCAGTGTGCTGTGGTTATCAAAGGTTTACCACTTCTGATTTTGCTTTGTTATACCTAAAAAAGATTAGGAAAATAGGAAAATAAATAAGCAGGATTGTTGTCTCCTTTAAATTAGAATGAGAATTGCTTTATAGCCTTGTTGGAACTGTCATTTAAGTGACTTAAAAATTATAAATGATAGTAATTGAAATTCAGTATTATATTAGTTAAAAAGAAGGATTTACGGATGTTGAATTTATGTTTTATTCTCCTTTTTTAGATTTAGTAACTGAAAATGGCTCAGCTTGGTTTCTGTGCTCTGCTCCTTTTTTATTTTCTGTTCTCTGGACTGGTTTATCACGTTAAAAGCCATACAGAAAATCAACGTAAGCCTCACGAGCAAGACCGCCCCAATTTCATCATTATTTTAGCAGATGATATTGGTTGGGGTGATCTGTGGGTGAAAAGGCCTCACAACTCCACACCAACACCCTGGCTGGACTCACTAAGGGATAAGGGCAAAAGGTAAATTTTGTGTTATTTAGACTTGCCTTGTCACGGTCTGTGCCTAATTCTGTCTGATTATCTGGTGGAGTTATATCTGTTGATTTGCAGATTGACAGACTTCCATTCTCCTGCCTCCACATGCTCACCCTCACGTGCTGCCCTCCTGACCGGCAGACACGGGCTGCGCAATGGGGTCACTCACAATTTTGCTGTGGGGTCAGTTGGAGGACTGCCATTTGAAGAGATCACGTTTGCTCAGGTCCTGCAAGATTCAGGATACTATACGGCCATGATTGGTGAGCTCGGCAATATTCCAAGAATATGCAGAGAACAACAACAACGATTAACATTCTGAGGGCAATAAACCTTAAACAGATTAGCTCTCCTTCACTGTTACCATAGCAACTAATAAACTATCCAGGGTGCAATTCAATATGTTTCAGTTACAATTATTTACAATGCCTGTCTTGATATCATAACAGGAAAATGGCACCTTGGTCATAATGGATCGTACAGTCCAGTTCATAGAGGTTAGTAAACAGGATTTTTTTGTCTTTTTAAAAGCTAAAGTTGTAAGCATTTAAATTGCCCTTTCTGTACCTATTTCAGATTTTTTGCATGCTCTTTACATTTAAAACGCATGTTATTGTGAAAAACAGTGTTGTTGACAGAGCATTTTCACATAAAAATCAATAATATTACAAAAAAATAAACTATCACATACATTAGAATGTTTTATTTAATATATACATATTATTATTATTATTATTAATTATTATTTTAACATTAAGGTTTTAAAAACATGTTTACCAAAGGTTGACAACCAGGTCAAATTATCACAATATTTGTATTTTTGTTTATTTACACTACAGGTTTCGACTACTACTATGGTATTCCTTATAGTAATGACATGGGCTGCACTGATAAACCAGGCCTTGACCTTCCCACCTGCCCACCATGCATGCACGGTCAATATACTGCTGGGTGTGTTATTTTCCATCTCACAAGATCATAACATGGGATGCCATATCCTCTTATTTTGTAGATACCTTGATCTTTACTGAAAGAAAGGTTTTGTTCAACAGGAAGCATGAGCAATGCTACAGTAAAGTGGCGTTACCTCTGTTTGAAAATGAGACAATAGTTGAACAGCCCTTGGACACATGGAGCCTTAAAGAACGATATGCTGCGGCAGCAGTAAAGCAGATAAAAACTAGGTGTGTCCACCACTTCTACAGTATGTTTTTTTTATTTGAAATGATTCATAAACAACAAAGTGACATACTTGATATGTTTCCATGTCCCATCTTGGTTGATCCTATTTTAATAGCCAATTTTTTACCAACATTTTGAAAGAGAGATTAATAAAGCTAACTTGAACTTCATGGTAAGATTGGTTAAAATGTGTAATGAAATAGAACATTTTAGAGCCAGCAGTGAACTAGAGCCAAAACCATTGTTGATTTAAAACAGATATTAGGGAACAGTTTTGCACAGTGTTTGGGGACTTTGTTCAGTCAATATAAGGTCTCTAACAGACTGTAAACAAGTTAACTGGAGAGACGAAGTTGCAGTGTTGACCGTGCTTTGACGCAGTCCAAGGATAGATTAGGATCAGGTGGTCTGTGCACATCCAAACCCCATCTCTTTATTAATATACCTGCATTTCATTACTTGTGATGATGGCTTTAATGGGATATTTTACCCAGAAATAAAAAAATATGTCACAATTTATTCACCCTCATGTCTTTTTTAAAACCTGTATATGACTCATTCTTTGGAACACAAAAGAAGATATTTTGAGAAATGTTTAAGGCATTTTGTGTCCATACAGTTGAAGTCAATGGGGTTTAATATTGTTTGGTTAACACCTTTCTTGAAAATATGTTCTTTTGTGTTCTGCAGAAGAAATTCACACAGGTTTTGGAGTAAATAATTAAATATTTTTTGTTTTTGGGAGACCTATTCTTTTAAAACTTAATATCTACGCACTTGAATTGAGCCACTTTAAATTAGAAGTGATTTGATTGTAGGGTAACAACATTAACGTATGAATTTTCAATATGAATTTTCCATTACATTTTCGCAAAGTTTCAAGTTAAAGTAGCTTTATTATCTCAAGGTAATGAAAAAGTACAAGCATAGTCTTTCAGAAATATATGTGCTTATCATTTTTTTTACTGTACAGTGTAACTTATAGAATAAATGTGGGTTTTATTCCTGTTGGTGTAGCGTTTCTCGCAAACAGCCTTTCCTACTCTATGTGGCTCTCGCTCACATGCACGTCCCGCTGTTTCATAACCCCTTCTTCAACGTTACGACGCAGGCCCCATACACAGCCAGCCTCAGTGACATGGACTCCCTGGTGGGCACTATCATGGAGGCTGTCAGCACTGAGCAGTTGGAAAACACACTAATATGGTTCACTGGTGAGTTTTTTTGTGCATTAATTCCCTCAATGCATTGCTAGTTTGTACTCTTACACTTCTTAAAATTATTGGTGAAATTTGTACTCTTACACTTCTTATAATTATTGGTGAAATGATAACAATTTTTATATGATTAATGATAATATAATATTGATGATGATAAAATTGAAATGACTATAGTTTTTATGCCCATATTTTCTCTGTTCATTAAGCCATGCAAATGTATGAATATACAGTTTTGTATTCTTAAGGTGACAATGGCCCATGGGAACAGAAATGCCAGTTTTCGGGGAACGTTGGGCCTTTTGTTGGAAGATGGCAGACAAGCAGAGGTAGCAGACACAACATTAGAAACATTTTACCAGAATTATAAAGAAGATTTTTTTCTTATTTCTTTCTAAACTCTGATACATTTACTGTATATAAAATGAACAAATACACAGTCCACATCCCCATTGTTATTATACAATTAACTCTGTGTGTTCCTCATACTATAGAATTCAACAAATTTTGTTTAATTAGGTAAAAATTCTAAGCAGTAAAATTGTGAAGGTCCCACACACATTCAGTCCAGTTCTGGACTGAGTGTACTGTACTCTTATTGATAGCT
Organism: Triplophysa dalaica; assembly: GCF_015846415.1. Taxonomy (NCBI): domain Eukaryota; kingdom Metazoa; phylum Chordata; class Actinopteri; order Cypriniformes; family Nemacheilidae; genus Triplophysa; species Triplophysa dalaica. The sequence continues at coordinate 9,179,462 of NC_079558.1, read as the reverse complement.
GAAATTATAATCTGATTCTTCCAAAGAGTAGGACGTGTGTAAATGATGAAATTCTGTGGGGGCAGATTTCACAAGAGCCTTGTAATGTTTCTTAAGTTGTTTCAGATAACAAACCCATTAATTGATTTATCATGTTGACGTTGGTTTGTGCAGGTGGCGGATCAGCTAAGAGAACCACATGGGAAGGAGGTCACAGAGTTCCCACAGTGGTCGCCTGGCCCAAGAAGATCAAACCCAACAGCACCAGCAATGCCCTGCTGAGGTACAGGAACAATGAGAACATTTTGTGATAATATTGTTTTTGTTTTCACTGTGTGACTGCTTCCTCTTATTTTGTAGTGGTATGGATATCTTTCCAACCATCCTCTCCCTGGCTGGTGTAAAACCGCCATCAGATCGACGTTATGATGGAATGGATATAACAGACATTCTGCTTAATGACTCGAACTCAGGGCATAAGGTTTGTTTGGAAAAACACCACCAAACTTACCACAACAAAAAACTGTGTTGTTTTATAGGTTAGAAATTTGTTAAAGAAAGACCTGGATGCAACCATGTGTTTGTTTTCTTTTGCAGAGTATCATGCATCCAAACAGTGGGGCTGCTGGACAGTTTGGAGACCTACAAACCGTTAGGCTGAAACATCACAAGGCGTTTTACATCACAGGTCTCTGTTATTAAAACTACTCGTCATTAAAAACCTTACTTTCTCAGAAATCATATTTTTGTGAAACACCCCTTTGGTTGTTATAGTGAATGCACTGACACTCATGTGCTCTCTCAGGTGGATCAGAGGCATGCGGAGGAGGAAGTGGACAACAGCATTATCACCAACCGCCTCTGATATTTGACCTCTCGCAGGATGAGGCAGAAGAGGCACCTTTGAACCCCGACAGCGATGAATACAGGTTTGTCCTACGGGAAGTAGTAAAAGAAAGTGCTGCTCTGCTGTTGGACATTGCCACGGATAAGGTATCGACCGCCAACTACAGGACAGATCCTGCTGCTGTGCCCTGCTGCCAAAACCCCATCTGCCGATGTCACAGTCTGAAATGAGGTCAGTGGGTTCGGCCTTGACCTCAGAGCTGTTTGTCAGATGTGTTTGATCATATCTGCATATCGAAAAACACAACTGTAGCTTCACACCGAGAAAATAACAATGTCCCAGAAAACACCACTGAGATGGGTTATGTTAACCCTGTACATGAAACTATAGATGTTGTAATACTTATTTATTCTGCTGTTCATTATGAGCTAGAGAACGTTCTGAAAAAACATGACTGTTTGAGGTTCTTACCAGAGACATACCATGATCATAAATGACATTGTTTTGATCAAAATTTGCTATAGGTTTTTTACAGAAAGACAAAAAGATTGATATTATGTCTCCATCTTGTGGTGATATGGTTGCCTTTACCTAGTTAACTTACAAGAGTGAGTACAACAATAAACACATTCATCATAGGGAGGCAATAATATTAAAAGTGCTAAAACAGGGTACCAAGTTTCAACAGTAATAGACAATACATAATCAGGGAAAATATGTAAATTTTTCAAGGGAAAGAGAATTCAACATCTTGTATGACTGGATCAAGGAATGATAAACATTTAACAATTACAATTTTTTATTAAAGGAATGGTTCACGCAAATATGAAAATTCTGTCCTTATGTACTCATCTTCTTGTCATTTCAAACCTGTATAACTTTCTTCTGCAGAACACAAAATGAGATATTTTGGAGAATGTTGGTAACCGAACAGTACCCATTGACTTGCAAAATATTATTTTATTTCAAATATCTTTTGTGTTCTGTGGAAGGAAGAAAGTCAAACATGGTTGAAGTGCGAGTAAATGATGACAGATTTTTGTATATTTTTGGGTGAACTATCGCTTTAAAACACACTTGATAGAATTAAAATATATACATTTCTTATTATATTCTGAATATAAATTTTATATAAAAACAATAAATGTGAATTATTTCATCATTATTTACCCTCATTTAATTCCAGACTTGTATGACTTTCTCCCTTCTGCAGAACACAGTAAGATATTCTGGGGAGCATGACTTCCATTGTATGGACACAAAACCACTGAGACATTTCTCAAAATATTTTTGATTCCACAAAATTATACTTTGTAACTAAATGTTTTCTAAGGGGCATGAATCTGAACACGTTTCTGAAGTACAATGAATGTATGTGAAATATATTTCTCATTCTGTTTCTCTTTATTTCATTGTTGTTAGTTTGCACACTGAAAAATCCACACAGACATACAAAACAAACATGTTTCTGGATTCAATTAAAATATTAATTTCCTCTACAACCAAGTATTAACAAAACAAAGTTTCATTTTGTTTGAAATAAAAACAAAATTCTACATAGGGTGCTTTGAAATTGCAATATTAATGTGCGTTTGTAATCTTCTAATTTCGTTTCCGGTTTGAAAAAATATTTTTTTTAACTTAAAGATATATAAACAGAAGTATTTAAAGTACATAAAGCAGTTCCCTTTACTGTTAAATTTCAAGCAAGTTCCTTAATAGTGAAAGTTTATATTTCTGTAGGAGTGTTGGTAGCAGCCAATGTAAAACAATATCACAGCAGAATATAAATAGATGGGCAGTCAGTGAGCAACAACAAACAGACTTAGTGCAACAGTCATTTCATAGCTCAGGAAAAAAATGAATCTATTAAAATTAGTGTTTTGTCCACAAATTACTGTAAATTCAAAGAAATATCCAGCATCAATTTGAAAACCACACTGGTTCTAAAAGGTTAATAACCCAAAGTTCCAACAGAGTGAGTAACATGTTTTACATAGAAAAAGGGAAGTGCCTAAGAAAATAACAAGTCATCTACAACTGGAATTTGAAAATGCAAAACATACACATGTCGACGCATGTCAGCAGATCTCTTTGGGGAGATGCTAAAATCATACTTCACAATAATGTAAATGTAATCAGTTTTCCATGGTTATGCACTTCGCCCTTTACACCGTTCCCTCCCAACTTATATTGGTCTTCATGGGATAGTTCACCCAAAAATAAAAATTCTGTCATCATTTACTCACCTTCGAATTATTCCAAATCTGTATACATTTCTTTGCTCTGATGAACACAGAGAAAGATATTTGGAAGAATGCATATAACCAAACAGTTCTTGGTCACCCCATTGACCACCATAGTAGGGAAAATATCTTCCTGTTGAAAACGGTACAATATATTTTGAAGAATCTAGGACAGCAAACAGTTCTGTGGCACTTTTGACTATGGTAGTCAGTGGTCCAAGAACTGTTTGGTTACAAGGATTTGTCCAAATCTTTGTCTGTGTTCAACCAGAATCAACTAGAGAGAATGTAATTCATGACAGAATTTTCATTTTTGGGTGAACTGTTCCTTTAAGTATTTGTTGCACGACTGCGAATGGCACAGTGCATTATCTTTGCTACCTTTTCATTCACATTCACATTATAAGAGAAAACTACAGCCTGTCTGTCATTCGTTTTATCTTCTGTAAAACAGTCTATAAACAAACATGTCAACAATCAATCTAAGTGAAAACAGGTGACGATGTGTTCAGCTGTATGTTATTCAATATTTTGTGCTTACAGTGTCTCCGAATACTTGCTATTTGGAATTACTTTACGTTGGGTTCTTGGGAAGCGATTATCATATGACAATCCTTTTCCAGACATTGCACTGAATCAACCTCTATGGCTTGTAAAACAAGTGGGCTGACATCGGCAGTATTTGCATCGAGGTTCCTGTCATCATACTTGTCCACATTTTGCACAGTCAGTGTCATTGGAGCAGTTTGCGTGACCAGAGCTTCCTCACTTCCCTCAAGTATCAAAACGGCGCTGCCGAATTGATCATTTTTTGCATTGATCTCGTTCACCGCACCGACATCATCCTCACTGCACTCAGAGGGGGAAAGACACGTTTCGTTGATCTCTGAATGTGTGCGGCCGTTTTCATTCACTTTCTCTTCATCACCGATTTCACTCTCATCGGTCATCTCAGCCTCACTATGTTCTTGGTGTTTAGCATCTGGGATGTTCTCCTCAGAAACACAGGTTCCATCAAGTGCAACATCTTTATAAGTTTGATCTTCGGCTTTAACAAGATCCTTTCCAATGCGTTCACACTGTCCCTTTTCTTCTTCGCTGGTACCATCAATGGTCCTTCTTTCAATGTCACTGCCAGCATATATTTCTTGTTCAGCTTTATCTAGACAATCTAGATCTCCTTGCGGTTCATCACTCTGTGTGACATGGTATTCATGTCCATCCCTTTGTAGATCTTTCCCATCAAGCCTTTGTGTCTTTTTGGATTTACCACTTTCAGCAATAACCACTACATTAATGGTGCTTTCTCTCTCTTGAATCATGTGTTCATGGTCACTTTCCTCCTTTGAATCAGATCCAGCCTGTTCTGTATCACTCGGTATTAGCACTGTTTCTAGATCTGAAGCATCCGTAAATTCACTCGGAGGCTCTAATCTAGTGGACGTGGGTAGGTGAGGAGCAGGGCTGTAAAATGGATGATTATTATTTTAATTAATAGGATGATTATTATTTATATTAATACTACTTTACAATATGCTTGAATGTAATAGTTTTAAACCTCTCAGTGGATTCATATGTGACAGGGGCCGTCCATAACTCTTGCCCCCCGACCCCCTCCTCCTGTGCCCATCCACGGTTGGAGGAAGCGTAAGTCAGAATGGCCTCGGTCACGGTGTAGGGGGTGTGGCCTTGCACACAATCCTCAATGTGCTTGATAGGAAGCTGAGTCTGCAGGAAGAGATGGAGTTGGCTGTCAGACAGGCATACTGTCATGTGCAGAAGCCTGTAAGTAAAACAACAGCAATCAATCATTTGAAGAAAATTAGAAAGTCGAATACTGGCATGGTGAAATATTTGTTACTAAACTAAAACTGACTTGTCCAGGAAGCTCTGTAGACCTTTTCTTCTCCTTTCAATGAAGTCATCATTTATAAATGAAAAGAAGGATTTTTTGGGCAGATCGGGAACAGGCCTGTGGGTAAAAACAAAAGAAATCAACCAAACAGAATGTGCATATTACACAAGCATTTCTGACAAAGTATGTCCTTTATATAAGTATCCCAATATTAATTCAGTAGTAGTGAATGTGATAATAATGTAAAGAAAAGCAGCAGAGATGGATATGATCGGGTATATGATATTTGAAATTGTGCATGTGCTTACACAAGACCAGCATTCTTTTGTAGTTTTCTCTTCAACCACACAAACTCGCTGTATCGCCGCCTCACACAGGATGTTTTCGCAGTGAACGCTTTGCTGTTTGTCTGGTGACAGACACAGTAACCATAGTCAGATTAAAAACAACATACATGAAGACAAAACAACTGTTGTTCTATACACAAAAACAGGCACACATACCGCCACAAAAAATAAGAGACCATTCAAAATGTTAATTTAATTAGCCTTTCTGGTAGTATTGTGGCCATTCCCTGTCCAAATTAAACCTCAGGAGGAACATAAAGTCACTCAACAGCAATGTGAAAGACTGACAACATGAAAAGCGTGAAAAACACAGAGGTTAAATACATTTTAAGCTTTTGCTAAATATATGGAGAAATATTACTGATGTGTTGCTAGTAAATATGAACTTGTTTTCTTTGCACTATTTGAGGTCTGAAAAAATACAGAGCATCTTTTCTGTTATTTCACTTGTCTCTCCAGTTTTCATTTTCTGCAACTAGAAACAATCTTTTTAAGCGAAATTTAGGATAAATATTGTAAGTAGTTCATTTGACCTAAACACATATCAATAAATAGTAAATTCAGGAAAAAATGAAATGGTCTTTGAAATGGTCTCGTCTTCTTTTCTGTCACTGTATGTTTATATGAATTGGAAAGATTCTGAGTCTTTTCAAGGATTTTCATTATATTCTTTCATAAACCACTCATGTGGCATGCAAAATCCCTTCTAAGCAATTCAACAAATAATGAGGTCACAGCCTTTTAGTCTGTGATTTAATCAACACACATGCATTAACAACAAATATAAAAAACTCTAAAAAGATAACTATTTTATTTATTAAAAAAATTCCTTGTGACAACACTGATCACATTAGCATTTTTAGAGCTTTAAGAAGTCACACATCTGATTATATCGGAGATCCTTGAAGCAAAAATACTCACATGAAGGAAAATTTTGAAGTCCACATATGAGTTCCAAGATCCTTCATTCTGAAGCCGAGGATCCTGAACCCTCACGGCAATAAATTCCTGCAACAACAACAGAGCAACATTTTTAAGACCAAGACTTACACTGAACTATCAAACATGCATTACATATACCTTTAAAAAGACTACATTGAGGCTCATCTTGGATTGTAATCCACCAGCAATAACGTTTGTAGACCAAGTCTTAGCATTTACTTGATGACTAATGTTTCTAACCATGATCATCAGTCACTGACATCACTGGGGAATGTCACCACATGATTTAGGGTTGAGCAACCTTTGTTTTCTTGTTCAAAACATACATCACACACAATACAATAAAATAAGAGACATCTTACATCTTGTTCTTGACTTTTTATCATCCTATTAGAGGTAACTCGGCACAGTGGACATCTGTGAAAAAAACACAGAGTAATACGACTCAGCAATTAGAAAAACATTCACCATGCGACAACAACAACAATTCTTATCAATAAGTTACTCACATGACTTTTTCTTTTCTGTCTTTAGTTTTCCAGAATAAAGCAAATAATTTCATAAATCTGTAAAAACCATCAGATTCGCCAGACCTATTGGTCCTATCCCATTTACAAAACATTGCTGATTGTTTTGAGTTTCTAGGGTAAAAAGGGGAAACCAGCATCTTCTGAATGCACTTTCAACCCTCCGTGACTCATCTGCCCCACCCCTTCCTCTAAAATCCCTTTAGTCATGATTATTGGTCAGTTCTGTGGCCAATACCTTGATAGACTTATCACTGAAGACCAAGCAAACAAAGACGGCAACATATGTAGCTAATTTAACTAGATGTGGATCGCATTACTTAATTTTACATTTATTTAACACAATTCTGAGAGCGGACAGTACACAACATAATTTGAAACACTTACTGTACAATTTTATTCCCAGGTTGTATTCCAGCTGATAAAAATACAAGAAAATACACGAGCGTGAAACATGAGCAATGTAGAACAAAAAAGTACTGCCAGTGTCTTCTTTCGATCCGTTGGCAAAAATACGTTTTAAAGTGGTTTGCGATTACACAAAAACACGCCAAATCTGTTTGCAAATCAGCAAAAGTGATCAGTTCCTTGTTTTCCGGTTGCGAACTATATTAAATAGCGCCATCTAGTGTACTGGAGCGTCTCGTCACATCTGACGTCCAAGCTCGTGTGATGCGATATAAATAATTTATAGACTATTAAAAGAGGATGACAGCACCTGCAATAATTACGAAAATTCTTTTCATTTTTTTTAATGGACAGTCACATGCATACTTTGTTTTTGTTGTATGTATAACGTCCACATATCTTTTTTCAAGTACCAAATTGGAGGAAATCCGAGAAAAATCTGACGTCAAAGAATAATTAAATTCTTTTGAAGATGCATTGTCATGTGTATAAGCAGAGAAACAATCCATATAATATTAGAACTATATATTTTTATGAGACACCTCAGAGTTATATTTAGGTAAAACACATAAGACATATATAAAAAAAACTTGTTTAGAATGATCAATGTTGATATTGTACCTCACAGCACTTCAGAGTTAAGTCATAAAATAGTTTCTGATGTCTGTGATGATGGAGAATCCATTGTACATGTCTCATTGGTGTGTTGAGTGTAAGAACTTTATCCGCTTTAATCTTCTTTACCGTCTGTTCATGCAGGTGGTGATGTCAGATTGAGCAACACACAGAGAGAGAGAGAGAGAGAGAGAGAGAGAGAGAGAGAGAGAACACTTTGAACAAGTGCAGAGACGACTGTTTTCAATGCTTTTACTCTTATAATATGGTACATCCATTTATTTTTATAGGTGTCATAATAACATAAAAGTGGTTCTTTTACAACAAAGGAAATGGAGGAGGCAGAGATCCGACAGCAGAAGCTGGACAATCAGGTACAGATTTAATTTTAATTCTCTTAGATACCACTGAAAAAAATCCCACTACTTCTAATATTACTAAGTCAATCTTAGCTTTCGTTATCTTCATTACTTCAAACAGAATACAGTAATAAACAATATAGTTTTTCAGCATTTATTAATCACTTGTTATTTATTAAGCATATATCTATAAAAAGAAGTTTACATTTTTATGTTTGCTGTTGCCACAGATTTCAACCTGCTAACATTTAATAATGTTTGGTCATAAATTAATAGCATTATTTCCAATTACTTTTTCCTATTATTTATTTTTGGTTATTTTTAAAGAATGTTTGATAGAATGTGCTGTAGTTCTTATCAAATAAACATTTCTTTTAGCGTTCACTTTTGATCAAAAAGCAACAAAGAAGAAGGACAGATGCCCGGATGGTCACTGCGAATCATGACATTCAAACAAAGACACGGAGACAGAAAGCTGGATCTGATGACACAGCTTTGTTAATAAGCCAGTCTCAGAGCAACACTTCCCTCAATGGTTGGTAGATACTTTAAGAACCAGAAATCAGATTTATACATAGATGTTTCCATGCAATTTTTGGTTACACAAGACTACCTTTTGTTAACAGACACACAACCTGAGCAAGTTTATGAAAGCACTGTGGAGGAGATTAGTTTAGGAGAACTGACTATTTCATCAAAGGTGGAAGAAACATCACAAGAGATGGATGTGTATCATCCGGTCATGCCCAAGAAGTCTGATCTTGAGATCAGCACCCAACCAAGCCCTCAATGCATTCTAGGTACAGAAGACAAAACAGATGTAAAGAAAACAAAGAAAAAATGCACGAAAAAGGGACAAACAAAATGTAAGTGTTTGTCAATTGTTTTCAATTATACCTTTTGATTCTGCTTTAGTGTGCTTTGTCTTGACATTTTATTTTGCTAATTATTTCCAAGCACCAAAAAAGGCAGGAGACTTGGAGGAACATGAAGATTTAGAGAAGAAATCTATAAAGAAGAAGGACAAAAAAAAGGAATCCAAAGAGAAAGTGAAGACCGGGGAACAATCTTGTAAGTGCACCGGAGATGTGTCTCCATTGTTAAGCATGACAAAAGTTAAAGGCCATTTCCTGCACTGCCTAGTTCTTATCCATAAATAGGAAGTAACCTGACATTGGCATTGTTAACATTCCAGATATATAAATGGCACAATGTACACATGGTCTTTTCCAGCAACTCAGACTGATTCAGTGATGAAGTTCAACGTTGATGCAGAGAATAGTGCTGACTCAGAAAGTGATGATGAAAGAAAGGACTCGTCAAAGAGTCCTGTTCCTCCCACACCTAAAAAAGAACAAAAACTGAAAGCGGGTCAGTAGAATATTTTATGCCACAACCACATACAGTAGCCCTTCATATGAACTTCATCTTTAATAGCGGTTTGGTTTCTTCTGAATTGTGCAGAAATGTTTAAACGCATTCCTTCTTTTACTGAAGCAAAACATGACCTCAGTGACAGCAATGAAGAAAGAAACGAAGACGAGGGAGACAAAAAGGAAATAAAAAAAACTTCAAAGAAGCCAAAAGAAGCCAAAAATGTGAATAATCTTGCTTCTTTTAACTCTAACTATAAGGAATCTTCTTCTGACAGTGAATCTGAGAACATTGGAAGGGTGAGACATTTCATTGTAGTTAAAAATAACTTTTTCTTTTTCTCTCAGCTAGAGCAAACGAAATATACTATAAAATAACATAAAAATAAAAGAATCAATTGTTTTAGAACATTTTTTTAAATAATCATTATTTAACATGGAAAATTTCTGAACAATCTTACAGTGTAGATTTATTACATTCCATATTTTTACACTTTTATGTTCATTGTGCAGTCCTCTCCGATTTCTTTGGAGGATTTGGAACTTTTTGCCACGCGTCCAGCTCCAAGAGATGTGACCATTCAGTGCAGGATAACCAGAGACAAGAGAGGAGTGGAGAAAGGAATATATCCCACATATTACCTTCACATGGAAAAGGAGGATGGGAAGAGGGTAAGACAAGGAGAGAAAAACCTTGTCAAACATTTCAGAGTTTTGCTTTAGGTTTGTCTGGATATGCTGATATTCTGTTGTGTAATATTTTGAATGCGCAGGTATTTCTGATGGCGGGCAGGAAAAGAAAGAAATGCAAAACCTCAAATTATTTAATATCAATCGATCCCACTGATTTATCAAGAGATACAGAGAGCTTCATAGGCAAACTAAGGTCAGTGCCATTGAAGTCCATGTTGATTATATGACTAGAGTTTTTTACTGTTTGGAATTTTGGCCATGTAATAATACTTATCCTTTTAGGTCAAATGTCTTGGGGACAAAATTCACTGTTTATGACAACGGAGTGAATCCTGAGAAAAAAACATTCATCAAAGAAACAGACAGCCTGCGACAAGAGCTAGCTGCAATATGTTATGTATGTTAACATGTGCACCGTTTATATTTATAAAAATAATGGTCACATTGGAGAAAGCTTTCTATTATTATTCATTCTAATGTCACAGGAGAAAAACGTGCTGGGTTTCAAAGGTCCAAGGAAAATGACAGTGATCATCCCCGGTATGCATGAGAATGATGAGCGAGCTGTTATTCGTCCAAAAACAGTGAGTATTTTGTTGTGGTTCTATTAATGTTAAGGCACCTGTTAACCCCAGTGGTGTCTGAATGAGCAAACAATCAATCTGTAGCCTCATTCCTAAAAGTTCATGTTTGATACATTGAATAAATACGCTGTGTCATTTGTGATATAAGGTATTCTCAACAGATAAATTACTTTTTCCATGTCCTAGGAACTAGAGTCTTTACTCACTCGATTTGAGAATGGGAACAAAGAGAATTTAGTCACTCTTGTAAACAAGTCACCCAGCTGGAATGAGCAAACCCAGTCGTACGTGCTCAACTTCCATGGCCGAGTCACACAAGCATCAGTGAAAAACTTTCAGATTGTCCATCCAGATAATAGTGAGTGACAGGTTGTCCTATTACTTTCATGCTATAATATATGACAATATTATGTTTATTTTGAATCGTTATTATCTGTCTTTCAGTGGACTATATTGTGATGCAGTTTGGGCGGGTAGCAGACGATGTGTTTTCCATGGATTACAGCTTTCCTCTGTGTGCTCTACAGGCTTTTGCTATCACTCTGTCCTCCTTTGATGGCAAACTGGCCTGTGAATGATCTTGTTTCATCTTTTTCTTGTGTCTGTCAGTTTTAAAAAGGGAAAAGTTTGGAGTCAATCTTTCCATATTTTTTTATCTTTATGTCAGGAATTTGTATTATAAAATCTTTAGACATTTTGTAATAATAAGTATACAATTCAGTATGTAAATGATTCATTGTATTAATTATTTATACTGTATATTTACTGTACAATTAGAAAAATAAATAAATCAAGTTTTGATTTTCTATATTTGTATCATCTGTCTTTCAAGCCTGTTGTTTTTTTAAACACTTGAGCAAATAGATTTGAGATATTTTATTGTTTTTTTCTTTAATGTTCTTAATTGTTAACATACAAGAAAATAAATCTTAACTGTATATGAGATTAAATAATTCAATAAAAACTGATTCAATATACATTTTTATTCCTCATTATAAGGGTTCAATTCAAGGCTGTATTCATTTGTGGTTATAAACTTTCTTTACAGCAGGGGGCGGTGAAAACTTTGAACGTCTTGTAATACTTAAGCAAACACAGAAGGAGAATAGGACAAATTCGTACATTAACGTCTTTTGGGCGTGTTCCACTTCATGCAGCGCTGCGCAGATGGATTTAGGGTGTGACATGAAATACCGCGAGAGTTGTATAAAAGCAGTGCTTTCGAATGGCTCTCGAGGTATGTTGTTTTCATAGGCCGTTCGGTCTGCGCATCACCATATGACGTTGATCCGTATCATTTAGGCATTTTATCGGGGCACCGTTTGAGCTCTGCAACAACCTGCTGCGAAAGTTGTTTGGAGAAGTAAGAGGGTGCGAAATGTGATTTTGAATGGGAACTCCCTCTTTTTGATTGTCGAAGTTTTGAGTTTGAGGACGGATGAACTAAGCCACTTCACTGGAGCAAACTTTCATCCGCGCTGCAACAGAAATAACGTTACTTCGACAATGCGGGACCGAACCAAAGAACTGGGAAACGTGAGTAAATACACAAAGTAGGGCAGTGCCCTGAGGACACCGGCTAACAGGCTAACTTGCTAACACGATTCAAGCGCATACAGTCAAACCTGCGTTCAAGAATATTTGTCTTAATCTTACAGGGTGGAAGGTCTACTGCTTTATGAGTGAATGTTTAACCTTTTTGATGCAAAGTTTTTGCTTAAGTCATTAATAATATCAAACAGTAGAAGCAAAACAGCCCATCTGCACTAGTAGCGACGAGACAAACTGTTGCGCCCTTGAGTTGATTTACGTTAACGTTATAATAGAAACACTTTAGTTTCACGATATACTGTATTTAAATAAAACCATTGTACGATTAGTCCAAGAGTAAAATGTTTGTTTGAGTTGTCTTAACCAAAGACATCTCCCCTGACATTTCTTATAATAAACAAGTACCATTGTTTTGTCTCAAGATGCACACCAGTAATGTTTGTGTCTTAGACTTTTTTTATAAAAGTGATTTAAAAATCCTAATGAAGACAGTCCGGGTATAAGATAAGTCTTGTTTATGAAAACGGGCCTGTAAGCGTTATATATAATTGAATAACTTATAATTTTAATCGCAAATTAATTGTTCAAAATTTAACTCACAAATTCATATCTGTGTTCTCTTACTAGACGAATAATGCCTCGGATGAAGATGACGAAACCCAAGGTCTCATGATAAAGCCTTGTTCTGGGACCTCAGGAAAAGAAGAGAAAGAAAATGAAGTCTTCTTTAGAAAGGTTCTTATCTGGTCACAATTGGATCATCCATCACTATAGAACATTGGATAAACAATCCCACTGTTTGTTAATATGCTATGAGTGTTCAGGTTCTAGGCATGTGTTAAATGTAATAGGGAACTGAGAGAGGTTTATGAAATTTTATTTAGAGATGGCTTACTCTTAAAATTGTATTTGTGAATTCTCTGCCAAATATCAATAGTCAAAATAGTTTGTGCCTGATTGCCCAGGATGTCCCAATAGTTCCCTTTGTCCCCTAAATAGGTTCATGAGATTCGAGAGGGCCTTGAAACTTTTAAGAGAAAGGTATCTGAATTGGAGAACAAACAGAAAACAGTATTAGGAGTTGCACTTCCAGAGGACAGTGAGTAACTCCTATTTATACTGTACATATTGAGCCTGCATGTCTTTGTCCTGCGTGTTTCTATATAATAAACATTATGAATATTATATTGTAATTGAAGAAACACAATGTCATTTCCTAAGGGGGGGAAATGTGTTGACTAATATTTATAACGGTTTTAATTCAAAATTAATTCATTTTTCCACACTAGGTATGAAAAAGGAACTTCAGTCTCATAGGGAGGATATCAAAGGCATGGCCAGCCAGATCCAAAAGAAGTTAAAAAGTAAGTAAATGAATACATTATATTTATGATTGAAATATTTTTGCTGGACCCACTGCATATCAGAAATGTTATTAAATAAAATCTCTGCCGCAGGTATTGAACCTAAGAAAGCTGAGAGTAATGACCAATATATTTCAGTAGAAGTGAGAATGCAAAGAGGGCAGGTTGGTTGCTGTTCATGAATACATTACAACACAGTGTTGTTTTTGCTCTGAATAATCTTCTCTTTCCATTTTTTCCCCATTCTTCTTTATAAAAGCATAATACTTTGTCCAGAGAATTTCTTGAACTGATGGGTCACTGTAACAAGATTCAAGCCCAGTACAGAGACAGAAATGTGGAGAGGATACAAAGACAACTCAAAATCAGTATGAGTATTTTCTTTCACATTTTGCTGTTAATAATAGTAGCTTGATTATATATTTATAGTCTTGATAATTGTATCAGTTTTATTGTCATCTGATGCAATGTTGGCACTACGTCCATCTTCACAATACAAATCTGCTTCTTCTTTACAGCTGGTAACAATGTGACAGACGAGGAGCTGGAAACGATGCTTGAAAGTGGGCAAACAGATGTTTTCACACAAAATGTAAGTGTGGCACTTTGTGTAATCTAAATGCATTTGCTCTCCTTTTCTATTACTTCAATCTAAATGCATTTACTCTCCTTTTCTATAACATCGTTACCCCATAGCAGCATTGAAGGTTGTGCATTTGAGCACCCTTTTAAAATCTAAAATGTGCACTTTTTAATTTGACAAACATTTTGTATCAAGTGCTTCCTTTCTTACAATCAAAACAGTTATTTTTACTGTATAATGTATACTATACTTCTCTGATGCTGTCACAATTCAAGTCTTCTCTTTTGCTTTCTTTGGAATGGAAGTGTATCATCTGGTAAGACTTTAATGAACAGTTCTATCCGAAATCGATGTGTAATGATATTTTATGTAAGTTTTTGTGAAGTTGATTTACCTTTTGTACTCTGGTTGTTTAACCATATAATCATGAATAGCAGTGTTCAGGGCACTTCCTCTGACCTCTCGTTTTATACCCTTGAGGAAAACTCTGGGCTCCATCTGTTTTCAGGATTCCCTATTTCCTGACCCTTTTCTATCTGTGCCATAAAAATGTTGTCTCTCTATATTAACAATTCACAGGCTTTAAATGAGGCCACGAAATATAGGGCCACCTTAAAGGAAACAGTGATAATGAATGAAGATTTATAACTACCGTAATATAGTTAATAAACTTAAACACTATTTATATTTTGGTGGATATTTATTGACTACTCCTGGGGAAGGAAATCTGGTTTGTAAACATTGCCAAATGTCATTACCACTTCCTCTTTAAAGTTTAGATTACAGTCATTATTCCTTCCTTTCTGAGCACACTCGGCTATTATTTATAGAAACCCGCCATTGTTTTATAGAGGTCCATCCCTTGCATGATATTTTTGGCATTAGCAAATAACCAACATGATTCATTTCACCATTGTCATATGTGTGATCTGTGAAAATTTGTGTTTAACCACATTGTTTAGTATGATTGTGGATAACTACTTCACGTGTCAATTTTCCTAATTGAATCGTTGATGCAGATTTTGAATGACGCTAAAGCAACCAGACAAGCTCTGAATGAGATCGAGTCACGA
The DNA here is from genome assembly GCF_015846415.1 of Triplophysa dalaica. Lineage (NCBI taxonomy): Eukaryota > Metazoa > Chordata > Actinopteri > Cypriniformes > Nemacheilidae > Triplophysa > Triplophysa dalaica. The sequence continues at coordinate 9,164,116 of NC_079558.1, read as the reverse complement.
CACGACGAGATCATCAAACTGGAGAAATGCATCAAAGAGCTTCATGACATGTTTAGCTACCTTGCTATGGAGGTACAAGCACAGGTGAGAGACTAATGCAGGCAATATTGATTCCTCAAATGTCCTTTAATTTCTGATACCATTTACCAAAATATTGTCTAATAATTTTGCTCAGTCAGAATGTGATTTGTGAGCGTCTAATCTCAGACTGGACTTTGGTTCCTAGGGTGAGATGGTGAACCAGATTGAGGAGAACATCAAGATGTCCCATAACTATGTGGAAAAGGCAGTTATAGACACATCTGATGCTGTAAAAACGTCCAAAAAAGTGCGCAAGGTGAGTCAGCGGAATTTATTTATTCATATTTTTTTTTAGTATTAGTCTTCAGAACGTTAAGTGATCAGTTACTGTTGTGCAAAATGTTACATTTTTACCTCTTGTATGTCTTTCTTAGAAAAAACTATGGATTGCGTTATGCCTTGCTGTTTTACTTGTTATATTAGCCATTATTTTAGCTATCTCTTTTGGTTGAGGTAAGTCCTATTTTGCATTTTAAACAATAATTTTCCCTCACATTTAAAAGCATCTGACCTTTATTTTTAAATGAATGTGACAAGAAGAAAAGTGATGTCTGATCTTTATTTTTCTCTTTCCAGGTTCTCTTTATTAGTCTATCAGGCTTCCAGGCAGTGACTTCCTTCAGTCTTTTTCAAACTTGCATATGGCCATACACACATATGACCACTGTTGGTATCCAAACTCTTCTGGTGGCAACAGGTGCCTTTAAAGCGGTCATCATTTCTTCGTCCAACAAAGTTAAAACTTGTTAGAATTACTGAAACTGTACCAGCTGCTTTACCTGGATGTATAAAAAGGTTACTTGGCCATTTTAATAGATTTATGAATTATCGTGTGGACTGGATTTCCAAGACTGTGGAATCATTATTAAAACATGGCCATGAATTGCAGAGAGATGTCATGGAAAGTACTAAAACAGGATTCTTAATATATTACACTTTTCTTTTAAAAGGCATGCTCACCAACACTGAACTGATCTGTTTGTCTGTGTCCTAACATATAGATGTCGTCTTTGTTTTATTTGTTCAGATTTATCCGTTTGTAATGCCATTTCAGACTTGAAGTTTGCTCACACCTGTGTACATATCTATAAAACACTTATTTTATACTCTGCTTTTGCATTTCAGTATCCGAATTTCAAAATACACCCCATAACATGTTGCATATATGTATATTTTAACTAATTTGTGCTCTGTACCAGTTAAGACATGCACTTTTTAAGAAATTATGTATAGTAGTGCCTCAACCTTGGTGCCTTTTTATGAGAAGTGATTTTATTTGGCAATCACAACATGGACAGTAAAAGGCAAGATCACCCAAAATAAGTTCAGTAAATCTGTATTGATTATGCACATACTCTCACACATTAACTAATTCTAATGTAAAACATGTCATTTTTAAATAAAGTACATTATATGTCATATTGTTTTGTTGTCGTTTTCAAGTTTAGATTTTTTTACTGTGTCTATTTACGTGACGTAATTCACGACCAAGGGGGAAATCCTGTAGTTTGATATAGACACTGTCAGCGAACTACAAATCCCGGCGTGTCTCTGTTCTGCTCTTATTTTTAGCATCACTCTTGTTTCACTGCTCGTTCAACACGGTCGTGGAGAAGGTTTAGGTAACATTTTATTTTTTGTTTAAAAATGTATATATAACCAAAGTACACGAACAAACGCATCCGAGATTGTTTTGTTTTATGCGTTGTTTGCTCCTTTTTTTCTCCTTTATCAAAGTTATTTTATCGTATCCTTTTATTAACAAATGTAACTTTATTGAAATATACTTTTACTTGTCTACATAAGAAAAGCAGTGTTTTATTTATAATTCAGTTGTTTGTCGTTATTTGCTGGGGATTTTCTAATAGCGAAAGTGAAAGTTTTCTTCGATGTTGTTTAAACAAGAAGTTGGTGAAAGTTAAATGAATATCGCTTTCTTTTGTTCTTGAACATTATAAGAGTGATTGTGTCGTAAGCGATGAATGACAGAGAGGATGAAGAGACGATCCCCGTGGTCATGGACACATCATCGTTCTCGCAGGTAGTTTTCAACGATGTTCCTCCATCATATCCTCCAAAAATGGCAGTGACCTGTCGGTACACGATCACCGAAGGCCTACAGCCAAACCCGAGAGACTGGATCGGTATCTTCAAGGTATGTGACCCTTAAAAGCCACGAAAAAGTGAAATCGTGGGTCAGATTTCCTTTAGTTGCTCATTTTTTTTGTTAGCAATAGAATGCATCACATCACACCAGTATCCACCATTATAGTATCCATTAAAACCAATAAACCAAATCTATTTTTCTGATGCATTTCGAGGGGTTCTATTTCTTGCATGGGTAACATTCTCAAGAACATATTTTGATCAAACATTTCATGTAGATAGAAAGGAACAACAATAATATTATTTTATCATATTCAATATATTGTTATGTTTGTACAGATAAAGTTAGTGCAAACAAAATTATCCATCGGCCTGACCTCTTCTTTGGGGGAGGTTATGAATATATTTGTTGTAACAAACACATGCATCTCTGCTGGAGAAATACATTTAAACCATAACAAAATTCCTTTTTGTAGTGTGTTTTGGGCGTTATTCCAGTAGTATTTAATGGTGTTTTCATGGTTCCCATGTGCCGGATAACATCCAACCAATAGATTCCATCGCATACCAGTAGACACCCTATAGTTTCCATTAAATCCAATTGGGTTCCCATTATAACCATTACATCATCATATTATACTGCGTTTTGGGCAGGGTTCTATTGTTTTTTTAGCAAAGATTACATTAGCTTGTATCTCTGGATTACTTTCAAAGACTTTGAAATGTTTTGATCATTTTCTCTTCTGCATGAACTATGGGACATATACAGGTTGGATGGCAGTCAACACAGAGATATTATAGCTATGAATGGGTGGTACCTTGCCTGGACCAAATCGGACCTGAAGGGCTCACGCAGGAAGTGGTTTTCAAAGGTAAGAACCACCTGATAACCCATCGGTGCACATTTTGAGGTCAACATTACATAACCTAATTCAATTCATATTTAACCTGCTTTCCATGACCTGAAATGGGGTTTTAAGTCGTGATGTCATGCAATCCCATTGATGTGATGTTTTGTTGCTATTTTTAGTAAAGTGAGTGCGTAACCATCACCTTGGTCCACATCTACTATCAAATTACTTAAATCATGGGACCTGTTGCCATCCATCATGTGTCTCAATAAGAACTTGATGTTCTTTCATGATAAGCTCTTTCCGGGCATTGAAATACAGTATGTATGTGTACCCAGAGTGTGAGAAAGGCTCTATCTTGCTCCTGAGTGAACATGTGATCAGACATGTTACACAAAACTCACTCATTTCCACTGACTTTTGTCTAAGAGAGCAATCTACCTAAAGATGACGGAGAGTTTTATCAGTTCTGCCATGTGGATTGCAATGGTCATGTCAGAGGAGCCAGCACTCCATTCTGCTTTCAAAACCAGGCAGAAATAAGTCTGGACTGCAGCTTGGAGAAGGATCTCTTAGTCGTAACAACACAGGTACATATTCTGTTTTTTTATTATTTTTTACTTTCAAGTAATGTTGAAATAGATTTTTTTGTAGCAGAATCCAATCTTACTATCTTACTATTATTCGTTTTCCTATTAAGATTATTTGTAAAAATGCTGATATCTACAGTAACAATTACAAGTTTCCTTTAATGTTGTTGTGTGTAGGAACAGGTAACAATGATGGAAAAGGAGAAAGAGGACTTGATGAAAGAGATGGAGTCCTTAAAAGAATCAAATGAGATCCTGAAAAAAGAGCTGGACGAAAGACTGCATGAGATGTGTCGTTTAAGGGTTGGTCAGCCTTTATAAACATACTGTGTTTTTTAAGGCATGATTATATAATAACAATACACATATACAGCTATGGAACAAATTAAGAGACCATTTAATAAAAAAAAATCTGAATTTACTATTTATAGGTATGTGTTGAGGTAAAATGATCATTTTTGTCTCAAAATTACAGACCATCACAACAATATTTCTCCAAAATTTCAAATAAACATTTATAATTATTTGCAGAAAATGAACACAGGAGAAACAGGTCAAAATAGCAGTAAAGATGCTATACATTTTTTCAGACCTCAAATACTGCAAAGAAAACAAGTTCACGTTCTCTTTTAAGCAAAACAACAGTAATATTTCTACATGTATTTAGGAAAAGTTCCAATATGAATACAATATATTTTTATGCGATATCCTCGATTTCTATCACAGTTCTCATGTGTCTTATCATGCTTATATCTTTCACATGGCTGTTGGATGACCTTGTCACTCCTGAGGTTTGATTTTGTTGAAATTCAACAGACACTTGACTGGAATACTGGAAAATGTAGAATTTGAAATGATCTCTAATTTTTTTCCTCTTTAGTCTTTTAGTTTGTTATCATACATTATTTTCACTATCTCCCGTCCCACAGACTGTTGTAGCATGTCAAATCTGTCAAATTTTATTTTAAATGCTTGTCTTTGTGTTGTACCTATTGTGTAGTATAAAAGGTTGTTCTACTAGTTCAACAAGCTGCTATACTACAGTATTGTTCTCGTATCTTCAAAATTGCAGAGCTGCCTAGACGATTTAAAGTCAAAGGAAAAACCGGAAACACCCCTATCGGACATACCTAATTATAACATCACCGAACAGGTAAACAGAGTACTGCTACCCTTTTTGAAATTGTTTTAAAGAAGCACACATATTTTTTCCAAGGTTTGCATAAATAAATGATTGGTGTTTTGTAGTTAAAAAAGTAACTTAAAGTAACTTTAAGTCACATGGCCCAGCAAATGCCACTTACTTTATGTCAGTAACTCACGGAATAAATAAATCTTGAACAGTGACGTCTGTCATTTTATCTGACTGAGAATTTCATGAGATATAACTACAACAAATGAATTTCTCCTGTATTTATAGTCACTGACCAATTTACATGAAAACTTTGAAAAGGCTGTACGTAAGATCAAGATGCTTAAGCAGGAAAGGGCAGAGTTACAGCAGCAGGTGGAGCTCCAGTTCGCCGAAAACCTCAAGTAAGTTTCTGAGCTTTGATTTTTTGGTTTTATCTTCATGGACCTCTTTTGCGCCAACGCATATGTGCGGAACGATTTAGTGATCGATTTTGGTGTCTTTATTTTTCTCAAGGCTAAATACCTGCCTGAAAGAAACGGATCACAATTACAACAAACTGCAGGATCGGGTCAAGTTGCTTGAGGTTTGCAGTTTTGTTTGGGGTAAAACTGTGGGACAATAAATACCTTAAATCATTATTCTATTTATGTCAATGCACTGATTCTACTTCAGGTGGATGCGCAGAGCAGCGCGAAGCACAATGAAAAGCTGCATGCAGAAATCGAAGAGCTTCTCATAGTAAAAAGAACTCTAGAGGAGAAAAAAGGTGAAGACAAGGAGTTGCAAGCATCCATGTCAGAGCACAGGGGAGAAGATAATGAGACAAAAGTGAGACTTTTCTATTTGAAATCCTCAAATCTTCTTTTATTGGCCAAACCCATTTATTAGAAGGGGCGTACACATACACGTTGCCATATTGTGTGTCTTGAAGTTCCCCATGGCCTAGTTAAAAATGTTCTGTTTTATTTTCTGTTTACCTATTTCTTTAAAATGTTGAGCGTTTTTTAAGCCAGTAGGATTTTAAGTACTTTACCCCAATGAATGTGATATGACACCTGCTTGGGTTTGTCGGGTCACACATTTTTGGACAAAATGTAATATTATAATGGGTTCTAATGCGTTTCTAATGTCTTTTGACGTGTCGCACTGCTCAAGTCTGGTGTAGACACGGCGTAACCTGAAATTGAAGTGGCTGCTGTTATTGTCACGATCATCAAAATACAGCCCTTCATTGCATTTAAGTATTTATTCATGTTATTTCGTATGTAATGTTTACTGTATACTTACATGTATTAATTCAGTAAGGCATCTCTTATTTGATTTTAATAATGCAGTGTAGCATCACTTAACCCCGCCTACTCGTGGTGAGTTGTGGATAATATTATTAGTTTCCATTATGAGTGTTCATGGATCTGCACTTCAAATTTTCACCGGAAACAGTAGAGCATCCGGGTATATAAAGAATACTCATTTCACTATGATATACTAATACTATTTTTGAATACTATTTAGGATCGATAGGATGCGAAATGGGAGGCACCCAAATGTTCCACTTGTGTATCTAAAATAGATATTTACATTAACTGTAATTAATTTCTTCTTTAAAAAACACTGTATAGTAGTAATCATAAAGACAGTACGTTTTCGTAAGTAACCTCATTTCACCTTAAAAATGACTGCTGGGGAAATATGTCCGCGGTAAAAAGAAACAACAACAACAATTCAAAAGAAGCCCAAGGAAAACCACTGACTTGGCAACCCTGGGAGTAGATGATATGAGTCCGTGTTTGGCTTCAAACCTCAAAGCTATCTTTAGACATAAACTCCAGTTCTAATTGACTTGTTTTTACGGGCAAGCATACAATGTTTTAATAAAGTATGTGTTTAAATAAAATCAAGTATTATAAATCCTCTCTCAGGTCCAGATTCGGGCCTTGCTCACTCAACTGATCGAATCCAGAGGGCTGCTGCGCAGTGAGATGCAGAATTGCAAAGAAGCCACTAAACGTGCTGAAAGCGCAGAGCAGGAATTGAAGGACGTGAAACAGAAGCTGGCAGAGATGCCCGTCAATGAAGCCGAGGCTGAAAGACACAGTCAAATCCAGGTATTTAGACCTGTGCCTTGTTCTGTGTTTTTATGAATTTTATACTTAATGTTGAGAGGAGTTTGTTTAAAAAGTCCAAATATTTCATCCTTTTGGTGGTGCGACACACAGTACATACTTACTGATTGTTGCTGCTACATACTTTTCGTTAAATCAAAAGTTATTAAGACAGATTCAGACGGGTTATTTTTACTCTTGTGTGTAAGACACTGTAGTTTGGTTATGTAAGTGAGTATAGCAAAATAAAGTTAACTGTGACATACACAAAGATTCTTCATAGAGTGGACAACAAGTAAAATTGACAAAAAATCTTTAAAATGAACATGTTTTGCGGAAGTGTATTGGCAAATGCGTCCTTTTTACCCCACACACTGAACAAAATGAAGCATTGCTTGGCAATTGGTTGCCCTAAATTGTTATTATCTTATTCTGTACTTAAATTCGACAGCTGACAGCTATTCAACCTAATCCATTACCTTTCTATCAGCTTAACTCTGAGTTCTAGTGATATTTTATTACCATTTTCTTAAGCATGGCGAATGAACTGTGATTATGTGAGTAATGTTGACGGTGTCTGAATAAATGATGGTTTGAGTGTATCTATTACAGGCACAACTTGAGCAGGCTCAAAACAAAATTTATGAGATGGCAGAGACTTCAAGATCAGACAAGCAGGAATTTATTGAAAAGAATGAGGTAATCTGTTTTGTGATAGCACGGATGAAACATCCCATGTATTTTCGCTTTCTGTTAGTGCTAAATTCATTGTCAGTGCACAATGCCAATGTCATAATGTTTCTTTTATTATAATTTTATCTCTAGGAACTTCAGGCAGAAGTAGCCAGACTGCACAGGATAGTGATGGACAACCAGGTGGCGTCTGTTCCTGCCATTTCTGAGCAGCTACCCAATCCACAGAGCCCACCTCCCTCCAGCAACACCCAAGAGCAAACATACCCGCCTGATTATCATTTCTACGGAAGCATTGATGACATGACAGGTATGTGAAAATAATTAAGAAAGGGAGCTGTATCGGACGCTATTTTCCACGATTGCCTTGTAGACATGTTAACTTCATTAGATATTTTTTTTCTTGCTCATAGGAGATCAGTCAAGAAAAGAGGACAAGGTAAGGAGTATATACCAAAATCCACAATAAAACTGAGCAGCCAAGCAGTAAGATGATTGAAATGTTTTCTTTATTTGTAGATGAAGTGCCTGCATTGCCATGAAAGCTTTCCTGGTATCAGCGAGGATGAACTTGCACAGCATGAGCAGTCCCACAAAGTGTGTCCATTCTGTACTCTGATCTGTGATGACTGGGAACAGCAAATGTTTGAAGATCACGTCTACAGTCATGAAGACTAACCCAATTCACTTCTAACTGAAATATCATGTATTGTCACGTTTTTGTAGATATACATTATTTCTGTTATACTATTAGCTATTATTACCCAACGCTGATCGACATTCAGATGATTTCTAAACTATAATTGGCCTATTCAATATATATACATTCAATTTACTTCATGCCTTTATTTCATAGTTTCTCTTCGCATAAAATGCAATTTACCATTTCATATTTATTTATTTGGTAAGCCTGGTAAAAGCAGAGTAATATATTTAGCCAGCCAGCCGTTATCAGAGGGAAACCCATGTGACGAAAAACCTTTTTGCTGTTTATCTAGATCTTGTTTACCCAGACTGTTTAGTTTGTGTTAATAAGTGACTTTACAATCTGCAATCAGAAATAATGGTAAAACTGTTGTAATTGAAGACAAAAACAAAAAAACGTTTAATGGTTAAACAAATATTTCTTTATTATCAAGGAGAAATATACAATACACATAAAACAATATAGTAACTATTTGTAGTCTCTGTATTTTTTATTTCCAGTGGAAAATGGAGCGTTAAATAATAAACATATAAAAAGGTAGATATTTTGTTCTCCGTATTTACTCGAGCAAACTTTGCTTGAGTAACATTCTCCAATGTCACGGACGTTCTTTGACCCCAGTTCTGTACTTCCCCTTCTCTGTTGCCATGTGTTTACAAAATAACGTCTTATGTTCAAGGTGTCATCTGATTGGCTTCTTCAGGTGTAACGTCTTGCGATACAAGCTCTGAGAACAAAGCAGGCAGCCAGTACTGTGGCTCTCCCGCAGCTTGGGAATCCAGCCATGCTAAGCCTTCTTTCAGCAGGTGATCCTAAAAACAACACACACGTGTCATTTCAAGAGATGTACAAAAACAGAATGCTGCCTAAATATTTTCCTCATCACTTACAAGCACATGACAAGCTCTTTCTCTCTCCCACTTCAGGCTGTCTCTGATCTCACTCACGGTCACATATCCCTTTTTCTGAAAGGCAATTATCAGATCTGACATGATTCGATTGTGAATGTGCTAGAAATTTTTGTCTTTGATGTAGATTACCTCTGCTAGCTGGAAAACTACAGTGTGATCCATATTTAGCTCTGCTGGTACTGACTGGACCAAATAAGAGCCCCCGACAGGAATCATACCAAAGCCGTTTCCCATAGCCTTGAGCTTCTTGATGGCCCGTACTAAGTCATCTCTGAGTCACATATGGTTGAAATTGAAATACATTTGTGTGAAACAGCTTAAGAGCGGCATGTATAGAAAATCAAAGACACTCACTGGCTCACATCTTGTGCAAACTTCCCTCTTCCTTTTAAGACACGTTGATGAAGTTCATCCAATGTGATGAGTCCTGCAAAAAAAGTTTAATTTCAATTAAGAGATAAGAAATGCCATAAGATATTAATGGCTTTCGGTGAATATAAGGCCTGTTTTGAAACCAAATGACTTACCACCATTTCTGTGTTTAAGAGCTAAACAGACTTCAATAATTTGCACACCAAGCTCATAGTAGAAATCTCCTACTCCAAGCATTTCAGACCAAAAGCCCTTTCCAGCTGCACACATTTAAGCAAATAAGAGAATTATGTTCATGGCATCGTACATTGTGTTAGTATTTTTAAATGCTGTTTGGTTTAATAAAAAGGCACTCTTTAATATTAAAAAAAAACTTTCTGTGTACACTAATCACAAGTTTACATCAAGTCACAACCCAACTCGGAGGCTTAAAGTGAAAAATTTCCCCAAAATGAAAGTTCTTTCAGTATTCACTCGCCTGTCTTTTCACACCTGTATGAATTTCTATCTTCTGCAGAACTCAAAAGAAGATATTTTGAATAATGCCCCACAATACACAAAACCACAGCCATTTCTAAAAAGATCTTCTTTTGCGTTCCACAGATGAAATCATAGACAGGTTTTGAATCATTTGAGGGCGAATAAATGACATGCATTTCATTTTAGGTTAAGCAATCCTTTTAAGAGAAATTCAAATACGTACAGGCAAGTGGGTCGACCCCTATGGTGGCGCACATCTCTTGGAACTGCACCCTGAACTGAGAGCTTTTACGGATTTCCTGTTTATGTTTGCTGGCAAACTCCTCTAAATTGGTCTTGAAGGTGTCCAGCTGTTTCGACATCTACACGAACAAAACAGCTCTGGTGATAACAGGCTTTTTGCTGAGCACCATTTAGGTTTGTATAAAGTTAACAACAATCCATGACATGCATATCATGGAGACATAACATTACGCACTTGTGCAATCTGATCCTCAGCCAGGACATTACCTCTCTCTTTGTACTTTGCCTGTAACCAAAAAAAAGTTTGTGGGATTATAACACAACAACATTATTTGTCTTGTGACTATTTCTTACGGAACGGTATCAAACCTCTGCAAGTTTCTTTTTGGCGATCGCGCCAGCTCCGACTCCTCTTCTATGCATGACGCCTAAAGATTTGCTTCAGGAATGACTAAATAAACACTGTTTCCTAATTATAAGTGTTCTTTACCTTCTCTGACAACTGCAGTGCTTACTTCCTAGTCACTTCCTGAATGGTTCACGAACTTCAAACATCAAAACACATTAAATACGAGAGATAACAATTCAAGTTATAATAAAATGACGTATGGTGATCTTTAATTGAAATACTATTTGATTCCAGATATCAACATTTAAAGAAGTGTGAACTAAACTTCCTTTGGATTTCTTCTATAAATGTTTGGCATGCGAGAATATTTAATACCGCCACCTAGCGAGCTGGATACCATACGACAATGGCTCAATTTCACACCACTTTGTGCCAAAATCCATTTGATCCCAACAACACTTTATGAAAGGCAGATGGAGAGTGATGTGTCTGAGCAGTACTGATAACTTGTCAAACATGTCCGATAGGTATTTTGCTTCATGATATTACAAATTATATATGGGATATGTAGGTAATCCTGTAGTCTATATTCTTGTGCAGACATTTGAGAATGCACATAAAAACATCTCCACATTCTCTCTCTATTGTTATTATTTTATCGGCTGTAGATGGACCACCACCAATTATCACTTTTTTAATCCTCTTTCTTGATTTTGCTATGAAGACCATTCAGAAGAAAGACCTTGTAAAGAAAGATTATGAAGAAGACAACCTTTTTTCATACTTATTTCTAGTCAAGTGTCAAGACATTGAAAAACACTGTAATTTTTAAATGATCAAATACTGTGCAAAAATAACACATTTTTTTGGTTCGATATTATATCTATATTATATATATCTATATTATATTATATATATTGGCTAAAAATTAAACAAAGAAAAATTGGAGATATGAGGTTTCAGAAACAGCGACAGCGAAATGACAAACACAGTTCCCCATGTGGCAATATTTATATGAATAAACACATTTTTTATTTTGAAGAACAATTTTATTGTTAGATATTCATTCAAAGACATTACAAGATATTAAATAATTAATGATCAGAAAGCAGTAAGCTTGAAAACAGCCGGATTCCATTCTCCACAGCAACCTCTGTCTAGCTTTATTGGTTTCTGTGGGTATAGAGAGAAAGAAGTCAAAATCAGGGTACATCATTCGAATGCAAATTTAATTTGCAGAAGGCAACTTACTTGAAACCATCCCCTTTACTGTGAACCCACACCATGAACTCCTTTTTCAGCAGATCATTGAAGATGCGATGGTCTGGATCATCACCCAGTAAAGTTGGTCTGTAGAAATGAGCATCAAATGCTTTCTGTACTTTTAATGTATTATAAAAAAATCTGCGGCTTTTGTTTCTTAAAACTTACTCGCTCTTTTTCTCTCTCTGATTGAGCAGAAAATGAACAAAGTTCTTCTGAACCATGGAGTCCATGATTTTACTGATGTCACTCGCAATGGTTGATTCAGCATAACGACGGCTCAGGGTTTGGATGTCGTTGATTGAGCTATTCATGACATTATAAAAGGAAATGGATTTCTTTCTTATCCATGTGACACACGAATGAATGAAAATAACCCTTCTTTTAAATGATTTGGCCATGTTACAAAATGATTTTGCTTACCTGCTGTCAACAGGTTGGCATCCTGCACCTGCTGATAATGCACTGGCCAAGCATATAAAAACCACCATAAATACAGCAGTGTTCATTTTTCTCTTCTGTTTCCTTCAAAACAAATCATGCTAAGTTAGTCTGATAACATGAATTGAGAAACAAAACAGCTGAATTAATTGTCTTTAGTTCCTGACCTGTGATGGTTCTGGTATCTGTGCCGGTGTACACTAATACAACTCTACTCTACATCTTTACTGATCGATCTCTCTTTTATATAATGTGAGGGACGTTTCCACCAGAAACAAAAACTTACTTCCACATCATTAAAACAATTAATAGGAGTGCTTATGAAGGGTGATACACTGAGAAAAATACTGATAAGCCTGTTTCCCTTTATAATCACAGTTTAAAATGTTTGTTCAGCAAAAATAACATTCTTGGAACTGCAATATATATCTTTGAATCCATCAGATTTTTAAGGTAAATATGTTGTGGTTGAAAATGTAAGGTTAATGCGTGTGTGATGTACAGTAAGTACATGTCTACAAAGCTAAATGTGTCAGGCTAGCAAAAAGTAAACACATTAAATATTCCAAAAGGTTTCTGTGTTCTTGATCAGATCCATGCTTGTACTTGTAAAATTGGTGATGAATATAATTAAGGGAAAAGCTGGACATGTTTATTGTAGTTGGAAAATGATTAGAAAAACATGCTTAACAAAGAAACAAAACAAATATATGCACAAATGTTCAGGAAGAATACACAGCATTAAAAAACATCATTTTAACTAAGCAAGCATTTAAAGACGTTCTGGCCAAAGAAATACATTATGAGTATTTTAAATGCATGTGTGATTTTGACACATTTTTTATTTAGCCTTCCTCAATGCAGTCTAAATCGCTTATTTATTTGCAGTTTTATGGCAGTCATTATAAATGAAGAACTTTGCAGCAAAACACTTTATAAATCCTTAATACAATTATTTTGTGTGGTGATCACCACTGTGCACTGTGAAATCACAATATTTAGATATTTATAAAAATATTTAATAAAAACAATTCTATTTGGTTTGTAAAAACTGTCGAAAAAAATAATGTTATGCTTCGAAAGACTGTTCGTTCATTTCGAAGCTTTTATTTTGAAATCTTTAACTTCCGGTATCAGTATCAACATAAAACATTAAGCTTAAAATTGATCATAGGATAGTCAGGACAGTTATATTAAGGCATTTCAGAAACAGATCAATTAGTTTGCAGGTGCATGTTTGAAAAGTATGCAATTAATAAAATACCCGTGTCAGCAAAGAAGAAAAGCCGATAAGTAAGTTATTTCAAAGACATAATGGAGGCATCCTCAGACTTATTTTTGCCGGCTGTGTTATTTACGTTGCTTGCAATTATTGTAGCAGCAGTTATCACAGGAAAAAACAAATCTCGTGCGCCATCAAAGTGCACTACTGTTGTGAATGGAGAAGAATCGCACAATAACGAAACGCATCATCCAGAGACGGTGCTTCAATCTAATGCAAATACAACCAAAGATGAAACTATACCATCGGTAAGGGTTAACTGTGCTTTTAAAGGGATAGTTCACCCAAAAATGAAAAGTCTGTCATCATTTACTTACCTTCGAGTTGTTCCAAATAGGTATACATTTCTATGTTTTGATGAATACAGAGAAAGATATTTGGAAGATCCTTATAACCAGAAATATTTTGCTTTCCATTGATTACTATAGTAGGAAAAATACAATGGTAGTCAAAAGTGCCCCAGAACTGTTTGCTGTCCTAAATTCTTCAAAATGTCTTCTTTTGTGTTCAACAGAACATTAAACTGATAAAGTATTTTCTCCTACTATGGGAGTCAATGGGAGCAAGAACTGTTTGGTTAAAAGCATTCTTCAAAATATCTTTCTCTGTGTTCATCAGAACAAAGAAATCTATAGCCATTTGGAAGAACTTGAAGGGAAGTAAATGATGACAGAATTTACATTTTTGGGTGTAGTATACCTTTTATGTGCAATATGGAATGGATATTTTATTTTTTGTTTATAATAAGCGTTTGTACAACTTATGTTGTTTATTTGTTTAACTCTTTGTTTACATTTCTAGGCTTACATTTGCAGCACCTGTCTACATGTGCTTTAATACACTTGCCTTTATTCATTAAAATATATGTCAAATTATGAATTTATGAAGTATTTTAATTTATGTCTCTACTTCAGGATTCTAGCCCAGATCATGATGAAGTCTGCAGGTCAGACTGTACAGATTACAGAAGCAGCAGCGGATGGGAGGAGCTGGATTCATCACAGTATGGGATGAGAAATGCTCTGAGGGATTATTCTCAGTCACCTGGTATAATAATAATTAACTTTCATTTTATTTGCTTAAGGTTGTTGCCACAGGCGGATGAAACAACTTTTTGGATAACTGTTTCATAGCTGTGGCATCCAACTACTTACCTGTTGGTTTTCAAAAACTGAAAAAAAAAAGAAATTCAGACAAGAATTGTTTTTTTTACTAATTTAATAGATTTTTGTGTGCTACATTAATATAGATAAACTTTAATTTAAAAAGTGAGATTAAGTTTATTTCCATGGTGCACATATATTTCATTCAGTTCTCATAGTCATAGAATTGTGCTTCACTGCATTAATAATTATTTGTTGTCTTTTTTTTTACTTAATGCAGATGTAGCACAGTGGTCTATGCAAATCGCAAATGTCCTTCTGAAACCTCGTATCTACAGATTTTGAGATTTTTTTTTTGTTGCCATAAATCATTATTATTAGTCGCCCTATACAAATGAAAAGTATTAAAAAGTGCCTATACTTTGACAACACAGTATGTAACCATTTAAAAAGTACAGTTTTTTCTATTTCCTGAAAAACAGAAAATTTGGACATAGGAGGTTTTAGAAGGACGGGCGATATGCTTCAACAATTGACTCAAGCTGACCTGATTTTGAGTCTGATTTGGGTCATGTCTCAATCCCCCATCCCCTTCTCAAACATTACATTCCTTTGAACAATATCATAAAATAAAGACAAAACCCCAAAATACTTTTCAAATTCAATAAGCCGTTTTGTGACTTGGAATGTTGAGATGTATAAGGTGAAAAATGAAAAATGTAAAGTGATATCAAACATTAACTGCAGAATTGAACATATTTTAAAAGGAAGTATTTTATGCATTACTCTTTTCACTTCTATGCATGATTTTTATCCAGTGTCACACAATTTGTCTATCAACAATTACTTTTTACTTACATTTACTTTTGTTTATGAGTTTTCCCTGAAGACATAGAGGGAACATTGAAAACATTGAAAAGTTTCAACTTTGAGTTGTTTTTGTCATTTACTAGGATTGAATACGTGTTGTTCTATATATGTTATCTTTATGGCCTTGCATCGGAGCAAAGATGCCGAATTTTTTAAAACCTTTTAGTACATGCTATTGATATATCTGAAAGTTTATACTATCTTGTCATTCATCCAAAATGATAGCATAGTGTATAATTTGTGTAGGATGATAAAAGAAATGAGCAGTTTATTATGAAGAAAATCTTACTTGCATTTAGATGCTCATATCTACTTTTGAAGACAAGACAAATGCAGCATCCAATATATTGAATATAAAAAGAAATTATTATAATCTAACTAATAAACTAAATATATAGAAAATAATAAAGAATAGAAATTAAGAAAATTAGAAATTAAATACAACACAAAATGTATGTCTGTACTCTCAAGTCAGAATTTTTATCATTTTACACAAATTACGCATGTACGCGCACACACTTAACATACACACACACACACACGTCTGGTTTACTATTTCCCTCGGAACAGTCCATAGGCGTAATGTTTTGTATACTGTAAAAACTGTATATTTTATCCCCTAACCTAAAGTACATAGAACTGTTTTACATTTAAATATTGTTCTGTACAAGTTATACGCTCAATATTGGTCCCCACGGTGACACGAGTCCCCATGTGTTGGTGTGGATTCAGGTTTAGGTCCCCATCGGGATTTAAAAACATTTCTACACTCACACAAACACACAGGTTACTTTTAAGAAATTCAGATCCTACGATCTATCACTGTAGATTAATCACAAAATACTAACTGTAAGCTATTAACTGTCTGTCAATCATTTCCTTGGTTAACTTGATAATAAACTTTTCCTAACTTTTTAGCTCACTTTGACTTATAAACTGGTTGTTTATGTCTTGCAGAAATTACACGATCAGCCTACAAACATTGTAGTTCACTTATAGCTGTAAATCCTTTGTTTTTTAATAGATGCTGAAGAGAAGCCATTAAAGTACATGGCTGGCATGCTGAGGGCCAGTCAGCTCGAAAAGATGATGACCAAAGAAGAACTAGAGGAAGAGCAGAGGTATTTTCCTCAATGAAATGTCTTGTAATTACTTGTCATCCTTGTTGCCCTAATTAATCTAGCCTTACTGCATAGCCATTTCAGACAATTAAACACTAAAGATCTTTGCTGAAGTGTTCACTATAATATGTACCATTTCATGTATAAATAAACTCATTACCAGGTGAAGGGAATGATATAAAGGTACCATGGTTTGTCTTGTCTAGAATCTTAAAATCAAAAACAACAATTTCACTTTACCAAAGTTATTGAGTCAGTTTTAAACTCTGCAAAGATGTTATGGTTAATGAGACACAATAGGAATTTACACATTGTTTTACATTATTATATTAATAATTGGATTAAATAATACCAAGCCTTCTTGAACTTTTACCTAAAACAAACACTCACAATCTTACTTCATATGTTTCCTTTGTTAGACACATTCTTGTATCCAGGTTAACATGTTGACTATAGAGGTCTGATCGTGGTAGTTACATAGTTTTATATTTTGTTTTTCCCCTTTTTTGTTTGAGGATTTTGCTAAAATGAGAAATTTAAAAGTAAAAAAAAATCTAAATCAACGAGTTGGAATACAATTTATTCAGCCGTGCACATGCACTGTGTTAAAACTCCAGTAAAAATGTACTTTAATTTAAAATTCGACCTTTAACTCCACGCAAACAGCCAATGCACGACAAAGAGCTTAAGTGTTCCTAGATAAATATGATCAGTACATAATGCACCCTTGCACTGTTTGCTAATAGGGTTTACTGACATTCAAAAACAATATACCTTTTGTTTGCACTTGAGTATTGCAAAAGATATAGATTTCTGGTTTTTATTTAAATACGCAATGGCAGGTTTGGTTGATGATTCAACATTTGTTAGTTGGTAAACACATTTTCTTTACCGGGCAATATTTTCTAGCTAAACAAATTATTAAGACAGACTAAACATAAGTCCAAAATTTAAGACAGTCAAGACTGGGGCAAATATTTGAAAAGGCGTGCTTGTGACGGTTGAATTGAAAGACAATATACATTGTGACCCAGATGAGGATGTCATACTTGTTTTTTTAAACCGACTCAGAACATTAATCACCACAAAATGTTTGCTTATTTAACTCTTTATTACCTATATAGGCAATAAAATCCAATCCAAATGAAGTAAACTCTATGATGTCATACATTTTTAAAATGAATGGTGTTATTTTTAGGGTTGTTTTTATGTTTCTAACATGTAGTTTTAACATTTATTTCAATGAGTGAGTAGATGAATGATCTTTTTCATTGCAGGGTTCAGCGAGATCAGCTAGCTGCCATTTTCCAGCTACTCAGAGACAAACAAGAGACATTTGGTGATGTGACACAGAGTGATTTGGAAGAACAGCTTAAACTCTACTCTATTTAAGTCTGTCATATACATTATGTATTATACTATTATGATATACTTTACCATACATTGCTGTACAATGTACTTGCATAATGTATAATTTATCTATTTAGGAATCCCAAACCTATTGTACCTACAAGTAGATGGGATTTTGCTCAGTTTTGTTTAGATATTATTTAATTATAATTTAACGGTTATTTTCTCCATGTAGTTTATTATGAATAAAATATTTTGAATGCATTACAAAATATTAATATTTTGTCTGTTTTGCTAATGCTCCTGCATTCTTGTTGGCAGAAGCAGGTTAAGTTGTCATGTTATATTGATGGGTGAGCTACAGCCCCAAAAATAAACACACACGTTAATGATGCAACACGTTTCAATAGGCAGATGACAATTAAAACGTTGGTGTTAAAAGGCTGTGATGTCTTTCTCCGCACATGACCTGGTAAGGTCAGTCATAGATATGCAGAAGATTCTGATTATGTTGTGTGTCTGTGTAACTTGTTGCGATCTGCTCTATGAAGTTCTTTGGATGAATCTCTCTGATCATGGAAATGGGTAAGTGTAAAAATTTGCAGTGTTACAAAAAATTGGCATTATGACCATAATGTTTTATATATCAAGTGAACATGTCCTGCATCGTCTTTCACTGCATTGTATATTTTAATAATGATTTTTTTTGATAAATACATTTCTTGCTTTTGGCTTTCTTTGTTATTTTTAAAAATTCAAAAGAAAAGTATTTGGAATTTCTTTGGAAGGAAACCCTCAAGCATTATGCTCCATGTTTGAAGCATACAGATGATCAAGCACTTATGAT
Source organism: Triplophysa dalaica (assembly GCF_015846415.1). Classification (NCBI taxonomy): domain Eukaryota; kingdom Metazoa; phylum Chordata; class Actinopteri; order Cypriniformes; family Nemacheilidae; genus Triplophysa; species Triplophysa dalaica. The sequence goes on along the minus strand of NC_079558.1, from coordinate 9,145,220 downwards.
TAAAACCAGGATCACTCCCACAATGAGTTTATCATCATCTGGAACTACAAGTCTCAATAAAGCTGAAAACCTGTCTGCTAAATGTGACGACAACACAACGCCAATACCGATACTTTACAAGGATCCTTTACAATTTCACAAAATGACCTGTGTGGGACTTTGAAGATGTTTATCTACAAGACCCTGAAGCAAGAAAACCAGTCATTTGTTTGTTCTATCCAGACGTCACAGAGCCATTTATATTTTATAGACAGTTTCATCTCAACAACATAATCAAACGTTACTTCACTTTTGTGACTCCAACTGAACTTACGGTACACATTTACAAGCCATAGAGTGCCTGTAGATTATTTCTGATAACAATCAAAGTAAACCGAAAAGAACTGTTACTTGGCTAAACTTGTCTCTCCAGTAATTTGAATTTACACTGCGATACCAAGCTCAACTAGATATCAATGTAACATACGATTAGTTTAAAGTCGAACGAACTACAGGACCCATTTAACAAAATATTCTTTTAATTAAATGGACATACAACAAAATTCAACAAATAGTTTAATACAATTATCATACTGTAAAATAATAAGAAACATTGATATGAACTTAATAATAGAAATAGTTCAATAATTACTAGACACTAGCCAAACACAAACTGGAAGTTAACTGAGGGTTCATCAGGCACACGCACGCCTGATGAAACTGTCTATACGATATACAATTTTTAAATACAATTTTATACTTTTCTTTTAAACTGCTCTTCTGTAGAGTTGTTCAAAGTCACTACGAAACACAGATGACATGAAGTTCAAGGGAGCTTTTCTTCCAGACATTCAAAAAGCTCTTTGCACTACCTTACATCTGCACTGTTGTATATTTCACTGGTTTCTGCCATTACCTAACTTTTTCTTTTCTTTTTAACATCCCTGCTTGTAACAGTTGTATTCTACACACACACACACATATATATATATATAATAAACTGTATTTGTCTGTCTTTTTATATATACATTTATATATTTTTTATTCTGTGTAGTTTTATTTGTATGCACCATGGGTCTCAAAGTAACGCAATTTCAATCCTATATATGTATGTACTGTACATGTGACAGAATTGACAATAAAGCAGACTTTGACTTCAACTATGGCTGTACAGAGGTCAACTCAACACAACGGAATGGAATAGATTACACATTACAACAATCCCTTTGGCTTCATGGTGTACAATTATGATGGTGAAATTGACAGATAAGCTCTTAGGTCCTGTTTGTTTGTACTTATTATCTATTTTTTGCTTCTTCAAGAGATAAACCAGCAGTTGATTTAAAACCAAAGTCAAATTCTTCAATATCACTGCCTGTGCCTGAAAGAGCTAAGGATGGTTGTATCCGCTGTGCAGTATTGGCCTCGGGTGACATTCTCAATAACTCAAAGCTCTGTAAAGTGATCGACACTCCTGATTATGTGTTGCGGGAATGTTTGTGGGTGTGGACAAGATCCTTGACTTTTTAGAAGGATGAGAATAAATTTGTTTAAAAAGAAACAGCTGAAAGACATTATAATGATGGCAATAATATCAATAATAGATTCCAGCAGTTTTCATCCTAATGTTATTTACTCATTGTAGAAAGGTTCAATAAAAAAGGAGACTGGAACCGGCAAACATTTAAATATTTAATCGAAATAATAACAAAGTAAAAAGACAGCCGTCAGCCCCTCACGGACGACTGCCAGCGAATAAAACATAAATACAAGCATAAACATGTTCGGCCCGGTCCTCTCTCCTCGACGGTCCGGTCGCTCGTTCTCTTAAATGCTCCCGATCTCCTACGTGATTCGAGACCGGTGCGTGCACAGCTCGCGCTCATTAACAATTATTCACCAGTCTCGAACCACGGTCTCGCCCCGCCTACTCCACTACGCTCATCAACACAATGTAAATAGAACTCCTACGCAGGTGATGAGGAAGATGTTGGAAATAAAACGCCGGTCTATGAGCAGAAAATGTGGGCTTTCGCAGTATTCTACAAAATGAGGTCAGTATCTATTTTATTATAGGCTGTTCTTTACAGCACTGTGAAAGTGTCAGTCCTTTGATGACATATCTGAATTTGTTTGCGCAAAAACTGCCAAACAAAATATTTATTAAAATCACCAACATGTTTCCTCAAGATATGAGGCTTTGTTTAACAGAACTGATGTTGTCTCATAGGCTGTCAAATATGTTATGATCCCTGAGGGCTTCCAGGGCCTTCTGTAGTGAAAAGAGGCCACAGGGTACTTTAAGGGTACAAGGTACTCTGTTTCTAGCAGAGGATGCCAATAAGTGAATCATATAGCTGATGAGAAGAAATAAAATTCAAATAGATAAAATCTTTTTTTTTTTCTGGTGGAGCTAGATGCCTGCTTGATAAAAAAAATACAAATACGCATAAAAACAAGTTTTTATGCCATAGGCTACATTTCAACAATATACACAATAAACCATACATGATACAATATGCAAATTCAAAACAATACAATGAAACACAAAGAAAACAATACAAATTCAGATTTTTTTGTTGAGGTCCGGGAGCTTTCTGACTTGCCACATAGAATCCAATGAATTTACAAAGAATGCAACTGAATTTCAAAGCGCAAAAAGTATGTAAAGACATCGTAGAAATAGTCCAATGTTTCAGCCTTAACTATATAACGGTTTCTTTTGTGCCCAAACAAACAAAAATGACTATATTCTACGATAGATCTACAACACGGAAGTCAGGAAATTGTTGTTTATAGTCGTTAAAACAGGGCATGACATTAAGCATTATCATGTGGTTGTCCTTCAGTCAAGTACATTTGTCATTTACTTGTCCGAGTACAAGTACTTGCCTGAAGATATAATATGATATTTCATTTAAATTGTCAATATAATAGTTTCCGATCCTGATTGGTCGAGTTTGCTTATTAACGTTGTACCTAGGGTCTGCTGCGGCCCCCTAAATCTGTTAATACTCTACATGATTGCTATAGAACAGGGCTGTATGTTGTCATTATATCAACATTATAGCACTGTTATTTTTTTCCAAGGTATTTGTCCGGTCGGGCAAGTAAAATTCTCTCTCCCTTGCCCATACAAAACATTAACTTGTCCAGGACAAGCGGACAAGCGGACAAGCGTTAATATCGAGCCCTGGTTAATATATATTATAGTACTAATGTGCTGTGTGACAACTTGTGTCTTTGAGAGTGTGTTGCCCATATGTCAGAACTCAGAACGCCTACACATGATCAACACATGTTTTTATCAGCATAGCATATCGGTGTAATTTTTCATATTGGGCTGATGCCGATATTTCATTTATTTTAATTTATAAGCCAATACCGTGCATCTTTAGTACCAAGTCTTGCATGTTTAGGTTCATGTATGTGTGATCTAGAGATCTAGCAAGATTGACAGATCCCCTGCCACGCCTGTGTGCCGGTCCTATGGCCGATGACACTGACATTTGTGCCAATTTTCAAGAGTTTTTAGCACTTTATGGCCCCCAAAGTCTCCTGAATTATTGAAAGAAACTACATAAATAATCATAAGATAATAAAACAATAGGGCTCTGCAATAGTGGCTCGGGCCCTAAATAGTATTTTAAATAAATAATTTGTAATTTTATTAATTAAAACTATGTGTTTGATGTTTTATAAAACATTTTTAAGACATTGAAATACCTCAATGGACATTTAGATGAGAGACGAATTTTTATTCTTCATGCAGATTTTCTACGATATATTTACAACAGGTAACGTCTTTATGCTTATACGTCCATAGGGACGTATATATAAAAAGTGTTAAGTGTGTAAAAAGTTTTTTCTTTTGTGATGATTTTTTTGTTTCCCAGTTGTGCTTGTGTTACTTCTCGCACTGTCTGCCTAACAGGTTCAGCAGTGCCACCAGAAATCTATTAAAGCTTTTTAAGCAGGTATCTCAGACTGGAGAGCTTTTCCGCTGGTCCAAAGCTGTTGGTTCAAGGTCTCAACTGTCACCAAAACGATACTTAAAACACTGTTTACCATTCATCCCCATTAGAGCGTGATTTGGCTTATAAAGATTCGTGCTATCAAAACAAACTCTGAGCAAACACTGGGCCAACAAATTGTGCATTTGCTTTATTCTTGGCTCTTCACACATGTGATAATATATATATATGGTGAATAAGGGTAATCTGGGACTCCTAAACTCTACTGTGTTAATTTACTGTTCTGTAAAATTTCAGTCAACGGGACTTTTACTGTCAATTTAGCATCGATGTCATGTGACAAAAATCACATGACTTCATGTGGTGATTGCAGTGACTTTTTGTTTGCATGATTCAGAGTCAACTCCGTTTTCCCCAAGCTAATAGTTTCGTTATTCTTTAACTTTCGGCTTTACAACTGGGCAGACTGCTTACATTTAAACAAAGCAACATTACACACTTTATGAAATGTAATTTTAGGGACATTTTAATAGTTATTCTTTGGCTGATATCAAATTATTAAGATAAATGATTTGTTTTATATTATCATTTTTTCTTTACATGAGAAGCAAGAGGAACTTCAGACTTATCTGCACAGGGCAACCGGACAGTTTTCTTACGTTGTGTTTTAATGTCAGTGGTTCTTACAACAAGATAAAACATATTGACATTTGATACATGTTACACGTTTTCCCCTGTCACGTGTATTAAAATAAAATAAGTAAAGTAAAATAAGCTGTTGTTTGGGTGGAAGATATAATTCAAAGAACAATTTATTTATAGATAAAATATAATACAGATATAATAGGCATCAGTGTAAATTTGAATTATGCAAACTGGTTAATCAAGACTACAAGAAATGTATATGTGTATAAACAAAGACTTTTAATTATAACTCCACCCAAAGACAGGTTTAGTGACTAGTGTGACATCTAGTTCACCACTCTCAGAATCCAGAAATGACCACAGTGACATATGAGTTTTTACTAGCATTCACCTGGAAAATTATTTTGTAAATCAATTCTTTCTCACATTGCAGACACATATCTAACTAGTATGTAAGTTAGTAATGAAATATGCAGAAAGCTTTGGGTTATTTTAGTCTCATTCTGACATGTTGTGTGCTGCTTTATATTGTACTTTGGACAAATCTCTCTGAACAATGGAACAGGTAAGTTTAAAAAATAAAGAGAAAATATTATTTACACTTTATCATATAGACATTTAGTAAAAATTAATTAATTAACAGGTAATTTTTATATATTTTTATAACAGGTATGACTGTTGTTTTGCTTTTTAGCTATTTAAATTTGTTTTGCATTTTTGTTGATAATCATTTTTTTTTGTTTTGAAGAACTGAAGCACAACTTCTTAAATTTGGATTTATCGAGAATAAAAACAAGCAAACAGATGATCGAGTACATATAATAAAAACAACCAACACTTCCACATTGAATTTATCGCCTGGAGCTACAAGCCTCTACAAAGCTGAAAACATATTTGTTGAACATGAAGAAAACACAACACCTATCCAAATCCTTTACAAGAAGAATTTCACAAAATTACCTGTGTGGGATTTTGAAGATGTTTATTTACAAGACCCTGATGCAAGAATACCAGTAAGTTGTTGTCCAGTTTTGTTCCGACATCACAGTGCCGTTTATGTTTCCATTTTTAAATCCGACCCTTCCATAGACCTGTTCAAAGTCGCTACGAAACACAGATGATCTCAAGTTCAAGGAAGCTTTTCTTCCCAACATTCAACTATGGTTGTACAGAGGTCAACTCAACATAAAAGAATGGAATAGATTAGCACACTTCAACAATCCCTTTGGCTTCATGGAGTACAAGTATGACGGTAAGTGCCAAAGGTAAATTACAGATATTTTCTTAGAAAATAAGTGGTTGACGACCCCTTATCTACGGTATGTAAAATTCTGCATGCAAGTAAAATACCCTGTAGAATCAGTTTGAGAAAGGTGTGTATAGTAGGTAAATATTAGTTTGACACATACTGGTGACCAAAGATAAACAATGGCTTTTCTGATAATGAAGCAGAATGATTTATATTAAACTGTAACTTTAAAATATGAATCGATTTATGTATATGTAATGTACATACTGTATAAATATAATGTATATTAAATATGAAATAGATAAATGTTTTATTTAAGTTATATAGGCTATAGAATGTGTCACACAAATAAAATACAAATAAATGAATACAGACAAATATAATTTCCTGCATGATGTTTAAGTGAAGGGGTGCAATAGTGATATCTACTTTTATTTACTTTGTCAAAGTTATAGTATCCAGAGGTAATCAGTTTGACGCTTTATGTTTAGACGATAACATAGAAATATAATATTTTTCATGTGTTTTGCCTTATGTGAATATTCTTCCCCCGACTTAAGAGATAAAACCAGCAGTTGATTTGATACCAAAGCCAAAGTCTTTAACATTACTGCCTGTGCCTGAAAGTGCAAAGGATGGTTGTGTCCGCTGTGCTGTCGTGGGCTCTGGTGGCATTCTCTATAACTCAAAAATGGGCAAAGAAATCGACTCCCATGATTATGTGTTTCGGTAAGAAGAAATGTATAAATCATTGTTAGCTATAGTCAATAAGCTAAGGTTATCTGTTTATATCATCTCTTCACAGGTTGCGATTAAATTAGGTTGTTTAATATTATATTATGATACAGGGTGCCACAATGGGATGATTTCAGTTAATGACAGCTGTACTCAAATATTGTTTGCTCTTATGCAGAATGAATGGGGCACTTACAAAAGGTTATGAGGAGGATGTTGGAAATAAGACCTCAGTCTTTGTGCATACAGCTTATTCATTGTATTCCACCCTTATGAGATTTCGTCAGTTTGGATATGACAGTATTCCACAAGATGAGGTCAGTATATTTTATAGTTCACTCTAAAAATAAAGAAATTTTGTGAATTATAATCACCCAGTCTAATATCAATGATTTGGATCATGCAGTATCAATTATGTTATATGTAAGATCAATCACTTATATGCAAAACATTGATATGTGCTGGGTAACGATGGGAAAAGAAATATCACTCCAACTGCTTAAAACAACAGCAGTGACATTCTGTTAAAAGTGTCATCCAACACCAATGTCAACTAAACAGAAAAATTTGGTTTCTTTACATTGCAAATGAAACAGGAAAGTGCGTGAAACAAATTATGAGATCAATGGGGATTTGACTAGACTTTCAAATTTAAATAATTGCACTTGTTCCCCAAAAAGATCTTTTCTCAGATTGCTTGTGCAGAGAGCAAGCTTTTGACAAAAAAATAAAATAAAAAATAAAATAAACAAAACAAAACACAAAACGGGCCCAAACAAGAAAGGCCAAACCACAAATACACCAGTGAGAGAATAAACATGAGACTTAGACAAAACTTTAATGAAAGGCGAGGGATAAAGGGAGACAAGAGGAGACTTAAGACGAGATGAGACTTGAAAGGAAACAAGACTTGACTAAGAACATAAATTTAGATTAGATGATATATGAAAAGATACATTAGACAAGACAAGCACTGTGACAAAACTTGAGATGTGACAAGACGAAAGACAAGAAAAAACAAGACAAAATTAGACTTATGATGAATCTTGAGACACAGAGAGATGAGACTTCAGATAATCCTTGAGACAAGATGAGATCTAAAATGAGATGAAACTTGAAATGAGATGAGATTTAGGATGATGTGCGGCTCACCGAGAAAAGTTCTGGTAATCCCAGAAGGCCAGTCCGCCCCTGAGTTTACGTATATAAAGGATGCATACCAACAGAATCTGTATCTTCCATTTTAACTTTTCCATCACCATGGTCAAGACCAAATAGCTGTCAAATGATGTCAGGGACATGTTTGGAAGCCTGCACAAAGATGGAATGGGCTATAGACAGAAGCTTGGTGACAAGGAGACAACTGTTGGTGTGATTATTTGGAGATGGAAGAAATACAAAATGAACATCAATTGCCCTTGGTTTGTTGCTTCCTGCAAGATTTCACCAATGGGGTAAAGATGATCACGAGAAAGATTAAAGATCAGCCCAGAACTACACAGAAGAAGCTTGTTAATGATTTCAAGGCAGTTGGGCCCTAAGTTAGTTACACAATATGCCAGAAAAGAATGAAATCCTGAAGCACCCGCAAGGTCCTCCTGTTCAACAAAGCCTGTCTGTTCAAGAAATACTTATTTTATTCAATGAAATCCAAATCAATTGTGGTCAGGAAGACCTGACTGTAGCCGTGATGCGGGTCCGGTGGCGTGATTGATAGCACACCGGTCCCTCATATCTCATGGAGGAGATTGGGAGCATAAGAGGACGAACGCCGGGACTGCTGTCGAGAGAGGACCAGGCATGGTTTTATGTTGTGGTTTGTTATTCGACGGCAGTCATCCGTGAGGGGCTGCCGGCTGACTTTTACTTTGTTTTCATTTGATTGTTTAAATGTTTGCCGGTTCCCGTCTCCTTCCTTTTAATAGAACCTTAGTACATCAATTTATAACCTTTATATAACTTTTTTGGTTGATATTCTTTTTCTATCAGTTAAAATAAACGTACCTTAAAAATTAGACACTTCATTTCTTTGTAATTGGGCAAACTTATAAAATCAGAAGGGTATCAAATAATTATTTCCCATGTACTGTATTTAGATATTTATGAAAATGTGAAGTATTGTGCTTATCTAAATTTAAAGAAATCCATATGAACTTATTTCATGGTGATATGCCACCCATGCTTAAATGTCCCTGGTGAAAGTGTATTCCTAACACAAAGTTGTCATGAGTCTCAGGTGGAGACATGGCGTGGGAACCCAATTGCAGGCAGACACAGACGGTAGATGTAACAAAGACTTTTATTTAACAATAAACACTACTAAAGACGAAACAAAACCCACGATGGGAAAAACAAGAGTGAAATAAACTATAAACAAAAACAAGGAAACGGACTAACTAAAGTAAGAAAACAAACACTTGAATCTAAACACTTACACTGACTAAACTTGACTTAATTGACAAAGCACAAGGAACGAGGTACAAAGTACAGGAACAGCAAGACAGCAACAAGGAACATCTAATACAAGGAACATCTGATACAAGGAACATCTGATACAAGGAACATCTAATACAAGGAACATCTGATACAAGGAACATCTAATACAAGGAACATCTGATACAAGGAACATCTGATACAAGGAACATCTGATACAAGGAACATCTGACACAAGGAACATCTGACACAAGGAACATCTGACACAAGGAACATCTGACACAAGGAACATCTGACACAAGGAACATCTGACACAAGGAACAAGGTATGGTATACAGGTACAAGAACAATGCCCGAGCACAGGACAATGAAACATGAGGACTCTTTATAGGGAACAAACACAGGATCGTAACGAGGAACAGTTGTTGGGGATTAGCGCTGAGGAGAGGCTGACGAGGAACGAGATGTAGGGAACAATGACGAGACACGAGAAAGAATCATTCTTTCCCACACAAAACCATCAGGCAATGCCATGGCTCCACTTGAGACAGGAATAAAACATGACATGGTAGTGGAACCATGACACAAAGTAATGAACTCTGTCTCTCTGTTATTCAACAGGACATCAAATATGTCATGATCCCTGAGGGCCTGAGGGACTTCCAGTGGCTCCAAGGCCTACTAAAGGGAAAAGAGGCCATAGGGGACTTTAAGGGTGTGAGGTACAGTATCAAGATCTAGATCTACTTTTAATACGGTTATATTTTTGCATAGTGGATGATTATAACATGTAAATAAAGTACAACGACAGTCAAATGCTAACATGATTATTCAAAATAAGCTGTGACATGAGTGGCATAACACAGAAGTTTACCAGTTTTTTTTAACCACAGACACAAATATATATACAATGTTACACATTTAAAAAAACTGTATTGACCTTTTCTTTCGTAGACCGCTGAGTTTCTTCAATGGTCATTTCAATGAGAGCAGTTTTTATGTTCTTCATCCAGATTTTCTTCGATACATTCGCAACAGGTAATTTACAGAAATGTTAGTACTACTTTTCTGTACTTTTTACCATTTACACCACTAGGTAACAGGATAGTTCACAAAAAAAATATTATTCATTTACACAGCCTCTTGTCAGCAACTTGTGTGACTTACTTCTTCTGTGTAACACAAAAGAAGATATTATGAAGTATGTATTAACCAAACAACATTGAATACATTTGACTTTCACTGCACAAAAGCAGTCAAAATATCTTGAGCCATAAACAGAATAAATGTATACACGTATAAATTAACAATTTAACTTTTGAGTGAACTATCCTTTGAAGTCAGAAAATAACCAAAGTTCATTTCAAGACACTATTTTAAATCAGTCCAGTGAAATGTTTTATATGTATGATGTAAAGATTAATGCCATCCAAGCAACTACAAGACAACACATGGGCACTGTACAGGCCAACAAATGGAGCCTTTACTTTGTTCTTGGCTCTGCATACATGTGACATTGTAAGTAAAATGTATTATTTTACTACCGTATTATGGTATCAATTTTATTTCATATATCATACTTTATGATTATTTCATAAAAAGGCTCTTCTCTTAACCTTCATAGGTTGATGCCTATGGATTCATTACAGAAGACCACCATAAGTACTCCAACTATTACTTTGAAAAGTTCAAAAAGACCAGTGTCATTTTCTACATTAACCATGACTATGGCTTGGAGATCAAGACTTGGAAGAAATTACATGACTCTGGAGTCATTAGACTCTACCGAAGACCGGAAACATCAAAGACATAGTTTTGCAGTCCTTTTGACAATCTTTGTGTTTGTTAAAGTGTGATTTAGCATGACATTTTTGTGTTAGTTATTGACATTTTGAAAGTCTGTTACACTCATTTTACACTTTTCTGCAATACATGACCAATATAATACAAAATGTCATACTGCATATCAAGGTTGTACTTCGCTTTATATCTGTCACTTCTATTTAATAGAAGTTTTATGATATAGACTAATAAATAGGCAAAGGGGATGCTCATATGCAGTATTGCTTATAGTCCACTTGCACAGAAGCACTTCTGGGTTTAGTTTGTATTTATTTAATGTTTTTATTTTTTAATCTTATAATAAAACAATATTATAAATATTAATTTAACATTTTGATTCTGCAATAAATGTTCTGTTGTTTCAAAAGTTCTTCTTGATCAACTTTGTTTACGTCTTCCAAATGGGTCTTTAGCGTAACAGCTATATAGGATATAGCCTACATAAATATGGTTGCAATGCAAAGACCAAGGGTTCAATTCCCAGGGAGGAATAAACTGCATTGAATGCACTGTATGTTGTAGTCTACTGAATGCATAGGTTTGTAAAATGTTTTTTTCACACGATGTCTGGTCTGAAGCATCTCTTTATCCATAGCAGATCAACATGCAGTGATCAAATATTTGAACATGAGTATTTAAACATGAAGTATTTATACAGTGAGGATATAGATTTAGGTGTGTTTGTGATGCAGTATTGCGCAGTGACATCACATTATTTTAACTATACTGTGTTAGGAATGTAAACATCAATGCTCTTACATAACAGGATATCTATAAATGCCTTTAAGAATCATAATCATGTTATATTAAGTGTCATATACTGGCAGGTGCACCAGTATAAATCTGCTGTGTCCCAGTATACATTTCAAGTTTAAGTTTAAACAATTTACATTTGTGTTCAAAATTATTCAACCCCCAATGCTGTAAATGGTTTTAGGGAATTTAGTGTACATTTGTAATTGTATTCAGAATGAAATCCTACAAGGACTTCTTAAAGAACCATATGCAACTAAAATGACATCAATTAGTTTTGTAATACAGTAGTAAATGTTTCTTTTGTGAATTCTTCATTGACATAATTATTCAACCCCTTAAAGACTACCACTCTGAAGAACAGAGGTTCAATGAAGTGTTTTCAATCAGGTATTGAAAACACCTGTGGATATCAGGGAGCAGCAATAAAGCCTAACAAGCACCAATTAGGCAGCTTTAAAATGACTGTGATACTCAGCTCCTTCTAGACATTTACTGGTGTGGTTACAAACATGGTGAGGTCAAGAGAATGGTCCAGGAAGACAAGAGAACAGGTGATTACTCTTCACAGGAAGGGCAATGGCTATAAGAAGATTGCAAAGATGTTAAACATACCAAGAGACACCATAGGAAGCATCATTCGCAAATTCAAGGCAAAGCGCACTGTTGAAACACTACCTGGTCGTGGCAGAAAGAAGATGCTGACTTCGACTGCTGTGCGCTACCTGAAGCGTAGAGTGGAGAAAAGTCCCCGTGTGACTGCTGAGGAACTGAGAAAAGATTTGTCAGATGTGGGTACTGAAGTTTCTGCTCAGACAATACGGCGCACCCTGCGTAATGAAGGCCTCCATGCCAGAACTCCCAGGCGCACCCCCTTGCTGTCCCCAAAGAATAAGAAGAGTCGACTGCAGTATGCCAAAAGTCATGTGGACAAACCACAGAAGTTTTGGGATAGTGTTCTGTGGACTGATGAAACCAAATTAGAACTGTTTGGGCCCATGGATCAACGCTATGTTTGGAGGAGGAAGAACAAGGCCTATGAAGAAAAGATTTGTCTGACCTACACGTGCCTCTTTGATTTAATTGTAAGCAGGATGACTGAATGATCATAATCAATGTCAAACCGACCAAAACAATCAATTTCAGTGGGGTTGAATAATTTTGAACACAACTGTACTTTCTTTGTCAGTGTAATCATTTACATTGATAATAGCGTCAAAAACGTATATTCTACAAATTAGGCTAACCTAATTCACTCTTGTAAAAGCGACGCAGTCTCGCACTTTAATCGGTTTGAAAACACAAATTTGTGCTGTATTGTCGCGCAGAAGTCTATGTCTGTGTGTTCGCTATTGATTCTTCACTCATACTGCGTAGCTGGACGCTATGGGGAATCTCATTTTTTCCTTACCCTCAACGCTAGGGACTCCGGCCCAAGATCATGCTGGACCCTGCGCCCCAGGCTCCGCCCTGAGACTCAGGTGAGGAAGCGGAAGGAACCAGGTCTTGCCGCGGCTCTTCGGGTGACGGCAACCAGATGTTTTAGCTGAAAAAATTATAAACAAGAAGTTTGTCAGAAAAAGAGCACTCTTTCTTTTAACAAGGGAATCAAACCCCTTCAGGAAGTTTGCCCCCACAAAACATTCAACCCCCCACGCGGGTCGAGGCCTGGTAGGCTATCCCCGGCATATCGGATTGGGTTCTGGGGATAGTAGCAAGAGGCTATACAATCCAGTTTGCTCGCGGGCCCCCGTATTTTTGCACCCAAGCTCAGAGCGTAGACAATGACGTGCTGCGCAAAAAGGTGATGAACTTACTTGGTAAAGGAGCCATAGAGGCGATTCCCCCAGCCTGAGTCATGCTTCTACAGCCGCTAATTTCTTGTGCCAAAGAAGGATGGCGGTCTCCGCCCCATCCTCGATCTCACACTTCTGAACTGCACCCTCATGAAACGGCATTTCAGAATGATCACTCTGAAACAGATCCTCTCGCAACAATGGCCACGGGACTGACTGGTTCTAGTCCCAAATCACAGACAATTCTTCAGATTCGCCTACGAGGGGGTTGCTTATCAATACACGGTCCTACGGTTTGGGCTGTCCCTAGATATTCACACTTTCACGAAGTGCATGGACACGACTTTTTCGACCAACCTACTTTTGAAGAACAGGGACGCCTTTGCCCACACTTGGCCCAATGGGCTCCTCTATACTTTACCCTCACATACAGTTGAAAGAAAAAGTATGTGAACCTTTTGGGCTTACTTGGATTTCTTCATAAATTGGTCATAAAATGTGTTCTGATCTTCATATAAGTCACAACAATAGAGAAACACAGTCTGCTTAAACTAATACCGCACAAACATTATACGTTTTTATGTTTTTATTGAACACAACATGTAAACATTCATAGTGCAGGGTGGAAAAAGTATGTGAACCTTTGGGTTTAATAACTGGTTGACCCTCCTTTGGCAGCAATAACCTCAACCAAACGTTTCCTATAGTTGCAGATCAGACCTGCACAACGGTCAGGAGAAATATTGGACCATTCCTCTTTACAAAAGTGTTTCAGTTCAGCAATATTCTTGGGATGTCTGGTGTGAATCGCTCTCTTGAGGTCCTGCCACAGCATCTCAATCGGGTTGAGGTCAGGACTCTGACTGGGCCACTCCAGAAGGCATATTTTCTTCTGTTGAAGCCATTCTGTTGTTGATTTACTTCTATGCTTTGGGTCGTTGTCCTGTTGCATCGTCCATCCTCTGTTAAGCTTCAGTTGGCGGACAGATGGTCTTAAGTTTTCCTGCAAAATGTCTTGATAAACTTTGGAATTCATTTTTCCATCGATGACAGTAATCCGTCCAGGGCCTGAGGCAGCAAAGCAGCCCCAAACCATGCTGCCCCCTCCACCATATTTCACAATTGGGATGAGGTTTTGATGTTGGTGTGCTGTGCCTTTTGTTATCCACACATAGCGTTGTGTGTTCTTTCCAAACAACTTAATTTTGGTTTCATCTGTCCACAGAATGTTTTGCCAGTAGTGCTGTGGAACATCCAGGTGCTCTTTGGCACACTTCAAACGTGCTGCAATGTTTTTTTTGGACAGCAGTGGCTTCCTCCGTGGTGACCTCCCATGAAGTCCATTCTTGTTTAATGTTTTCCTTATTGTAGATTTGTCAACAAAAATGTTAGCATGTGCCAGAGATTTCTGTAAGTGTTTAGCTGACACTCTAGGATTCTTCTTCACCTCATTGAGCATTCTGCGCTGTGCTCTTGCAGTCATCTTTACAGGACGACCACGCCTAGGGAGTGTAGCAACAGTGCTGAACTTTCTCCATTTGTAGACAATCTGTCTTACCTAGGACACATGGACATCAAGGCTTTTAGATATACTTTTGTAGCCCTTTCCAGCTTTATGTAAGTCAACAATTCTTGATCGTAGGTCTTCTGAGAGCTCTTTTGTGTGAGGCATGGTTCACATCAGACAACGCTTCTTCAGAACAGCAAACTCAAAACTGGTGTGTGTTTTTTATTGGACAGGCCAGCTTTAATCAACACATCCAATCTCATCACATTGATTGGACCCCAGGTTGGCTGACTCCTGGCTCCAATTAGCTCTTGGAGAAGTCATTAGCCTAGGGTTTCACATACTTTTTCCACCCTGCACTATGAATGTTTACATGTTGTGTTCAATAAAAACATGAAAACGTATTATGCTTGTGCGGTATTAGTTTAAGCAGACTGTGTTTCTCTATTGTTGTGACTTAGATGAAGATCAGAACACATTTTATGACCAATTTATGAAGAAATCCAAGTAAGCCCAAAGGGCTTTTCTTTCAACTGTATGCTTGCAACATATCATTGATACTGTCCTTCCTGCAGGAGGTGTTGGAAAAGGGTCGTTCCCCTTTCACACTCCAGGTCTATGTGGCAGCCATTTCAGCTTCCCACGCCCCTATAGCAGGCCAAATGGTGGGATAGAACAACCTTGTTGTTCGTTTCTTAAAGGGCCCAGGCGGCTCTGCCCTCCTCGCCCCTCTAGTATCCCTGTATGGGATCTCCCCACGAAGTTGAGATCTCTGAAGAGCTCTCCCTTTGAGCCTCTGGGGTCGATGGACCTTCCTTCCCTGACGCTAAACACGGTTTTGCTGCTAGCGCTGGCATCGGTTAAACGCATGGGCGATCTTCTAGCGCTCTTGGTGAGCCCTGCCTGTCTTGAATTTGGGCCTGACGACTCTAGGGTGGTCCTCATCTAAGAGTAAGTTGGTTCCGGGTTTAAGATTTTTATCTGATAAATGATTAAAGTTTTTGGGTCACCATTATATCATTGTGTCATAAACTATATCTTTTTGATTCAACGACATGCCCTGACATGCTCTTCCTGGTCATGGAGGAAAGTGGTATTGTTTTTTGTTAGCACCTCTAAGGGGGGCGTTTCTAACAAATCCAATAGCCTTAAGACAATGAACCAAAAAATAGGTTTGGGTTTCCATCAAGATCTATTACTGTATTCTTTACAAATTGTAGAATAGTCTTCTTCTTGGCATCCTGTTGAGTAAAGACTGAGTCACAATAGTGGGGTTTTAAATGTAGCTTCTGTTAATAGAGTTGTAGCTATGGATGTGTTTATGGTAATAGGTCAAAGAATTTTTGTAGAACTCAAAAACCCTTACATCCACCTTTCACAGCTTAACTCATGAGACTGCATCAGACTGAGACTATAGTAGTTTCAATCCTCTTCATCACCATTATTTCATGTTGTACATCTGATAGCAAAGAAGTCAGATAGTGTTTCCATTTCACATTGTTTTAAGGGCATATATTTGTAAGTGTTAACCAAATGGTTAAAGGTTTTTTTTAACGGTTCTCTTCAGATCTTAACTTTACACAAACAAAGTATAAGTTGAATCAACTGGGCATGTTTTATATAATTGTCATCCTTTTCTTGTGTTGCATGCTTTTCACTCACAACATGTATTGAATATATTTCCTTTTCTGACGGTCACCAACTGAACATATTAAAAATAATAGCAAGAGAAGTCACTCTGTTTTTCTAAGGACCACTGTATTTTCCTGTATGTGTTAGAAGCTTTTTTTTTCCAGACAGGTCTGACAGCTTGTGTGCTGGATTGTGCATTACACGTGATTGGTAAGGTGTAGTTGCATTAAAGAATATCGTTATATGTAAAAGATCTAGATTTAAAGTCCTAACAAACGTATAAATAAACCAAAAATGGCTTTTGCGTGAAGGAAAATAGGCAATTTATGGAGAAAATGTGTCTTGTGAAACGCTGTAAATGGGGTTTTAAATGTTTAAAAAACATATAGAGCTACCAAGCTAGATTTGCCAGGGTTTCCGCTTTTAGAAAGTTCTTCATTTTAAAAGATTGGATGTTACCTCTTGTTTTTAGCTTAGTTTTATCTGATTTGGACAAATGTTTTGGTGTGTTTGCAAACAAGCATATCAGTGGCATTTTAATTGACCTTCACCTTATGTCTTTCAGTGGTGTAGACAAATGGGAAGTCTATACACACTACCCAATCCCAATCTACTGTGTTACTCAAGGTAAAGATGTGTTTAGTCATATAAAGACACTATTTACATGGCAACAATATCTCTATAAACCAGTGCGTCAGTAAATGAATCAGTTGTAAATAACAAATAACTTGAAGTATGAGTACAAGTTTTGTATTACCACGTTGTCCCAATAAATAGATATGCTTTAAGAAATGAGTTTTTGATGTAATCCTTATACTCTACCCTCAAATACACATCATGCATGCAACGTGGATCTCTCACTATATATCAACAGTGTTGCTCAAAACATTTGACCTGTTTTACTACACAAGTTTGTATCCCCACCATGTGAAGTCAAGAACATTTTTACATTTCTTAAGTTGTTCTTCTAGTCACTAGAATCTAGTGAATGAGTGTGTGTGCCCTGCGATGGGTTGGCACTCCATCCAGGGTGTATCCTGCCTTGATGCCCGATGACTCCTGAGATAGGCGCAGGCTCCCCGTGACCCGAGGTAGTTCGGATAAGCGTTAGAAAATGGATGGATGGATGGAAGTTGTTCTTCTTTTGTAAACCTTTTGTACGGTTTCAACATTTGCATTTAGTCAGTACAAAGTTGTCAGGCATTTACACTTAAATTTTTAGAAGTGTTTTTTTGTCACTGTTTGTGAATATTTACAAATGAAAAGTTAAATGTGATGTGTCAGTGACGTTTTTTCGCTGAATTTATCCGATGGTCGGCATTTCAACTAATAGCCAGTTAATGTAGGACAGTTTTTTCATATTCTGACATAATCTACAGAAAGTGATAAAACAGATACGGTAAGGCTTTGGATTTGTATTAATTTTATTATGTAAAGTTTGTCATTTGAACTTTTTCATAATGTTTTCATTAGTTCTTCATAGTTATTTCCTTACTTTACCACTTCTTAGTTATAATATGTTGCATGTTTACTTTTTTGTGATTTTTAGTAAAAAGTTGTTTAATTGTTGAATGACTTTGTACAATAAGCTAGTTCTTACGTTTTGACCTGTTCATTGTTTTGAGTTCTTGTTCAATTGTCTTATTTTCCTCACTTATTTACCCAAAATGTCTCAATTAATGCTGGTAATATCAGCTGTTCTAAGTATTCTCATTGTTCGAGCCGTGTTTTAGGGTTGATGTATGTTTACTTTGATAAAAAAAGTATTTCCATCCAAAACTTTCTTCATCTTAATGTCTCTATTTTATTACACATATAGTATTTTAGCTATTGAGTATGTATGTTTTATTTTATGCATCGGCACCAATATTTTGCGCAACATATACATGCAGTCCTTATGATCTAAATATAAGATTGCTATGCTGTAGCTGAGTTGAATTTTACCAAAGAAAGCATCTTGATTTAGATTAGTTTTTCTTTGAAAGGAGGATGGGAACATTGTTTAAAATGTCAATTAGAAAGCCCGTTTCCTGGAAAGTACAAACAAACTTGTTTGGTTACAAGATTTACGGCACACCCAGTGTTTGTGTGTGTCAACACAACACTTTTTACATTAGCGATGAAAGTCTGATTATTTATTGTTTTATAGTCTGTATGCAGTTTTTATGGCAATTATAATAGCAAATAAAAGAAATATAATTATTTGTCCTGAAGCCAGAAACTATTCAAAGGTAACTCTCCCAATGTAATGTGCATTTTCCATTCCGCCGTTCAGATTCAGGGTTGATAAACTGTAAATCAATTCCTGAAAAAGATCTACTTAGGTCATAATATTGCTGTTTCATTAACCAAGCATAAATAAATAAACAATTTTACTGACCACTTTGACCCCACCTATCCAAAAAAATAAAATTTTAGCCCAAGCTCATCCATATTAAAAAACGTTTAATAATAATGTTTAGTGTAGCTTTGAACAATCACCTACATATTGAACAGTGACACTCATTATTAAAGTGTCAAGGAATTGCGGACAAGCACTGGTGAGATAAAAGATTTTAAAGCTGTATGTTTTTTGTTTTGCTCTTTGGTGGCATTGTAAGTTCTGGTTTTGGGTCTGTTGTTTCATCTGTTGATTAATTTGTTGATGTCCCAATCTTTAAAATACACGAAAAGTTTGTTTTGAAGCAATATTTAGAAATGTTACTATCCTTACACACCACATGTGCAACACTTACTTTTAAGTAGTACGTCTTAGTAGTTAGTAAATTTCAAACATTTGTTTCTCTTTTGGTAGTCTTATGGAGACTCATGGAGTCTTTTATTTGCTATTATAATTGCCATAAAAACTCCATACAGACTATAAAACAATAAATAATCAGACTTTCATCGCTAATGTAAAAAGTGTTGTGTTGACACACACAAACACTGGGTGTGCCGTAAATCTTGTAACCAAACAAGTTTGTAACTTTCTAGGAAACAGGCTTTCTAATTGACATTTAAACAATGTTCCCATCCTCCTTTCAAATAAAAGCTAATCTAAATCAAGATGCTTTCTTTGGTAAAATACAACTGAGCTACAGCATAGCAATCTTATATTTAGATCATAAGGACTGAATGCATATTTTGTGCCAAATATTGGTGCCGATGCATAAAATAAAACATAAATAGTCAATAGCTAAAATACTAGATGTGTAATAAAATAGAGACATTAAGATGAAGAAGGTTTTGGATGTAAATACATTTTTTTATTAAATCAAAGCAAACATACATCAACCCTAAAACAAGCCTTGAACAATGAGAAAACTTAGAATAGCTGATATTGACAGCATTAAATGAGACATTTTGGATAAATAAGTGAGGAAAATAAGACAATTGAACAAGAACTCAAAACAATGAACAGGTCAAAATGTAAGAATTAGCTTTTTGTACAGTCATATAACAATTTAAACGAAGGATATCTGAATTTTTTTACAAAAAATCACAAAAAAGTAAACATGCAACTTATTATAACTAAGAATAAAAACATTATGAAAAAGTTCAAATGACAAACTTTACATTATAAAATGAATACAAATCCAAATTCTTACCATGTCTGTTTTATCACTTTCTGTAGATTATGTCAGAATATGAAAAAACTGTCCTACATTAACTGGCTATTAGTTGAAATGCCGACCATCGGATAAATTCGTTAGATTTGGTAAAACATGTAATGAAGCTAAAAAACGTCACTGACACATCACATTCAATTTTTCATTCGTAAATATTCACAAACAGCGACCAAAAACAACTTCTAGAAATGTAAGTGTAAATGCCTGACAACTTTGTACTGACTAAATGCAAATGTTGAAACCGTACAAAAGGTGCAACACTGTTGATATATAGTGAGAGATCCACGTTGCATGCATGATGTGGTAGAGTATAAGGATTACATCAAAAACTAATTTCTTAAAGCATATCTATTTAATGGGACAACGTGGTAATAGAAAACTTGTACTCATCCTTCAAGTAATTAGTTATTTATCAACTGATTCAACTGACTCCGCCCCGGATATCCGGGTATAAAAGGGAGACAGTGTGCCGCATTCATTCACCTTTTGTTCTTCGGAGCTGAAATCCTTCGCAGAACATGATTTCTATGACAACCACTGGACTAACAACTGTCCCTTCCTGCAGCGACTTCCCCTGGGCGTCTCGGTGGTTCCAGAGGTGTTGAATAAAATTCACAGAAGGGGTTGATTTCTCCAACGTGGCATGTCCCGCTGTTCTCGTGGGTGCTGTACCCTCATCGAGAAGGGGGACGGACACGATGTCTGCCTTTAGTGTCTGGGCGTCCAGCACGCTGAGGCAGCATTCGTGGACACATCTTGCCCGCAGTGCGGGCAGATGGTCATTCAGACATTGCGGTCACGGGTGACTATCTTCTTCTGAGAACCAGCCACCACCTCGTTAGCTTCCCGAGCAGTGACGACAATTGCCTTGCCGTCCACCAGTGCGAGCAACGAGAGTGATATGGGGACCTCTGTGAGCGTCAATCCATCAGCCAAGTGCTCGCGGACCGGTCACACCCTGTCACGCTCATCTGAACGTTACCCAGAAGGTGGCTCCCAGCCGTCTGGATCCTCAGTCACGTATCCGGAAACGGTGCGTGATGATGAAGAGATGCCCCACGGGACGAAGAACAGACACTCCATCCATCACTTAGCAAGCACCTCCTGCGAGAAGGCCGGGTACCTTGAGTTATCCACATATAGCTCTAACCGGACCTAGTGCTACCGGACGTCATAACTCCCCCTTCTTGGGCGGTTCCGTCTGATGTATTTTCATGTTGGTTCCCCCTTGGCAACCCATGATCTCCCCAGGTGGACCTCCACCTTGCTGTTAACTACCTCAGTCCGCATATATTTCCCATGTACTCTCCCCTGACAGTGATACCATGAGGGTTTCTCCACTACAACTCCTCCCGAAGGTAGGAAGTGGTCTATGTAGTGCGTTCCCCATTGAGGAGTGCACTTCCCCAGTGGCCTTGCGGCACCGGGCAGCTTCTTGCTGCTAGAGAAACCAGGCCGCCGCCCGTGAGGACCGAAGGTAGAGGCTTCCCTTTTGGATTAAAAATGAATGGCTTCTTTAATTTTCAAATTATTTTCGTTTACCCCCGTGATCCGAGATAGTTCGGATAAGCGGTAGAAAATGGAATGGAATTTTCGTTTATATATTCTAACATAAATCTTTTTTCCCCTTTTGGTCAAACCAAACGCTATATAACAAGAGTGTACTTTGTTCATATACGTTATAATCGCTACCTATAGCACTATTTATTTAGTGCGTGCAAATAGTAAAATAAGTGGTCCTCTGCAGCCTTTGTAAACAATTTTTTTGAGATCGTATAATCACAATTGATGACAATACAGTTTAATCACAAAGGTATATCTATTACTGGGAAACCAAATGAATGGTACATAATTAAAATAAGAAAGATAGACAGCCCCAAACGCACGTTCTCCAGACGCATGGCAGACGCACGTTCTCCAGACGCTCCAACTAACAGACGTAATCTTCACGTTGATTTCTTACATATATATCATATATATCATATTATGATTATTATATTATATATTCAGTTTTTATTCTGTTTTGTGGAATATATGTGAAATAATTTGTTCAGGGAAGTACTAAAATAAAAACAAATCTTTAAAATTACACTTATTTGAATAAATTAAATTTAAAAAGTTTTTAGGATTTTGCAAGGTGTATGTAAACTTTCAACCACTGTGTATATTCCATATGATATCATAAAAGAAATGATGACAATGAAAACCATACAATCTTTTATGCATTCTTATTTTTTAATGTCAGAATCAGAAAGAGCTTTATTGCCGAGTATGTTTGTGTGCACATACAAGGAATTTGTTTTGGTGACAGGAGCATCCAGGGGCCCGTTTCAGAAAGCAGGGTAAGTGCAAACTCAGAGTAAGTCAACCCCAGAAAACGGAATACTCAGGGTTTTTGGTTTCAGAACGCGAGGAATGTCAAACCCGCGACCGCGGAGTAAGTCAAGCCCATTTCAGAAATCGAGGTATCTTATACTCCGGGTGAGTAACCAGAGTAACCTACTCCGTGAACCTAACCTGGTCGGGAACAGGTTTTATTCCGCAAACGCAGGGTTTGTTACAATCTCCGCCCCCTTTTCGAAGCGCGAGCGGGTTGAAATGACATACGTCATATGTTTATTGATTAGAGTTCCTAATCGCGCTCTATTTAGTCACACAGAACTTAAAATAGCATGTTCGTTTATTCATGAACCCATAGATGAGGAAGCTGCATTAATTCGCACAGAATTATATTTATGTCGGGAGAGAATTCTGAGGCCCCGTTTGGACGTTTTATCTTAACTTTTAAGGCCAGTTTAAGAAGTATATTTAACATTTCCCAATCAGTCATCCTACTAGCAAGACTATTTTATTTCTTTAAACTTTCCTGAATGAATGATGTTATTGTATTTCTACCACGGCGTTTTAGTGCCACGTTAAAAATAACATAAATTCAAGATTACGAGAATAAAGTCAAAATGTTACGAGAATAAACTCGTCGTAATACGTATTTTATTTTCGTGAAAGTTGTAGTTTAAGAGTTTAAATTATGTTTAAGTACGTCATCTGAATCAGTGAGTTAATTCGTAGTTCATGTCAGATTTTGACATTTCGACTTTATTCTCGTAACATTTCGACTTTATTCTCGTAACATTTCGACTTTATTCTCGTAACATTTCGACTTTATTCTCGTAACATTTCGACTTTATTCTCGTAACATTTCGACTTTATTCTCGAAATCTTTTTTTTTACGACGCCGTCGTATATTTCATATTCAGCTGCTGCCAAGATCTTTTTATTGCAGAAGGATTTCACCTACATGAGAGCAAGAGAGTTAAATATAATTTACATTTTCACAGTTTCAACAAAATAAATATAAAAGTGATTGACATATAAAGTTGCGCATTAACACGTGAAGCACTTTTCTCCCACGCCAACTCTCTTTCTTTTGCTGCTGCGGCTGTGTTGCACTTTTTTCTAAATATCTGCTCATATTCACTGTACGCTTGTAACAGTTCCTTCAATTTGATTGGCGAGAAATGAACAGAGCGCTTTTTGTCACGTGCCGTTGCCATGGTGAATCGTGCTATCTTCACTCAATTGATGATGGCTTTTCATCGCCATGCTGCACGCGCGTAACCTAGAGTGAACTTACTTAGGGTTGATTAAACTAACTCAAATCAGCTGTTCTGAAACTGAAAACTCAGAGTAACGATTCTCTGAGTAAATCAACTCAGGGTTCAGATTTTAACTCAGTGTTGGTTGAACTTCCTTATTGAAACGGGCCCCAGGGGCCCGTTTCAGAAAGCAGGGTAAGTGCAAACTCAGAGTAAGTCAACCCCAGAAAACGGAATACTCAGGGTTTTTGGTTTCAGAACGCGAGGTCTGTCAAACCCGCGACCGCGGGGTAAGTCAAGCCCATTTCAGAAATCGAGGTATCTTATACTCCGAGTGAGTAACCAGAGTAACCTACTCCGTGAACCTAACCTGGTCGGGAGCAGGTTTTATTCCGCAAACCCAGGGTTTGTTACAATCTCCACCCCCATTTCGAAGCGCGAGCGGTGTTGAAATTCCATACGCCATTTGTTTGTTCATTCACGTTCCTAATCGCGCTCGATAAAGTTACACAGACCTTAAAATGGCATGTCCGTTTATTCATGAACCCGTAGATGAGGAAGCTGCATTAATTCGCAGAGAGTTACATTTACGTCGAGAGAGAATTGTGAGGCCCCGTTTGGATGTTTTATCATATCCGGAGGATTTTTTATTTGAGCGATACCGATTTTCTTTACAGTCCATAACATATATACACACTCTGCTTCATCCTTACATCACAAACCTCACTCGTCGTGGCCGTGCTCTTACATCTGAGCAGATTTTGTGTATGGCATTACGTTTCTTTGCTAATGGTAGCTTTCTTTATAACACCGGG
Source organism: Triplophysa dalaica (assembly GCF_015846415.1). Lineage (NCBI taxonomy): Eukaryota > Metazoa > Chordata > Actinopteri > Cypriniformes > Nemacheilidae > Triplophysa > Triplophysa dalaica. Next base: position 9,120,656 of record NC_079558.1, on the reverse strand, counting down.
GATGCAGAACACGTTAGCAAGGCAACTGTATGCAGAGCGATAAGAAAAGTGTGCCTCGCTCTCAAGCACTTTTTGCACATTTTTGTTAAGTTTCCTGGCCACAAACCTGTGAGAGCCATCAAAGAGGAGTTTCACATGATTGCAGGTGAATGGTCTACATCTTTCTAAATTAGGCTGATCAAATAAATGTTGTTCTGCTAATAACATCTTGCTGCCGCCTCTGGAGGTAAGCTAATAATTAAAATCCCCTTTAGGATTTCCCAATGTGATTGGGTGCCTAGATGGCACCCATATACCCATCATCGCTCCTTCACAAAATGAGGCAGATTATGTCAATCGGAAGTCCATCCACAGCATTAATGTGCAGGTACACTGACATGGCCTAATGTTTCCTAATCTCAAAGCCTTTTTCCAAGTACAGTAACACTAATGTCTTTTTTTGTCACTGTAAAGATCATATGTGATGCTGCACACATAATTACAAATGTGGAGGCTAAGTGGCCAGGCTCAGTTCATGATTCACGGATATATCGTGAGTCATCTCTGAGCAACAGAATGGGCCAAGGTAAGTAAATGTATGCACTGACTGAACACATGGTCATGTCTGTTTGTGGAAAAAACTAAACCAATGTGACCTTACAGGAGAGATGGATGGCCTTCTGCTGGGTGATAGGGGTTACCCATGCCAACCTACACTCATGACCCCTTACCCAGAACCTGAGCCAGGCCCCCAGCAGCACTTCAATATGGCACACAACAGGACACGAGCCCGGGTGGAGATGACCATAGGCCTGTTGAAATCACGTTTCCAGTGCCTGCGCCACCTCAGGGTGACCCCTGAAAGGGCTTGTGACATTATTGTGGCATGTGTTGTTCTTCATAATATTGCCATTATTAGAGGGGAGCAACACCCTGCCCTACAAACTCAAGATCCTGAAGCAGACCTCATACACACTGGGGATTTCCAGGATGGAAGGGTGGTCAGAGACCTCATATGCCGTAATGTCTTTGCAAATTAATGAACCACACCAACACAGGACTGTTATATAAACTCAATTTATTCACAATTCATTTTGTCTTCTTTATGTCCTACAAATACAAAAGCAACAGTTAAATTCCCTATAAGGTTGTAAGACTGTTCCATTATTTTGTACACCCACCTCTAGTTTGTGCCTAAGGAGCTCAATTTCCAAATCTGTTTTTAGAATCTGACGGTCCAAGTACACAAGTTCTTTATCCGTCTTTTGTAATTTTTTATTAGATGGAGCTTATATAGCTCCTTAACTGGCAACTGAAAAACACAAGACTGAGGTTAGATGTTGATGTTCGAAAAAATTCTGCAGATTCAAACAATGACATTTACTGAACATTACTCAACTGCATTAATTTGGGTGTCAGAATTTGATGGACCCTCCTCCTGTTCTGCCATGCTCTGTTCAAAAAAATGAGAAGCATGTCAGTTCGTGCACATCTACCAACTAGCACTCTAGAGGTCTACTACGGAGTGTGTGATTTGGAAATACATGATATGAACATTACCTCTGTAGGCCTCTCTGTGTCAGCGGATAAGGTTTCTTCATCCCCTTCATCCTGTGAAGATGTGCATTTTGTGTAGTATTCACTTTTAAGAATGCCCTGAAATTTTTCAGCATGGGTTAGGCCACTTACAACTGCCTGGGGTTCTGTTGTGACAAGAGGTTCCACAAGGCTAACCTTACCATCAGAATCTGCTGAGACAAAGAAAAAGGCCAAAGAGAAATTATGGTAACTATAAGAGCCTGTACAAACCAAGATAGTCAAGCCTCTTACATATTATATAAGCACTTGTATCCTGGGGAGAAACAGGTTCTGATGAACTCCCTCCTGGAATTCCCTCAGCCACTGGTCGTCCAGTGTTGAGGCTCAAGGCCATCTCCTCTGCATCCGTCAGAGGTGGTGGTGCAGGACCTCCTCCTGTTTTACGTGCCTCTGCCCTCTTTCTATTGGCTGAGTAGACATGAAATAGTCAAATTATTGTCATTACTCTAATTAAGATATGCAGAGAGAATTTTCTCTGGTAGGCCATTACAACTGTTGATTACTTTCATTGGATGTGGTTTCACGGACTATCAAATCCAGTGCATAGCTGTTATACAGACATTATTTAGAATACCATAGTGCTCGGTTCTCCTCATAACTTTTAAGGCTTGTTTAAGTAATATATCAAACATATCCCAGTCAGGCATCCTATACTAGTAAGAGCATTTTATTTCTTTAAACTCACCTGACTGAATGATGTTTTTATATTTCATTTTCAGCTGCTGCCAAGTTCTTTTAATTGCAGAAGGATTGCACCTATATGAAAAAAACGTAGATGTGTGTGTGTGTACAATATATATAATATACTTTTAAATTAATTTTGTTGAAACTGTCAAAATTGTAATTATATTGAGCTCTACTAAATGTCTCCCTCTCTCTTTATATAAAGAGAGAGAGAGAGAGAGATTTAGTAGAGCTCAATATAATTACAATTTTGACAGTTTCAACAAAATTAATTTAAAAGTGATTGACATTTAAACTTACGCATTAACACGTGAAGCAATTTTCTCCCACGCCAACGCTCTTTCTTTTGCTGCTGCGGCTGTGTTGCTCTTTTTTCTAAATATCGGCTCATATTCACCGTAAGCTTGTAATAGTACCTCCAATTCCATTGGCGAGAAATAAACAGAGCGCTGTTTGTCACGTGCCGTTGCCATGGTGAATCGTGCTATCTTCGCTCAATTGATGATGGCTTTTTATAGCCATGGTGCACGGGCGTAACCCAGAGTGAACTTACCCAGGGTTGATTAAACTAACTCAAATCAGCTGTTCTGAAACTGAAAACTCAGAGTAACGATTCTCTGAGTAAATCAACTCAGGGTTCAGATTTTAACTCGGTGTTTGTTGAACTTCCTTATTGAAACGGGCCCCAGTACACAGAAACAGCAACAACAGTACACAGAGACCATAACACAATAGAATACAGTACACAGATGATTTATATAAGGTCCTATGGGTATAAAAATATGAAATACAATATAATAAACATAAGATTTAGACGTAGAGAGTAAACCTATGTGTGTATGTAAATAGACAAGTAAAAACTAGGTTAATGAGTTAATAAGTTAATGCCTGGAAAGGTGGTCCTTTTAGGGCTGTTCATCTCTGCTTGAGTCAGTACAAAGGTCTCTTTAATGTCCTTTGGTATTCTAACCATGCCTTTAATTGCTCCCTTATCCACATATGTGCATTTTGGACATAATGGTTACATTGTAGCATGCAAAACATAGTTTAAACCCTTTTCAATAAATACATTTTATTTGATAAATATCTTCTTTAAAATTCTGTATTAAAATGTATACAAGACATAAGTGATGTTATAGGCTGTAATATGTGTGTGCAGTGACCTTTAAGTTGTAAATAAAAACGTAAACATATGTAAGTTATACACCATACAACACAGGATAGAGTATGCCACAAAAGAAGCAATTAAATAACAGCGATATATAATTAGTGATTTGAATTTATTTATTGACCTCAAATTGTCAGCAGTTCAACTAAAACAGAAAGATAAGTATGTCACGTTTCAAAATAAGAGTCAAAATATTACACGCTCAAAAATGACCTGTTGACACGACAAAAACGTTCCTTTGAACAAAACACGGCCAAAAAGATCGCGTTATGGCGATAAAAAGATCGTGTCTTCAAATAACACGCCCAAAAACTTCGTGTTAAGACGAAAGAAACGTTCGCGTTTACACGGAACAAAAAGTCGCGTACAAATTGATCGTGTTGACGCGTCCAAATTTCACGCGTTTCATGTTAAGAGTATTGTCCCCGTTCGCGTTCCATAAACTTCCCCTATGGCGTCATATTTGGCGCGAGCACCGAAGCGATCTACCGGATGCGTCGAGTATAACACAGCATAAATCAACTCAATGAGCGAGCAAGTTTTGAGTAGTTGCGAGAGCACAGAGAGAATCATCAAAGCCTTTACTCGCGGATTGAGAATTTGCCCGAAGTGCAGAAATGAGCTCACGCAAATATTTTTTTCCATGCGCGGATACTGTTCAGCGCGCTCGCGGATTATAAATGCGCTCTCGCGAGGGTGTGTTTGAACTGTTCTGCGCGCTTAAATCACGCGTGTGCGTGTGGTCTTCATGTGCGCGAGTTTTGGGTCTGAATATATTTATAAAAATAAAATAAATGGAACACAAAACGGCCCCAAACAAGAAAGGCCGAACCACTGGCAAACATAGTAAATAAACAAATTCAGCCATGAGAGAGTAAACATAAAAAAAGAAAGATGAGACTTTAGACGAAGCTTCAGTGAAAGGCGAGGGTTAAACGGAGACTAGGAGACTTGAGACGAGATGAGACGTGAAGGGAAACCAGCCATGCGACAAAACTTGAGATGTGAGAAGAAGAAAGACAAGAAAATACGTAATTAGACTTATGATGAATCTTGAGACACAGAGAGATGAGACTTCGGATGAGGTGAGACTTGAAAAAAATGAGATCTAAAATGAGATGAAACCTGAAATGAGATGAGGTGCAGCTCACCGAGAAAAGTTCCTATAATGCCAGAAGGCCAGTCCGCCCCTGAGCTTACATACGCTCAGCTAAAGGATTATTAGGAACACCTGTTCAATTTCTCATTAATGCAATTATGGTGGTCAAAGACAGTATTAGTATGGTGTTTCTAATAATCCTTAAGGTGAGTGTATATAAAGGATGCATACCAACAGAATCTGTATCTTCCATTTCAACCTCTCCACCACCATGGTCAAGACCAAATAGCTGTCAAATGATGTCAGGGACATGTTTGGAAGTCTACACAAAGATGGAATGGGCTATAGACAGAAGCTTGGTGACAAGGAGACAACTGTTGGTGTGATTATTTGGAGATGGAAGAAATGCAATGATAATGAAGGGCAGTTCAAGGCAGTTGGGCCGACAGTTGCCAAGCAAACCATTGGTTACACAATATGCCAGAATAGACTGAAATCCTGCCGCAAGGTCCTCCTGTTCAAGAAAGCCTGTCTGCTCAAGAAATACTTATTTTTCTCAATGAAATGCAAATCAATTTATAACCTTTATATAACTTTTTTTGGTCGATATTCTGTTTCTTATCAGTTAAAATAAACATACCTTAAAAATGATAGACGCTTCATTTCTTTGTTAGTGGGCAAACTTCAGAAGGGTATCGAATAATTACCCATGTACTGTATTAAAATATTTATGAAAATGTGAAGTATTGTGCATACCTACATAAAAAAATTCATATGAATTTATTTAATGTTGATATGCCAACCACGTTTAAATGTTTCTGGTGAAATCACTTTAAAAGTGTTTTCCTAACACAAAGTAATCAACTCTGTCTCTCTGTTATTCAACAGGACATCAAATATGTCATGATCCCTGAGGGCCTGAGGGACTTCCAGTGGCTCCAAGGCATTCAAAAGGGAAAAGAGGCCATAGGGGACTTTAAGGGTGTGAGGTACAGTATCAAGATCTAGATCTACTTTTAATACAGTTATATTTTGCATAGAAGATGCTTATAACATGTAAATAAAGTACAACAACAGTCAAATGCTAACATGATTATTCAAAATATTTTTTTATGAGTGGCACAACACAAAATTACTAACGTTTACCAGTTCTTTTAACCACAGACTGAAAATATATGTACAATTTTACACTTTAAAAAAACTATATTGTCCTTTTCTTTCCTAGACCGCTGAGTTTCTTCAATGGTCATTTCAATGAGAGCAGATTTTATGTTCTTCATCCAGATTTACTTCAATACATTCGCAACAGGTAATTTACAGTAATGTTAGTACTACTATTAAAAAAATGATTTAATTTACATTTTACTTTTTAATTTTAATTTTACTCTTGTCATTCCAAACTTGTATGATTTACTTCTTCTACAAAAGAAGATATTATGAAGTATGTTGTAACCAAACAACATTGAACACAGTAGACTTCCACTGCACAAAAGCAGTCAAAATATCTTGAGCCATAAACAGAATAAACCTTGATTCTGCCTCATCATGTCATGTCTTTCTTGGTCTTGTGGCAGAATCATGACAGAGCATCATGTTCTAAGCCCCCGCACCTCTCGTTCCCTTGTTTAGCTTTCCATTAGTGTTTCATACCCTGCACTTGCCTTGTGTTAATTTACCCCTTGTTAGTCTCCCTATATATCCCTATATAATGTGTCTATTGTCCTGTGCTCGTTCGTACTTGTTCGCACTAGTTACCCATACCTCTTATTAATGCCAGATACTGGTCATACAGCGTGTGAACATGAATAAATTAACATTTGAACTATCCTTTTAAGTCAGAAAATAACCCAAGTTCATTTCAAAACACTATTTTAAATCAGTCCAGTGAAATGTTTTTATATCCATCCATCCATCCATCCATTTTCTACCACTTATCCGAACAACCTCGGGTCACGGGGAGCCTGCGCCTATCTCAGGAGTCATCGGGCATCAAGGCAGGATACACCCTGGATGGAGTGCCAACCCATTGCAGGGCAATGTTTTTATATGTCTGTTGTAAAGATTAATGCCATCCAAGCAACTACAAGACAACACATGGGCACTGTACAGGCCAACAAATGGAGCCTTTACTTTGTTCTTGGCTCTGCATACATGTGACATTGTAGGCTAAATGTATTATTTTACTATGGTAGAGTCAATGTTATTTCATATATCATACTTTATGATTATTTCATAAAAAGGCTCTTATCTTAACCTTCAACATTAGGTGGATGCCTATGGATCTGTTACAGAAGACCACCATAAGTAGGCTACTCCAACTATTACTTCGAAAAGTTCAAAAGACCAGTGTCATTTTCTATATTAACCATGACTATGGCTTGAAGATTGAGACTTGGAAGAAACTACATTTAGCATGACATTTTTGTGTTAGTTATTGACATTTCGAAAGCCACAGCTCCGTTACACTCATTTTACACTATTTACACATGCAATACATGTCCAATATTATACAAAATGTCATGCTGCAAATCAAAGCAGGTTGTACTTCTCTTTATATCTGTCACTTCTATTTAATAAATGTTTTACGAAATAAATTAAAGGCCCTTTTGTGAAAGGCCTGCCCAACCTAACTATGAGTAAAAAGGGATCTGGTCTTTGGTATTTGACTAAAACTGTTAATACTTTGGAATTAGTTTTATAATACACTTATCAAAACAGTTATAATACTGGTTAAACAGACTTATTCTGATTTTCTCATCCTCCGAATTTTACTTATCAAATGTTGTTTTTCTTATCATCATTATCATTTAAAAAATGAATAAATTCAGAAGAGGGTTAGAACAGAATTATATTTTTAATATGAGGAAAACTATATTTTCTTCAACAGTAAAGACAGCAACTGCAGCAGAAACATCCCCAACAGCCAGCTCAACATCAGCTGCTCCTTGTTAATTATGTCAGACCACAGTGTTTTAATGTTTTAGCATATTGCTTACAATCTTACAATACAATATTTTATGATACAGTGGACACGTTTATTTTGAATAGTGACCATGTCTTACAAAGTTTACTATAGCAGCTGTTGTTCTAACAGAGAGGAAAACTTAAAGGGACAGTTCATCTAAAAATAAAAATGACATCATGATTTACTTACCCTCATATTGTTTCAAACCTGTATACATTTCTTTGTTCTGCTAATCACAAAGGTAGAATATCAGTAGCCAAACATATCTTGTCCCCCATTGACTCCCATACTATCTATTTTTCCCACTATGGCAGTAAATGGGGGATGAGATCTGTTTGGTTACTGACATACTTCAAAAAATCTGTTCAACTGAACAAAAACATTTATACAGGTTTAAGATTATTTGAGCGTGAGTAAGTGATGACAGAAGTTTAAATTTTGGATGAACTATCCCTTTTAGGTTTGAACAACTTAATTCACTTCAGTTTCTAACCCAAGACTTCTTAATAGGTGCAAATAAAATATTTTTGAACTTTTAATAATTGGAATGGTCTTTCTGTTTCTTTTTCAAAACTGCGTCATGGCATTTGGTGCTGTATCAACACAGAAGCATCCATATGGATACACGTATCACCAAGGAATTCATCACAATATACAGTATTGATGTTTTGAGCACAGCCCTATTGAAAGCCTTGTTCCATGTGCCCCTTTTATAGCCTACTTTGAGCACCTGCCCATTTAAACGTCTCTGCACGGCCCTGCTTAACAGATAACTGCACACTCTAAGAATTGCTGGGTTAACCAAGCTGCTGGGTAACTATGGGACAGAACACGCGCTGGGTTATTTTGACTCAAGTAGTGGGTCTAAATATTTCACCTAGAATGATGGGTTGTTTATTTGACCCAACCAGTGGGTCATGTTAACTTTATTTCTGGGTTAAACATTACCTAAACATTGGGTAATATGTTATCTCATTGCCTTGTTACTTTTATATTTAACAATAAAATTAAATAATCACAAAGGAATATAAAATTATATTTTTCTGTATAACAATTAAACAACACAAATGCAATTGTAAATATCGATTTTTATTACATTTCTTTTAATTTTTTTTGAATGGGTGAAATTGTCATACATTTCATCAAACACCAACAGATACAGATAAAACACATTTTTGTAGATCAGTTTCTTTAAAAGCATAAAATTGTGTGGATTCCTATTCTATATGTCAACATTGCAGCATTATAACGCTTTGCCCTCAAAAACGTCACACATAAAGACTCATGTCCATCAATACGATAAACTGCATGGTAATCCCAGGTAGGAAGACACTGCTTGGTTAACATCAAGCAAAAAATAGGACTTGAAACACAGATCAACTGAGCAGCTGTCAGTTTCAATGGCATGGCCCGAAAAAATGGCGAAGGTCTGGGATGTCGTTGCCCTGTCCCCAAGGCACAAAATGTGCAGGAATACATCACTGTATTTGCATTTTGCAAATATTCCACCACGTTGGTTCCCAACTATGAAATAACACTTAGTCTTGAAACATAACTAACTTTACCGTAATCTGCATTTAATAATCAAACACAGAGGCCTGATAAAAACGCTCATTTTAGAAGAAAATTTCAAACTGCACTTTTAGTCTATTACTTCTGAACATATTACATTTACAATGATATTACATTCATGTATATCATTTACTTCTGAGAATATATATATCTCACAAACAGTGGTGGCCAAAATTATTAGAACTTATTATTATTATTAGAAAAAATGGTTTAAAGTCAGTTCTTTCTATCTTTTGATGTATTGTGTGAGTAGGACAATTCAGTATGCATTTCCAAATATTATTTTTGTCATTAATTGTAATAATAAGTGAGATAAAGTGGCATAGTTTTAAGCTAATGCAGCTAATGTTAATGTTATCTGAAGAAAAAAAGCGTGAAAATGCTCAACAAAATTATGGATGGTTGGTTGGAACCGGCACGTCGCAGAGCCTTAAAAAAGTATGCCCTTAGATCAAGTTTAGTATGAAATGATCTAAATCTGACTAACGATTACAAAGCCATACAGTAAGCAAACAGTAACCAAACTTTCCCATGTATTTCTAAACCTCTAGTTAGTTCAAGTAAGGCCTTTTTTTTAATGTCGCTTTCAGGCTCCTACTTAAAGTTAATCCTTCACAGAATAAAACACTAACTCCGCACAGCGACAGATAAATATTGCATTAAATAGTGAAATCAGGTTGCTCTATACCACAACTTATTAAAAATAGAGGAAAATTATCATATTATCATAACTAACCAAATAAAATCGGTGCGTGACCAGAAAGTTTGATGAAGAGGAAAAATGAATTAACCGGTTGGGTCAAAACAACCCAACACTGCTGTTCCGTGGTGAAAGAACCCCTACAGTCCATTTGACCTAGCACGAGCAACCCAACTGTATGTTTACAGTAAGTTATAGCCTACATGAATACGGTTGCAATTCGAAGACCAAGGGTTCAGTTCCCAGGGAGGAATAAACCGCATTAAATGCACTGTATGTTGTAGTCTGCTGAATGCATAGGCCTAAATGTGAGTGATTTATGAAACTGGATAGGTTTAAAATGTTTTATCACATGATGTCTGGTCTGGAGCAGTTTTTATCCATAGCAGATCAACATGCAGTGATCAAATATTTGAGTAGGCTATATAAACATGCATTAGACAGTAAGGACATAGATTTAGGAAATGAGTTTGTGAACCAGTTTTGCTTGTTGGTAGAGACATATCAAACATCACATTATATTAACTAGAATGTGTTACGGACTGTAAACATCAATTCTCCTGCATAACAGCATCTATAAGCGCCTTTAAGAATCATAATCATGTTATATTCTGTGTCAGAAAATCTTATATGTATTTACACCAGTGTGAACCGCGCACAGATTTGTCATTTCTTGTTCGTTTTACATTTTGGGATGCCGCAGCCTCATCACGCTGAAGACGAACAGGTGTGGATGTCACGTGATCTTTACGGAGGATGTTGGTAGCGAGGATTTTTCTGGCTATATCGGTTTCAACTTTGATTATTCTGTTTCTTTATGTCACGTTTTACGACGAAAAATGCACTTTAAAGACAAACACGCGGTAAAAGACCAAACATTAAGCCTGGAAACTTAGTCTGTGTAAATCAGTTTTTATGCAAGTAGGCTAGGGCCGTCGCTAGACCACTTTACTGGGGCACGTGCCCCAGTATAAATCTTCTGTGCCCCAGTATACATTTCAAGTTTAAGTCTAAAAAATGTACTTAATTTGTCAGTGTAATCATTTACATTGATATAAATGCCAAAACCGGATCTATATGCAACATAGTAACCTAATTTACTCTTGTAAAGGGACGCAGTCTCGCTCTTTAATCGGTCCGAAAACACAAACTCTGTTTTGGCGCAAAAATCTATGTCCGTGCGCGTCTGTGCATTATCTTCTTGCAAAAATCTAGGGTGACGACAGGAGAATGATTTAGGCTATGAAATTAAAGTAAGTTTCAAAATAATATCAATCATCTTATTTCGACTCGATCATTAACAGCCCCTGAAGATGGACATCTGAATTTGTTTGTGCAAAGCAGGGAAATGGAAGCAGAAAGGAGATGATGAGTTTGAGGCAGGTAAGACTTGATAAACGCACTACTGCTGTAACATCCACAGCCAGTCAGGTCTGAGACATCAGAGGAAAATGTCTCAGGAAACCTTTATAAAAGTCTATCAAATTGCATTGTTGCATAGAAAAACATTTGTGTTCTGTACTTGCAATAATTCATATTTAATTTACTGGTTCTTGTTTAGGACTTTTCATAAAAAGTTGGCAGTAACTATGGCTGAGATAACTATGCTATTGGGGAGTACAGTTTAATGCAGTAAAGTTGGTTAAAAAAGTAACTTTTTAAATCAACCATTATCTTTCTTTAAGATAAAACATGCTCTTTATATTACTTGGAGCCATAAAATGACTAGTTTCTTGAAATACTGTAATTGTAAATTCTTGAAAAAAATGTATGTATTGATTGTTATCATTGTGCAGATGTGCTAGGAAATAACTTCTTTCTGCTTTCATTTTTTCCATGCAGTGCATTCAACCATGTTAATAAAGTTATGTTAAGAATGTTGAAGATTTCATATTTGAATATATTTGTTTACCTTCCCCAGTATTGTTCCACGGTAGGAATAGTGGTTAAAGCAGGGGAAGTTTGTGTACTGCATTAGGTTGCATTCTTCTTGCACACAGAAGGTTTTTAAGAAAATAAGTGATAGAAAAAGTAATGGGGGACCTGCTGTGCCCCAGTAGAGCTTTAGGTCTAGCGACGCCTCTGCGCTGCTCGATTACCAGTAGCAAATCAAAACACAAAACAGTATTTTAAGGCAGTCTGTTGGATTATTTTAAATTAATGCAAATGTTTTGCCAATGCTAAGAAAAAGGTTTAATAGGTCTAGTAACTTAGCCTTCGCATCTCTTCAGACAGCATTTCTTGTTCTCGGTCGTGAAAAGCAACGGCACAAGTTTAGTGCAGAGAGCTGTGCAAGTTTACCCAACGGAGAATCCTGTTATGAGGGATGCTACAATTGCTACAGCAAATGTGACAAATTCAGTCAATCTCGAGATGCAATCCACTCTTATACCAGCTATGGACAAGCACAATTTTACCTCTCTGCCACAATGGGAATTTGATGACATTTACCGATTGGATCCACAGTTTAATAATAGTGTAAGTGCAACACCGTAGTAGACATTGACCTGTATTTTGGGATGTCCAGTGGGGGTCAGTTTGTGCACAAAGGGTTTTAAACGGGTGGTTGGTTTCACTCACATGGATATGTGAATCATTGCACCATAAGCTTTTTACATTAAGTCATTGCAAAATTCCTGTTTTGGGCATTATTCCAATAGGATTTAATGGTGTTCTTTTGGTTTCCATCTTCCAGATAACATCCAACCAAAAGAAAGCTTCACATAGCTTACCAGTAGACAGAATTTTAAAGTTTCATTAAAACATTTCAATTCCCGTTATAACTATCACATCTATTCCATTGTGTGTAGAGCGAGGTTCTATTGTTTTTTAGGCAGTTTTTATGTATAAATAACCTTGTTTAATGACATTTTCCAATGTGTTTTAGGTATGCACAACCTCCTTGCGGAATTCCACAGATCCTTTATTCAGCAAGATGTTTATCCCAAACATTCAGCTGTTTTTACAGAGTGATCACCTTAATGTTAGTGAGTGGAACAGGCTTTATCACTTTAACAATCCCTTTGGCTATATGGGAGTCAGTTACACAGGTTAGTATGATCAGCAAAATATACCAAGACAGTGAAGATAATTGATTAAATGTAAAGTCCATTTTGAGAATAGCCATTTTAACATTGAGGCAACATTAAGTCAATTTTCCTTGCTGTCTGGTAGGTGAATGTGTGACATAGATGTCAAACTGTGGTACCAAAATTATGATTATTGATTATTTTTCCTTTTATAGCCATAAAAGCAGGTGTTGATACCATCCCAAAACTTAATTCTACCCAAATATTGCAAGTACCCACAGACGCAGAAGATGGCTGTATTCGTTGTGCTGTTGTTGGGACATCAGGCATTCTCAATGGCTCCGGACTGGGAACAGAGATTGATTCTAATCATTATGTGTTCAGGTCCAATTCTTAAGTCAAATTTCACAGAAGGAATATTTTGATTATATTTTTATTTTTACACAAGGTCATTTAAGCTTCTTTTATATTCGTTAGGATGAATGCTGCTATTATAGCAGGGCATGAGGAGGATGTTGGAAGAAGGACTTCAGTTTATGTGCACACAGCACATTCATTAATCAACTCCTTAATATTACACAAAAAGAGAGGTTTCACACAGATTCCTACTGACAAGGTGTGCCACATGGTGATGAACGCAATTATTAGATTTGCTTCACTATAGAGCAATTCCTTCTGTAAAGGAATTATTTACTAAATATTTCCTGATGGCTCTTAGGATTTATGAAAATTAAGATTCATTTAAATCTACTAGTATTTGTAAGTGTCATGCTAAAATGACCAATACGGTCATTCATTGTTTAGTTTAGATTATACATTTTTCTCATGCTTGCAATTTCAGAATTTAAGCTGGTGTTGCTTTTTTTCTTGTTTTTTATTAGGACATTAAATATGTCTTGATCCCAGAGGGTCCAAGAGACTACAACTTTCTGGAGTACCTTATGAAGAACAGAAGGATACCGTCAGGAGAATATCGTAAACGAACGCAAGTCATTTAGAGATTATTAACATTGTGTTATCATAAACTGAAATGATAGGGATTAATTTTGCTGTTTATGGTTCCACATATCAAGTACAGAACACAAGGTCAATGCCCAAGTAAAATAATCACACAATAAAACACGAAGCTACATGAAAGTTTCATTACAGTAAACTGTTGTGGTTCATTTTTTTCAGATTCATGATAATGAGTGTATTTGTAATACTATTAATGCTTTACAAACAATCTAACTAAACTTGAACGTAGTCTGCTAAGAACTGATGGCTGTTGACTGCAACAACACTAATTAAAAATATAATAATTGGCTCATGAAGCCAATTCAAATACAGCTGGTTAGAAAGATATTAAAAAGATCACAAAGCTGTCCAAATGCATCACTGGAAATGACTCACTGTGCATATCTTGCAAAGCTTTGGCTCTTTAATGTTTACCTACGAGCAATATGTAAGCTTCTTGCATTCAATGCAATTTAAAAAATACCTGTTGTGATTTTATTAGGCCAAGGAATTACTACAGCGGGCATTTCAATGAAAGTTCCTACTATGTCCTACATCCAGACTTCCTCAGATATGTGCGGAACAGGTATGGGTGAACATTACGTGCACGCAGCAGACACTACAGTATGATTTAATGCCACTAGTAGGCATGAGCTTACTTTATTTTGGATAAGTTCAATTGGATGTGTACTATTGTTTTACCGTAGGTTTCTAAAGGCAAAACGATTACGAACTAAAAGATGGTGGTTGGTAAGACCCACTAATGGAGCCTTTACTCTTCTGCTGGCTATGCACACGTGTGACATTGTAAGTGGTTGTTTTTGCAAAATGGGATGGAAGACCATCCATTACTCACCAAGTCATAGATTTTCTCATTTAATTTGTTTGCTTTAATTTCTCTTATTTAGGTGAGAGTCTATGGTTTTAGCACAGCTGACCATTGGAAATATCCAAACTACTACTATGACACCACACACACTAAAATGGTGTTTTTTGGAAATCACGATTATCCCTTGGAGATGCAAACCTGGAGGAAACTTCATGATGACAAACATATCTGGTTGTATCTGAGAAATTCTGATAGCTAGGTGGACAATTCCTTGACACACTTAAACAACAAGTTTAAGAAAACGGATGAGTCTAAATAAACGTTATTCCACAATGAGATAAAGAGTTGGGAAAATCGGTATTGTTTTGAATTGTTGCACATAAATAAATAAATAAGACAAGAATATCAGCTGGTCACGTCTGCGATTTTCTAATCGGCTATTACACAGTTTTGTCACTAGATGTCACACTTGCATTCAGAAAACCTTTGCGTTGATTTCACATTGGGGTTTCTGCTGTTAGTGATAAGGCCAGTCACCATAATATAACCATTGAAAAATATTTTACGTTTTACTTATTTTTGAGAAAATTATTCAATAAAATTTATTAAAAAGACGTTATACTAGAGTACCAAAAAATCCCCGAATGCATAGAGAAGTACTTTTTACAATATATTCTTATTAAACTTGGAACAAATGTTGGAAAAAAATATAGCGCACCTTTCAGGAAGAGAGCAACAGCAGGCGGGCGCGCGGCAGACGGGCGCGCTCACGCATCTGACACTAGTGTTGTGTCAAACACGTTCCCAAGTATGGCACTTCGCGCTCGCGCTTGAAAGAACGGTAATAGAGATTATGAACAGGATTATACTCATTAAAATCTTGCTGTTCTGGACTCTGTGGATATCTTTGCGGCCGGAGTTTTTGAAGGAGGGTTAATATTGACAGACAGGCTGCATATCAGATCTGTGGAGGCAAGTGAATCGATTATTTTGCTTATAGAACTAAACCCTTCCGGACAGATAACTGGTCAGAAAAGTTTTGTCGAATTATTGTCAATGACTTGTTATCCGTTTTGTGTTACTTTCCTTGACTATGACCGCAAAGTTATTGCGCTATTCGTCACATAAGGGCAGGTTGTAGTAAAAATGTCAAACGCTCGTGACAGGCACGCGTGCTAACGTTATATCGTAAGATATCGACATAATAATATTTTTAATAATATACTTTTATGACATCGGCAACCTGTCAGATAATTTAGAAATATTTGCTTTTGGGTTATTATGTCTTGATATTGGCATTTACCACAGATTAAATAAATAACGCAATATGTTCTTCAAAAACCACTAATGTATATTTATTTACCTTAGTAATAGTTCAACCTTAAATAAAAATTCTGTCATCATTTACATGTCAAACCTGTATGACTTTCTTCCTCAGAATACAGAAGAAGATAATTTGAAGAATGTTGGTTACTGGCTACCATTCACTTGCATTGGTTTTTGTGTTCATACAATAGAAGTGAATGGGGGCCAGTGGTGTTCGATTACCAACATTCTCCAAAATATACTTTTATGTGTTCTGCGGAAGAATGAAAATCATAAAGGTTTCAAATGACAAGAGGGGGTGTAAATTATGACAGAATTTTCATGTTTGGGTGAACTATTACTTTAATGTACAACATGTTTAAAGTTCAGAAGCGACATAACTCTCTTTTTAAAAAATATCATGTTTTTTATTGTAAGAATATAAATAATATCTAGAATAATAAAAATCAATCAAACTGCTGTTGGTCTGTTTTGATTTAAGCCAGAATAACAGAAAAAAACAGATAACTAACACAATAAAAGAAAATAAAAGCATGGTAACATAATAAAAAACATGTTTTTTGTAAAAAAAAGTTATCTCATTTTGGAATCAAAACTCATCATCTGTTCACAGGGTTATTATGTTGATAATATAGCTTGGCTGTTGTTCCCCTATAGGTATCCTCTGTGATGTGGTTTATGAAGATGACTTTCACTCAAGAACAAACTACTTCATGTTGAATAACTCCATAAGTCTAATGACAACTTTTCTTCTCTCAAAGAAGAATGAAAAGCTTCATGTGGTAAATCTCTGAATCATGTTTGTGAAAATGATATGGTAAACCAAAGGCCAAATCCGTCGTTTTGTGAACACAAAAGATCATGAGAGTGTGAGCCCAGATTGTAACTCTTTTGCTGGATAAGAGCCATGGGCAAAGAGCAGGACCTTCTTCTGGCTGTGAAGAATGGAGACCTTCCCTTAGCTCATAAACTCCTTGCCAAGATCAAGACCAACCGAAACAGTAAGTAGATTTTGTGCAGTTTTAGGATTCTTCTTCATGTGGATAGTCAGCTTCTTGGTCAATTCAGTTTGGATCTCTAATGCATCATACAACATTCAGAAATTGTGGAAGAGTTTCAATTTTGCATATTTGAAAACATTTTATAGGGTAATGCACTATGATTTTAAACCTGTTTACTCATTATTTTTCTTTTGTCACTTACCCATTTTGTTTTAATATTATTCTCAAGCACAAAAATCACAAGTGAATTAATTTGCCTAAATGTTAGTCATGCCAAAACCCTCTATGACAATTTAACATCTGAGCTATCAACAGCGTAGACAGTTACAGTGGCATAATTAAAATTGATTGCGTTTACATGCACAAAATAAATGGATATTTATCAAATATCAGCTTATAAAAGAAACCTGTTTTCATGTGTTTACATACATATCAATAAACCGGCTATGCGAAATACCGCGTACAGTGAAGTCACCATCGATAGTCCATCTACTAATTAAAAATGCCATGGGAAATTGGTCAGAAGCTGTATTTTTATATATCTTCTCATGTCCCCAGTACCTGCAAATGCACCAATAGTTTTTCATTTTTCCGTTTCCACATCAAAAGAATGATTCGAGAGTGGTTAATTCTGTTTGGGACTTTTACTTTTGCCTTGTCAGACATGCGCACAAAAACAAAACTGAGAGAAAACCAGTAAAGGCGTTTACATGCAGCGCGGAATCGGAGTAATAGGCACAATAAAAGATAACATTTTTGCGCGTTTAAATGACCTTACTTGTTATCAGCTTATTAAGTATAATCGGAGTAAGACTGAGTACTCACTGTAGAGTTTGTCTGGTCAGGTGGCACCAACAGCTGCATCAAAACATAACATAATGTCAACGTAGGCATTATTTGACCATTTATTCAAATGTGCACATACAGTAAAAGATTTATATAAACGCTAAATTTAAATAAGGCATCTTCGTTTACATGCAAGAGTACTTGGGACTGGAGTTAAAACACTATGCTGAATCTTGTTTGACAGTAAAAATGGTCAGTTACTCACCGGACTAAGCAAAGAGGTCGAAGGTCAGTTGCTGACCATTTATGTGCAGGTCACATACAGAGGATGATGTTAGCACTGGTCACAGTGTGAAATCTTGTATTCAGTGCAAGTATCTGGTTGACCCTTTGACATAGTGGTGGAGGTTTTGCATTCATTTCCAATTTCCCTTAAAGGTCCAGTGTGTGAAATTTAGCGTCATCTAGCGGTGAGGTTGCAAATTGCAAACAACAGGTCACTCAACCTTACATTTCGAAGCAATACGGTGGCTGACACAGAATCAAGATGTCATCACGTTTACGCTTCATTGCTGAAGGAGAAAACATATTTACGAAATGCACTCTGTAGAGCAGTTTAACTGTTTTGGGCTTCTGTAGAAACAACATGGTGATGTCCACGTTAGGGGAGCTGTGGCTTATGTAGATAGAAATAGCTCATTCAAATAGTGTTTCCCACAAGATTTTGACATGAAAGATACTCACAAACTAATTAGCATATTTGTGACATCATCACGTCCTGTTTATCTGTTTTTCTTCTACTTTATGATCAGTCGCATTATACTGTATTTTACAACTGAATCCCACCTGCAGTCACTTTTACTGCTGCTAAAATCCTTATTTATAAACTGTTTGCCCTTACTCGACAATGTTTTGCCTGTATTATGAACGCTTCTTTGTTTTTAAATGCAAGTAACAGTTAAATACACTACACGGAGCAAACTACATGTACTGATGAGAGGCAGAGGGCTCGCACACACACGGAGCTCATCGGAAGAGAGTGCATGCGAACACTGAAATCGGAGGATCTGCACGTTGCCATTCGCCACTCACACCAAACAAGTCAGGAAAGAGAGAAGACAAGGAAGCGCTGTTTATCCACTAGTTAATCGATCATAGATATAGTCATTATCATGGATCGATAAAAGATTACAATATGTGACGCAAAATATATACGTGGGCGGCCTTAAATAAAACTTGGTTGCCCAAGTAAATGCAATGTAATGGAAATGCTGTTCAAAGGTAATAAAAACATTATGCCAAATAATGTAAGATCTTTATAGACCTCTGAAGACATAGATGTGTATAGCATTTCTGTCAATAGATCCTCCACACAATTACACACAGCACCTTTAAGACTGCTAAGAGCCACAATGTTTACAAAATCTCACCTGAATAAAATACAAAGCCAAAACTATAAATAATAAATTTGACTAATGTCCGACTTTATGTATTTTTTCAGATATCCAACTGATATGGAGACAATACAGTTGATATAATCTGATTGTGAAGGCTCTAGTCTGAGTCCTACTATAACTGGTTTATCATTTCATTTTAGTTAATTGAAAAGTAGCACCTTGGGTATATTCTCATTAGGACTGGGGAAACATTTACAAAAGAACCTAAAACCCGAAACTTTGGGCACATTATTTCGAAGTACAGATAATTAATATAAAATGAATCTCTGCATGCTTCTGATGTGTAAATTGTATTCGTGCATTGACCTTTACCAAGCAAAACCTGTAGGTGCTCATCCCCGCCCCCACCCATTATGTTACAAATCAGGGATAACCCATATGGCAAACCCACAGATTAACTTTAAAGAGAATTGGATTTCAGCAGACAGTTCACTCTAGTTTAACAATGTCACTGGGCCATTGTAGTTCATCTTATTTTATTCTTCCTCTTTTAGGTCAGAGTGCAGTAGCACTGTAAACTACCAGGGTAAAGATATCAGCTGTGCAACACGAGTTGGGTGGATCTGATCTTCATGTAAATTGTTGCATAATGATTGTTTATACAGATTTGAATACTCTGGTTTATGACTGATAGGTCGGTTGCAATTTATTTGACAGTATGTGCACTTTCAGTGTACTTATAGTGTACTTACCCATCAAGAACTGGTGACTATAATTACTGAATATGGGTTAGGGATATGGGTAGGTTCATGGTTAGTACATAGTAATTACACAGTTATACAGTAAGTTCATACTCTAGTATGTATATGGGTAACAGGACTGTAAAATAAAGTGCTATTGATAGGTCTGACTTCTCAAGACTGTTTTGGATCTGCTCAGTGAGCAATGTTGTCAGTCATACTCTGATCTAGTTAAAATGGTGTAAGCCTTGAACTAAGCAGACAGCCTCCTTTAAAATTTTCATCAGAACTGAATATTATTAAGAAAATGGACTGTATTATTAGCTGTATCTGAGAACATGCATACATTTTCTATTTTCGGCCTAATTAGCGTATAGACACAGAGCGACTGTAGAATATACAAACACATGCGGGCTGTGAGAGCACGTGGTGCATCTCAGATCTAGATCCTCACTGGATATGGCTGTATGTAAATTAGCTTTACTTTTTTGCATTGGTTTACAAGTGTAAATAGATTCAGAATGAAACGTACTTGTCGTTGCCTTTACCGATAAGGACATTACGTCTTATGTAGTTACTTCACCTTTCAGCTTTGACCTTTCTTCCCTTCTCTGCGTCATTTCTGGTGTCATTGTCTCAATTGATAGTAAACCTCTATAGACATTCACATCCACATTGGTTTGTTTTAGAATGGTTGAGTGCAAGTATAATGTATCTCAATGTTACCAAGAAAGCAGCGCTTTGAGTAATAATGCTAAGTATTGAATATACAATATTTTACTTAAAACAGTGGTACTTTAAAAGTATTAATGGCACGCAAAGATGTTTAATTAATTGTCTTTTTATCTTTAACGTAATGAGAACATCCTGCTTAAGTTTAAGTTGTTTTTATGTCTTTGCTAGCTTAGGTAAATTTAAGCTTTATCTGCCCTGACTGGTTCTCCACAAGCTTGTTGTTTACAGTCATCAGCTGTACATCAACAACCCTTTAAAAACACCTGATAAAACCAAACCATGCTACAGATATGAACTTTATCTGAACTCATGTCTGCTGTCATTTGTCATGATTTTGTCTTTGCCCAGAAGTGTTAAATACATTCTGTACTTCCCGTCTGTTACAATGTGCGATAAACATTTCTCTGCAATATTTCTATTATTTCTATAATGTCTATTGAACCCTAATAAACTTAAGTGTTTTTACTGAAGGAGCAAAAGTAAAGTTGCTTATGTATTTACAGTATCGATGTGGAATGTTGTTTGTCTAAATCAGTTTTAATGTAGACCATACAATGTGGCTTTGCAAAGATCATGGATTTGAGTCGCAGTAGGTGGACATACTGTAGTTATAAAATAGCCTAAATGCACTTAAAAGGTGCAGTGAGTGAAATTTAGCAGGATCTAGTGGTGAGGTTTGAGAACTGCAACCAACGGCTCACTCCACCACTTCCTTTCGAAGTACTCTGTATGCTGTATTTACAAAATGCGCTATGGAGATTGGTTAGGGCTATTCCATATTAAGGCAGCTGCGGTATATGTAGATAGAAATAGCTCATTCTAAGGTAATAAAAACATAAGCTTCATTATGTAAGGTCTTTGCACCTCTGAAGATATATTTATGTATATTATATTGCATTTCTGTCAATAGATCCTCTAAAAAAAATACACAGAACCTTATAGGGTTAGGCTATAGAGTATAGATTATTGTAATATTTTGTGACATTTATTTGTGAATCTTTTTGTGTTTCCAGCTAATTTTGTTGCATCTACTGATGGATTGTGTTAATGTTAAAAACACCAATTTATCGAATTACAACGTGACAACCTGCTTGTTCTTAATGGGTATGCGCACCTCGCTGCATCCAGTGTAGACAAATTTTGAAATTATATTGGGTTCTGATGTGTTTCTAATGTCTTTTGTCATGTGGTGTCGTGCCTGTCGCATACGGTGTGGACACGGTGTTAGATCACATTGTGTGGAGTCATGTGATGTATGTTACCTAACCTCATGCCTCTTTCATCTCCACTAAGCTTAGACACCTTGACAATTTTCCATTTGTTTTGTTTGATGACGCTTTCGTCGTGTGGCAGAACGTTTAAGAATGTTGTTTAAGAAAAGAACCGAGAGCCTTTGTTTTTTTAAAGGATATAATATTAAACCTTTTATTTTTGTTATGCCAAATCCTTTTGAGCACACTGTCATATACAGTCACAATGTGTACAGTCAGCTTGTCTTTATGCCGATCTCCAACAAGCAGCAGAGACCCTATTTTGCTCCTTTTTTATGCCAAAATTAGCAATAGTAAAGCTATATTTTTCCATTCTTTCAATATTGAAGATTATTTGTTAAACAGTTTGCACTTCTCTTTTACTCTTATGTTCAAAATGGATCAAGTTCAAAGTTTATTCGGCAATATTGTTATGAAACATAATAACGTAATAACTTTAATAATAGAGGTTCAGTAGCAATTACTGGAAAACGTGTGGGTAGGCATTAAACTTTATTACTCCAAATTGGATCTGGCAAGCCAAACCCAGTCCATCAAATTAAAGTCATTACTAATCTTTTGAGAGCTTTATCGCCAACACCTGCTTGTGTTCCTGTAAATCCCAGATAATAGTAGTTCTAATAGTTTGGTCAGAAATTAATTATACATTTAGCTAACCTGGTGAAGCCTAGAGTAAAATCAAACATTTGCTGTGATAAACCATAATGTGTATTTTAATGGAGATGTGATAATTGAATCCCCTTGAATGTTTTGGTTCTCGTCAACTTGCTCACAAATGACCTGAGGATAGAACACTGAGGATTTTAGGAATGATACTCAATTGTATGATTAGAATTTTAAAGTTTTACATAACTAATGTTGCATATAGGAATTTATGGTCTGTTTAATATTTGACATGTGTTTCTCTCTCCTTAATTGTGAGCTTTCACTGTGTGTGTGTGTGTGCGTGTGCTTGTCTGTGTGTCCATGCGCGTCCGTGTGTCTGCGCATCTGAGTGTGTGTGTCTATGTCTATGTGTGGTAGTACGTGTGCATATCGTGTGTGTGGAGCGTTTGTATGTCTTCAATGTTTTTACCTGTTTCTTGTTTTTACATGTATCTAACTTTAATTGATTTGCTTATAGTTGTTTATGTCTCATGTGCAGCTGCTTTGTAACAATGAAAACTGTAAAAAGTGCTATATAAATAAATTTGAGTTGAGATAAACTTCTCCGATTTTTATCAAGATTCACTGCAGTTTGTTGATCATTACAAATGTGTAAATCTGCAGAGTTTAGTGTTGTTATTCTTTCCCTATGGCAGCTCTCAGTAACATGCCTTGAATGAGCGGAATTGGTAATGCATACTAAGCTACATAGCTACTTTTAAAAGAAAGGGGATGTTAACATGCTGTGAAAGGTTTGAAATAACACATCGCACTATTTTAGACGGTTTGATTCCAAGCAACACATACACTCAACAAACATTAGTAGTGACATTAACCAAACAATTATTACCCCATCTGCATCACATTCTCTTTTCTTAAGAAAAAAGATCACATTCTTTCTTTGATCTGATTGATCATGCTGAACTGTATGCAAGTCATCTTCATCTATTTTTTTAATGCCCTACATTGTTTTGTTTGCTACTGAGCATTGTAGCTGCGGGAATACACAAACCTTTGAGCTTGTCTTATTTATTTTGCTTGCTTGCTATAAGCATGGGAACTTCGAGAGAATGTAAATAGTTATTATGTATTTAATAGAGGTTTTGGTATTGTTCATATTTTGATGTGAAAATCAACCCATCAAATTAATTGAGTCAATCTATGAGTTCCTAACGTGAATGCATGTTGTGTTTTGAAAGGCTTTTGACTTCATAAGAAGATGCATGGAAACATTCTTTCAACCTTAAAACACGCTAAATGACAATGAAAGGTTTGATACAAGGTTTCCTTCAAATTGTTTCATTATATGAATTGTGTGTGGGTTTAGGGAGTGGTTGAACGCTGTGGTTACTGTGGCTCACTTCATTTAAGAGATGCCCACATTAGAAGCAGCTCTTCCATTTGACGAGAAAAGACCACTGTTGACAGACACAAAGCATGTTTGTGTTTGTGTGCACGCTTTTGTGCGGATGCTACCAGTGAGGGTGGGAGAGAGGGGGACAGACAGAAGTCGAGTGATCGGGTGGGTAAACCATGTCAGGAATGTTGTTTCGTGTTGAAACTCGACCTCCTCTCGAAAGGCCAACAACTTTCATTTAACAGACTTTTTTCATACACTGCGGCAGTATGAAATGTTCATACTGTAGCTCTGTTGGCATCTTGCCCGCTGCACGCCGATCATAGCATGTCTAAAGCCACGTTCACACTGCCACCAAAATCCGTTCATATGCGACCCAGATCTGTTAACTGCACAACAGTGTGAACAGGACAAACCAGATGGAATCCAATCTTTTTTTTTATCTGATCTGAGCCACTTCCATATGTGTTCCTAAATCAGATACAGGTCTGATGTTTCACAATGTGTTCAGTCTGAACAGTCATATCGGTATTCATGCGTCATTGTAGATCGACTTGCGTCATAATTCTATGCTAATTTAAAGCTTCACGCGCTATTCTGTTGACGGAGGTGCACTTTACAGCTCGGTTCCCAAACATTAAACATCAGATTCTAAACATAAGCTCTTGCACTGTCTACAGCACGTGAGCCGCACGATGCAATGCAACAAATGACTTAAGAATCCGTAATAATAACAAATTTTGCAACTGGATACAGCGCGATGCAACGTCCAAACCGGCATGCGCACAGCACGAGAGCGGACGGCTTCGGGATTGCTCTAAACAATCCACTCAGCACCGCTTAAAATCAAACACCACGCTGACTTGACCCTTGCTTAATTCCATATGAAAGCGTGCTGCCTGTCACATTGTTGTTGTTTTGCGCATGCGATTCAGTTTATAACCATCACCAGTTCACACTGGAATCTGATATTGGCAACATTTTAAAAATAGTGTGAACAACCAAACAAAAAAATCTGATCGGAGCAAAAAATCGGAATTGAGCATTAAGGCTTGCAGTGTGAACGTGGCTTAAGTTATCGAGTCCCCCTAGATCTACAGTACAGAAAATCACAGATTTCGGTGTGGTAGACTGCTAGGATTGACCTTAAAGGGATATTTACTTTTTTAAAATCATTTATTCACTTATGTCATTCCAAACCTGTATGACTTTTTCTTTTGCAGAACACAAAATAAGATATTTTGAAGAATGTTGGCAACCAAACAACATTGGTCTACATTGACTTATATTGTATGGACAAACACACTAATGCATTTCTCAAAAAATCTTCTTGTTTGTTCCACATATACAGTATTATTATGACAGAAGTTTAATGTTATTTAAACTATTTCTTATATATTATTTATATTATAAAACCTAAAAGCACTCTTTACAGAAAAACAAAAAATGAGTTTTTTCTAATTGATTTTAGTCCAAAAGATGTGGAGGAAGGAATGCAATGCTCCCACAACTCTAGTTAGAACAATTGGTCATAGATCTGTTTTCCTGCAGTGTTTTCTGATTTGGAGCAGAGCAGGAGGAGAGAGGATGTTTTGTGACTGTGATGATGATTGACTTGGATGGATATGAAGGTTTTTGAGCAAGTGAGTGATTAAGGCGCAGAGGATGTTTAGACACTGATAGATGACGTTTTGGTGAATGATGTTATGAAAGGCAAAATGGGACAGGTGGCTGTGTGTGTACTAACAGGTAAGTGAACACTGTTTACATTTTCAGTTTGGCCTTTTACCTGTTACATATTCTGTGTGTTTTGAAGGGATGGACTGTGTTTAGTCACTGACGGATGAGACGGTCTTGCTCTGCATCGTCATGCTTTACTAATTGACCTCACATTACATTTACGTCACATCACATTTATTCTACCGTACATTACAGGGTTAGGGTTAGGTTAGATATATTTTAGAATTTCATATTTTTGTTGTACCGTTTTTATTGTTTTTTTGTTTATTTACATTTCTAAAACATTCTGCAGTTCCTCTTACCTTACATTCAAATTAAAATTAGTTGTGGCATTACTGTAAAATTTGCACAGTGAATTTGTGATCTTTTTATTTGTTTTATGGGGAATTACAGCATTATGTATATGAAATTCTGCGTTATTGATGTGATAAAAATGTATTTGTTACAAATGTACTGAACTATCTGTTTGTTTTACACAACCCTTGAGTCTAAACATTATAAAAAATATCAGTCTATACACACGTTTCTATGTAAAAAAAGGGAAATAAACATATAATTCCAGGTCAACCTGAAAATGTTACTTAACATACTATGGAAAATCATGCATTTAAATACAAATGCTTTAAAAACTTCCTGGGTGTTTGAACCACCAAATGTTGGCATCTGTGCTAGTAGTTTCATGATACTGTTGATTTTTTCATTGAATTGCCATCATATCATCAATTTATTTATTTACATAGCATTTTATTATCGGTCTTCTTGGGGGGCCCCAAAATGAATCCAGGGGGCCATAGGTTTTGTGGCATTTTATGAAACAGAATTTTTTTCTTAAACTGTCAAAAATGGCCAAAAATGGCCAAATTAACCACTTTTATTTTTTATATTTGTAGTTATGAGCTTTTTATGCCTTTATTATGACACAACAGTGAGATGTGACAGGAAAGCTTAGGATGGAGAAAGGGGAACGGAATCCGCAAAGAACCCTCTGAGACATGAATCGAACTCGGGTTGCCATGAAACACACTGGCACTATATGTCGCCGCACTAACCATGATAATGTCGGCACCAATGGCTCTTTAACTTTTAAGATTTTATACACTACATTTGATCCAAAATGAATACATAAAACAGAGGCCCACAAACACCTTTTGTTCTTTCCTCATGTAGGTTATTTAAGAAACTCATCCTACTTCAACAAGTCAGTCAAGTCAATGCTATTTAAAGGCATTCACAATGTTTTGTAACCTGGGCAAATAATAGAACACCTCCATCAATCCCATTGTGTTTGTATGCATACAAAAAATGGCCTGTTGACGGTTTGAAACAAGTGCTTTCTTGCCATTACAGCATCATGCCTCATACCACTGTAATGAAGACTTCAGCAGCTGACTGATTTGTTGAAAATATCCCATCATGCCCTGATGTTTTTTATGTCTGTTTTTGTAGAGTTACTGGGCTCCACAAAGAGGCTGAATGTCAACTACCAAGACCAAGATGGGTAAGTTCTCTCATTTTCCACACGTCATTGTGTAAATTACCAAGGAAACTTTTCAAATATTTTTTTTTTGAGTGGGCTGACACAGGAATTTTTTTTGCAGTTATTTTAATGTAGCACCTGTAAAAATCCATGTGACCGTTTGTTATATCTACTGAGGAACCGATTAGTGTCAGACTACATCTACATTCATCTTAATAAATTACCTTGGGTGTCATCTTGGTCAGGTGTATTAACAATATGATTTTATTTCTGGGTATATTGAGGTATATTTATCATTTTTACAAAGTAAATTGCAGACATAACAATGCCAGTACAACATGGAGCTTCAGTATTGATATTGAAGTTAATGATCAATATCAATGATTCAAGTTTAAGATATAAAGTTTACATTTATGCATTTGGGAGATGCTTTTATACTCAAAGTGACTATCCAAAGATACATTTTGATTCTGAGTATGTGCAATCCTGGGATCGAACCCATGACCTCTGTGTTGCTAGTGCCATGCTCTAACAGATGTTGTCAAGTTAACACTGATTGTAATAATTCAAAACATTCAACAGAATATTTACAACACAAACCAAAACTATCATTTTATCAATGATAAACAATCATTTAGACTTTCCAGGAATCTTTTTTGTAGTAATGTACATCTCAATGAATGCAGTAAGAGACTTGTTTAACTGTATTTAACTATATGCCTTGCAGGTACATATTAAAGAATAGTGCTCTTCCATGCTGCGTCTTGTTTTGTTTGCTGTGGTTTTGTCTGCTTTCACAGTTGTTTGCATAGATTCTATCCAAACATTCAAAGGTGTTGTAACACCGTCCTGTGCAAGTAAAAAAAAGTGCTTGACTCAGACAAGAAAATTAAGCATGTCTTGCCTACTTCGTAGTTTTTTGTAATTATGTTTGTTTTAATGTACTGTTCATGCAAAACTTAATATAGCTTGTGCATCTCAGGCTTTGTTGCATTTGTAGTGGGATGTGAGTTTCAAGCTGTGAGGACAGCTGATCAATTTTCCTCGGATCATAATGTGTGCACCGTAATATCAGTCAATGAGTGCCAAAAACCTTAAAGTGCCATGCATTTGCATTTGAGATCTAAGTTTTGCTTATCGAATACTATTGATGACTATTCCGTGCCAAACTCTTAAGGGGAGGTTTTGGGATTGGACTGCATGTTTTGCATATTATCAAACACAGCTGTGATTATTTGGAATGTTTTGATTTGATCCAAGGTGGTCTGAAAACTTGAAGAACCATTAGACTAACTGTGTGTTTCTTATGACTATTCCCATGATGCCATTCTGCTTTGAGCTACTACCGCTGTTTGAAGTCAAAGCTTAGCCTGTTAGAAAAAGATCACGCTTAAAATACAGTAGGGTAGCCCTGGAAAATATTGTTTGGAGATGAAACTGCTATGTGTAAACGTTTGTGTGCATCTTTGAGCGCAAAAACCGATGTGTTTTATGGAAGATGAAGCGAAAAGATTTTTTCTGTCTAATGGCCATCAAATCATTTCTGAAGAGTCTTCTGAAGAATCATTGCTGACTATTGGTGAAGTCAATAGCACAAAGATGATGTGACATTGTGGCAACACGTATATTGAAACAAGCGGTGGTTGTTAAATCTGGATGTCCCATTAGTCTAGAGAGATAAGTGGGGGAGAAAGTTGAAAGCGCATCTTGATGAAGTTGAGGGAAGAATATTATCATGAGTGCTAATTTTCAGGGGAAGAACTGAGAATCAAGTTCCTGAGGGACCCGCAGCTGAGGTGCAGGAAAACACTTCATTATTCATTATTCATCACTGGCGCTCTTCATTCCAGCTCTCAGTTCTTTATTTCTTTCTTTCTTTTTCGACTCCTATGCTCCCCATTGCATTTAACTTTTGTATTTAACTTTTGTAGCTTTCCTGTAGCTCAGTGGCTAGAGCATAGTGCCAAAGTTCATGGGTTTGATCCCAGTGATTTAAAACACAAATGTATATTATCATGCAATATAAGTTACTTTGGATAAAAGCGTCTGACAAATGCATAAAAAATATATATTTTCGGAAGCCCCACTCACAAAAACTCAAAATTTCAAGCAACAAAAATATTTTAGAGTTAAAATATATAAAAATAAGGCAATCTTGGTTTTTTGTTTTTTAAATGTAATTTAGTGCTCATTTTGTTTAATTTCAAACTATTAGTTATCCCCGTTTGAGACCCCCTTTGAAGTCAGCTTGAGCCCACTTGTGGGCCACAGGCCCCACGTTGAGAACTGCTCATGGGGTGCCGTGATGAAAAATCACACAGATGTAAAGTATGTGCTTTTATTCATTCACAAATTTGAATATTGTCTTTTCGAGGTCGGGGTTAACTCATGCAGTTGTGTTTAAGTTACTAGAATACACGTTTTGAGAGTTTTAACAGCATAAACAAAACATGACAGGTTTTCTCAGGAAGGCCTAAAATGGGTTAAACCAGTGGTTCTCAACTCCGGCCCGCGAGATCCATTTTCCTGCCGAGTTTAGCCCGAACTCTGATATAAAACACCTAAACAAGCTAATCAGCGTCTTTAGCAATAGACGCGTTCAACTTAATGCGGCGCTGCGCAAATCTATCAGTGTATGACATTTAAGTACCGCGAGAGCAATTCAACTGCAGATAGTGATTTACGGATTTGAATCGCTCTCGAGGTACTTTAATGCGATATGCCAAACAATCTGCGCAGCCCAACATTAAGTTGAACGCGTCTGTTCCTGAAGTCACTGATTAGCCTCAACAGGTGTTTTATCAGAGTTGGGGCAAAACTCTGCAGGAAAATGGATCTCGCGGGCCAGAGTTGAGAACCACTGGGTTAAACTGTTGTAATCAGTGTTACTCGTTTACATATGCAAAACACCAAACTGTTTTGCTTTGTGTAATTTTTTCCTATTATATTCTTTTCTACTCACCCATAAATGGTACTTGAAATTAGGACTTCTGTAATATGGGAATAGTACATAAAATGAGTCAAAGCCCCTCTGGATATTTTTTTAACACACATCAGTATGCCATCCACTGAAAATTGGGTGTAAGAAGTGTCTCTGGTGGATGTGTTTAGAAATGCTCTCAGTCAGTAGCTCAGAAGTCTGGATCAGATAATGTGAGCCTCACCATAGACCGAACACAGCATGCTTCAAATACATGTCATATTAATCATCTCAGCGTTACTCGTGCTCAACATCTGCGGTTTCAGAACAAAGGCTGCAGGGTTCTTTTTTCCTCTTTTATCAAACAGTTTCACAAAACTCATGCACTCTTGTATGCTTTTAAACAAGTACTGGCTGAAGTTATGAGGGGTTGTTTTGGTTTTATGTCTGGTTGGGGGATAATTTGTGTAAAGTTTTGCTCCTATAGGAGATAAGGGGTTGGTTTGTCTTTTGTGCATGAAAGGACATGTAGGAATGAGCACTCACTACAATTAGAGAGAAGCCTGCATGCTTCATTTGGAAAATGTTCAGGAAATGTTGCCTATAGGCATGTAAAAATCATATTTTGTTGGTGGTGCAAAGAATAAGGTGCATTTACTTTATGTATAGAATGGGCAAGCCTAAAAAACGACCTATGCGATTTAAACCCAAAAAAGCCACATTCTACTGTAGTTGCGATAATACAGTTTCAGACTTTTAGTGATATTGTTATTAAGCACAAACATTTTTGGAAATCTTGGTATATCCCCATTCAAACTTTACGTGTGTCCTTAAATATTACATTTAGTGACTTTAAGTTAAAATGGGTTGTGTGACACAAGGTCAAGATGTAATCCTTTCCATCATTAATCTCAAGGCATTGGGATTTTATTGTTATGTTGTGTTACAACCATGGACCTGAAAGGACCATAAATTCCCTTAAATTATCCCTTAAAACAACCTTTAAATTAATACTGAGAAACTTCAATTGGTTCATCTTAGAATCGCCCGCACTAAAAAATTTGTGAAAGAAGTGTACTTTTTTAAATGTGAATGAATAAAGGACGTTTTCCACTTTGTGACAACCAGGTCCAAAAATTAGTTTTCTATGCCTGTGGTACATTTTTTATTACGAATTATATATTTATCTGTCTCATACTGATGGGCTTTATTGGGATTAGTGCAAATCTACTGGATGAGGAAAAGTCAGCCTTGTCTAGGGAGCTAATTATCCACGCATTAACTGAACTGACATGATTTTAATAGCCATTTGAACTGTGTGTGTTCAGAAAATACACTGTATGAGCATGTATTGTATATATACTTGAAGTGATTAGTAAATGCCGTATGCACTTCCATATTTTAAATCCCAGATTAGAAAATGATTTTAGAACATGTCTTTGATATATAATTGATCTTAGATCTGGCTTGAACGCCACATTATTTATATTTCATGTAGAATTTATTCAGACCGTGAATTCTGTACAGTGGAGAAGATATTTAACAGTAGGTTTCTTAATTCATAATAAATCCAAAATGTTAGTTATTAATTCTTCAATATAGTTCTTCAAAAAAGCTGGACCAGTTACTTGCTGGGTTTCCATCCAAAGTTGCAAATTTGTGCTTATGCGCAAAATTGGAATATCGCATAAAACATTTGCGAATAAGCACCGTTTCCATCCAAGTCAACCGTCACTTTCTAATAAACTGACACTAAATATAAGTAAGACAAGTAAGAGAAGCCACTGAATAAAATAATTTTCATATATATTAATACTTTCGCAAGCAGACGATTACAAAACACAATAAATGCAGTGCTTTTGTGGATGCCTGGTGTTTTGGAAAAACAGTTGTGAAAGTTCTAAGAGATGATTACAGAAATACTTTGACGACTTTGCTCAGTCATCTAAGAATGACCATAACAACATTTCTGATGCTGTGCAACAAGATCAGTACTCTGGTTAGTCAGGTTACGCCTTCAAAAAAGTGCAGTTACTCGACTTTTGGAGGAATTTGTTCAGCAAATGCTTTCCATCTTCCATTATTCGCATTAACCCTTTTTCGCAAAATTGAAAACAACGTTAAACCAGCATAAACATAGCAAAATTATAGCAAAACATCCAAATGTTACTGTATTTGAGCAGCATATACTGATTGTCAGGACTGACTGCAGTTTTTAACTCGTGACCGACAGAAGCTGTGTCAGGGCTTCCAACTTGACCCTCTTAGATAGCAGATGAATCATTCTTTGCTAAGATCCAAGTTCAATTTGTAAGCTGTTTATGAGTTTTTCTTACGTAGAACACACAATAAGATATTTTAAGAAGTGCCTCCGTGGTTTTGTTTCCATATGATGAAAGTCAATGGGGTGATGTTGTTGAGTACCAGCATTCTTCAAAATGTTTTCTTTTGTGTCCTATTGACCGAAAGGCGAATAAATGATGAAATCGTTTTTGGGTGAACTATCACTTTACGGTGTTTTCTCATGCAGAACATTGACTTCGACAAAAAAAATGGACAATATTTCTAACAAATAGAGCTGTTTTCATGTTGGATAACTTATTACTTATTGCTTTATTCTCTCCACAGATTTTCAGCACTTCATCACGCTGCTCTCACTGGCACCACTGATCTTCTGTCTCTGCTGTTGGAGGCACAAGCCACTGTGGACATCAAAGACAGTAATGGTGAGATGCTTTTATCCCCTGTGTCTCTCAAACTCCTATCACTGTCAAATCACTTTAAAATGCATGTCCTCACTTCACATTGCTTTGCATGTAAATTGTTGCATCACTAGATGAGATGGTAAATATACAATTTTGCCCTTTGTGTTGACTTATTCATATACACGAGCCTGCTTTTCATCTGCATTTGTATATCAGACAAAAAGTGTTGACAATTTATAAGCCTTTTCATACAAATAGTAATTCATATATTTAACACCTAGAAGACACCAGGGTGTTCATGTTACATAAGGGATAATCCACAGCTAGCTGTGCATTAAAGGGTTTTAATGCATGACGTGGAGGCCAAGAACCCCCCAATGCGAAGCGTTAAAATTGTTTAACGCACGGCTAGCTGCTTATACCATGGTCATTTGCCAAGTTAAATCTTTTATTGATGTTTACAGTGAAATTATAGATCAAACAGGTGAAAATTACAGTGATTTTGTCAGTTAAATTTCAAATGTACTCAAACCTACTGGAGTGCGTTAAAGGGTTTTAATGCACACCTTCCAGCCAATCAGAATCGAGTATTCAAAAAGACCAAGGTATAAATTGTTTTATTGCACGTGGCCAATACAGTATACATGGGTAATCATATTTTTCCACACTCGGTTGTAGGTATGCGTCCTTTGCACTACGCTGCCTGGCAGGGGAAGGCTGATTCTGTTCTTATGTTACTGAGAGCTGGAGCGTCGGTGAACGTAGCCTCGCAAGACGGACAGATCCCTCTCCACCTGTCTGCACAGTATGGACACTATGAGGTGGTATGTAGCTTACCTTTTCTCCATTTTCCTCCTTTTCGTGCCATTCTGCAATGAATGAATGGGAAGACAATGTCAAAAGTCACAATGGTTTTACATAGTCATTTACATGGAAGTTCATTGTACTGAAGGAGGTGTGGCTGACTGGTTTGCCTGGGTGTTCGATTTCCAGGGAATGCATGGAGTGACAAATGAACAGCAAGTAAAAATGTCAGGAATTTGTGGGAATTGTGACATGAGTTTGCAGTAAGAGGGTACTTGCAGTATACCAGTATCTGTGGTAGTCAGTGGCAACAACACATCATCTGACGTTTAGGTTTCAAATCATTGATTTGGTTTTGTGTTCACTAGATGCTTCTTCCTTGCAGTGTAGACGGTGCAATGCTCAACATACACTGCAAGCAAGCAGCGTGACTGAACTAGAACACTCCCATTATAACAAACATGGTGTAGACATAATGTAAACAAAAGCTTTATTGTGCAGTGTGGACATCTTTGTTTATGATTGGAACATTCGTGTGAATCCATGGACGGTTTGAGTTTGTGCGTAACGGTAGGTTCAGTGTAAGCCATCAATAAACTTTTAATAAAGGATTTTTTTCTTTGAGATTAAGATGTAGATAAATTTGTAATAAATGTTTTATCAGTGGTTTAAGTAATCATTTTTGAAGACATTTAGATTAGATGCAACGTTATTGTCATTGTGCTGATAATGTAAAGAGCAAATAACTTCTAGTTTAGATTTTAACAAACAGAAATTAACACTTTTTATATACTGTATTGTCCCCTTTATATTCACATCAATATTCTGTAAATAAAAATACAAATTTGTATATGTCCAATGCCCTTTATTACCTCATTTGTGACTGTAAATAAAAACAGTTGGCCGAAGGGCAATATCATTTATCAGTCGAAAAGTTTGGTAGTGACTCATTATATGTGGTATGTCCTTTAACTCAAGCTGTAAAAACTCAGTTTTGTTAGATACAAGCCAAGAAAATGCAAGACTTTCGGTCGTTGCATGCTCAAGGCAAAACAAGAGGTCCCCAAGCATAGATAGCATTACTTTGCAAGTTCATAGCTTTGTTTCAAAACAATGCATTTTTTTAGTTCATCTTGCAGAATGGCAGGTTGTTTGGCTTAAGCTGCAAAGTATTCCCTTTCCTGAACTCTTAACAAAACAGGTCACGGGATCTGCATGACAGATAACGAAATATCCCACAAAGAATTTACAGTGTTCCTATGCCCTTTCCCTCATGTTCATTGACCTTCCTGGATGCCATTTCAGCTTTTCATGTGAGCAGACTAAAACCGATATGGCTTTTGACAATGTCCTTCGACTGTGTTATCCCAGAATGCTTATGCAGCAAGACACAGCTCCTATTGCCCTTTCAGTGTGTCTCTGTGTTTATCTACTCAGTCTGAAATGCTGCTGCAACACCAATCCAACCCCTGCACTGTCAACAAGGCGAAGAAGACACCTCTGGACCTGGCTTGTGAGTTTGGAAGACTCCGGGTGAGTGAAATGCAGACTTTGGGAGGGACATTTCATCTGTTGTAAATTTGAAATAGTCATAATTAATAATCAACAATAACCGTTCATCAAAAACAACTTTCTCTTTTTTCTGAATATAGGACATACATATACGTAAAGATAATAGAATATTACAAAGAAATCCGAAAAAATATGTTGTCTCTCAATAACAGTGTCACATCTTTAATGCATCTTAAATAGAAAACACCAGTATAGACTGACAATCAGCTGTCTAGACTGTAGATATGTCTTGGTGTAGATAATAAAACTTTAATAAATGCAGTTTAAATTGATGTTTTGACTGAGAATGTCACATCCATAAGACTAGAACTGCCTCAGAAGTGTATTGCTATAGGTTTTGGGAAGGTTTCCTATGCTATTGACAAGAACTACTTTAAGGTTTGCTATTGTTTTATTTAAAACAAATTGTGCGCACAAATATTTCCTGGCATACAATGCAATGATATGGTTGTTATAAAAACTGCAGGGAATTGTGTTTAGCTTTTATTTTGGTACATGTGCATAAATAGAGTTAAGGGCTTATCCCTTTTAAAATAGCTGTGCAATTTTAAACATCTATCCAAGTTATTCCACTCTGTATGCAAGCTCATAGCAAAGAAGCTATTTCCACACTGCATTTTGAAAGATAATTATAAGTAGGATTTTATGACATAACCGAGCTTGAATGAGGTCTTGATTATTTTGGTAAAGACTGTATTACACATTCAGCAGGAAAAAATATAGCAATGGTAAGCTCGTACAGACTGCGTACAGTTGCACTGCACATACCGGGCAAATTAGGATAAAGGGTTTTAGAAGATGGCTTTTCTGACAGTTTACTCAACAAGTCCTGTTAAGAGATCTTTAATTCACCTTAGACTCGATTTGCCAGTGCGAACCGTTTTTGATTAATCTTTCACCCAAGTCATTTGGAATTACAGAATGCAAACGCTGCCGGGCGGCAGGCTGATGGTATGAGTCTAATTTAGCTGCGCCCCAGCGAGTCAGTTGCTGGGCTGCGTGAGGATTCTGCCTCAGCTAGAAACTAAATTACATTTGACAGATTCTTAGTGGCAGAGAGTGCAAAGTCATGGCTGTTTGGCTTTCTGTATTTCTGACATGTTTAGTCATAAGCAGACACAAATGAGGTGCTTTTTGACTGGCAGGTTAACTCACCAGCTCTGATTTCCTTCCCTCAGGTGACCCAGCTGCTGTTAAGCAGTAACATGGTGGTGGCTCTCTTAGAAGGGAATGGCAGAGATAACACTCCCCTACACCTTGCTGCCCGCAATGGCCATAAAGACATCATCAGGTCTGCTTATACTTTTTATTATGTGTAGATTGATGTTTTATAGAACATTGGGGTACCTCATGGAATGGTCTTTATCAGTCATCCTCAATTGGGGATACTGCGGCTGGATCCGGACCTTTGCTTCGTTCCATCTGAACCGCGAGAAATAGCTTATTAAAAAACATTTTGACTATTTAGGTCTGTTTAAGTTGAGCCGCGCGTCTACACAACAGAGAATCACATCACATTTTATCTACATTTTAGAATTAGCATTACTGATCAGCATGTAAACATTTTAACCCTGTGAAACGCAGGCTAAATTCTCATAATTTAATTCATTATTAGATGATCAAAGATTCATTTCAAGCGTTCATTTCACTAAGATTTCAAGCTTTAAAATGGCATTATTTAGTCACTATGGAAGATATTTTTGTTATATTTTATATATGCATAAAATACATAGCACATGCAAATACCTGGGAAAAAAACATTTGTTAGACTACATTTGTCACAAAATTCACTACATGATCATAAGAATTCACAATATGGCAATATTATCGTAATATCTGTGAATTTTTTGTGAATTTTCAATAAGAATGTTGTTGTTGTCATGATCCTGCCTCTTCTTGTCATGATTTTCGAGTCTTGTGGCAGGATCATGACATACCCAGGTGTTTTATGTGGAGAAAGGGCATGGCATTGTTTTGGTTTTGTAATGCCATGGTCTCTCTCCGGTGTTGCGTCTTCTTGCACTGCCCCTTTGTTTCTCCGTCTACTTCTCGTTATTGTTTCATCTCTCAGACCTGTCTCTTCCCGCCAGTTTCTCATTAGTGTTTGATCCTTGTCACCTGCCCATCTCCATGCAATCTCCATGCAATCTCCCCTCGTTAATATTACCCTATTTAGTGTCTCTGTTTCCCTTGCCACATGTCGGTTCACTCCTTCCCGTAACCTTTCGATGTGTTTCCTTCCCGTTTGTCAAACCCTTTGGATTACCTTGGCCCTTCGTGTGTTGGATTATCACGTTCCCTTCATGTTGGATTTATTATTTACATTCTCCTTGAACCTTTTTTCTATTTCCCCTCGTGGAAGTTTAAGTTTTGATTAGTTGTGTTTTCCCCATTTTGGGTTTTTTGTTTGTCTTATTAATAAAGTATTTTGTTAACCCTTTGACTGCCCTGCACTTGGGTTCTTCTGCACCACAACCGTGATAGTTGTGATATCAGTAAAAATTTGCCTCAATATCGCAATTTTCGCTGAATGTTTATCGCGGCTATAAGAATTCACAACACAGCATTATAATATTTCGATATTTGCGAAATTTGTAACAATATCAGTTTTGCAACAATATCTCAAATCTCACTGCACAATTGTCATTGTAAAAAAAAACTAACAGGATCAGTTTTGCAACATAACGTAGATTTCACCACATCAATTCACCAATTCATCATCAAAATATTATTTATAATATATTATAAATGTAAATAATTATTATCTGTGAAATGTCACAATATAAGTTTTGTCACAATATCACAATTTTCACTTCTTGGGTAAAGGAATTGGATTGACAACATCATTGTGATATTCATGAAAATTGGTCACAATATTGCAAATTTCTCTATGAGATTATTGTGGCTATAAGGGTTCACAAAATAACAATTATTATTGTGATAAATTAGAAATTTTGACTCAGTATAATTTTTGCTACTTAAACACAAGAATGGTATTTGTGAGTAATGTATATGTGTGCTAGCATGCAATCGG
Source organism: Triplophysa dalaica (assembly GCF_015846415.1). Taxonomy (NCBI): domain Eukaryota; kingdom Metazoa; phylum Chordata; class Actinopteri; order Cypriniformes; family Nemacheilidae; genus Triplophysa; species Triplophysa dalaica. The sequence goes on along the minus strand of NC_079558.1, from coordinate 9,082,526 downwards.
CACATGACAGGGTAAAGATGTCTCCTTTTTTGCAAGTACAGTGGTGTTAAATGGGTGGCCCGACAGGATTTGGCAGGGTGCCTTGTTGACATGTTTGTCGAGCAAGGGAGGTGAGGAAAGAGGGTGTGGAATGTTCTTGTGGACAGACGAGTGCAGTTTAAACAGATGAGTAAAAGACAAATCGTATGTTCGTTTGCGGGTGTTGACCTGGGCCGCCCTGCCCCTGCGTGATTGTAGCGAGAGGTCTGTGACTGCACCGTTGTGATGTGAACATATGCAGCAATGAGACCGAATAGGGTTACACTGTCCAGTCAGCTGCTTTGACATGCTTCTTTAGCAGCAACCATATAAGAAAGTTCTCAGTGCAGCTCTGCACTTTACCACCCGAGTGGAATGCGGCTTGTAAACATAGACAAGATGGACAGAGGTAGTACAAGGTCACTAAAAGCTTGTTAGAATGAAGCATTCAATTGCGCTCTATCTTTATCAACCACAATCATTTTTGCCGAACAATTTGAGCAGGGAAATAATACATTTATAGTGACTTTTACTTTTTTGTAATTAAATCAATCCAGTTGAAAATGAAGCTCTTTTAAAGCATTTTTTTCATTAAATCTTAAAGAGACTCTTGTTCGGTAAAATTGCACCATTATGCAGTGGACGTTTGTGTTGCTCTGAGGCTTTATATTGCTGTATCTTTATATTGCTGTGACTTTTGACACCTTGGCTGGTGGTCTTGCCATCACCTTTTGGCTGGTGGTCTTACAAACTTATCATTATCAAATAGTTTAAGGATTCCCACTAACTTTAGTCTGTGTTGTTGATTTTGGTTTGAAGTTTTATAGCTGGAAGCATAAGAGAAGTAAACGAAAGCAAAAATATAGGTTTGGCTACTAAAGCATTAACTTAACACACACTGCTGTGATTGCCTAATGATTTGTTAACTTGTTTATAATGAAATTGACTACAAAGTTGCGTTTTGTTTAGTTTTTATTTATTTATCTGAACATACACTTTAACGTAATCATGTTTCAAATACTGTACAACAGGATGTACAGGATAATGTACAATGAGGTTCATGTGTTGACTATCAAATATTTAGACTGCTGCTGAAGGCTGGGATTGACATCAACAGAACCACTAAATCGGGAACGGCTCTGCATGAGGCTGCCTTGTACGGGAAGACGGAAGTAGTCAAATTATTGCTTGATGTAAGTAAATTATTGTTCTTTACCATAAGCATGTAAATAGTCTATTAAAATTGCTACATTTATTTGTCTATACAAGACACAATTTGAAAAGACACTGAATGTGAATTTTTAGTTGATGCATAAGAGTTTAAAGAAAACTATCTGATTTATTTTGAAGTAACAAAACTGTAAAATATAGTCGTTATAGTTATAGACAGTACTGGAAATGGCTGAGATTCATTGTGGGCTGTAGTTGGGACCATACAGCTGAGAAAAAAAAGAGCATTTCAAAATTATTTTCAGTTTTCCTGAATCTACTATTTACAGGTATGTGTTTACTGTATAGGTAAAATTATCATTTTGTTCAACCGCTAACACTATTGCTCCCAAATATATATATTTTTCTATTTGCATTTATTTGCAGAAATTTTATATTGTAGAAACAGATCAAAATAACAGAAAACATGCTCTGTATTGTGCATTTTTTCAGACCTCTAATACTGCATAGAAAACAATTTAACAATCACTTTTTTTTTTATGTGATAACCTCATCTAATAATATAATGCATATAATAAATCTAGAAGTGTTGATTAAATGAAAATTTGGAATGGTTCTTTAATTTTTTATATGTGCATAAAAGGCCGAAATTCCTTATGTTTTAAGATGGAACTTCTCGTCTCTTGAAGTTCACTTCCCGGACTCAATCTCCACCAAGTCCCCTTCATTTCCACAGTTATATCGCAGTGTTGCATATATAACTTTTATGAAAAATATTTCTAAAGGAGTCGTCTAAATCCAATGCCTTACCTTATACCCAACAGGCTGGAATTGATGTGAACATCAGAAACACCTACAGTCAAACAGCTCTGGACATTGTGAACCAGTTCACCACTTCACACGCCAGCAAAGAAATCAAACAACTCCTTAGAGGTGACTGAGATAAAATTATATTTATTTTCCGCTTCCTTGTCTCTCTTTACTCTTGGTCTTATCTTTTTTATCTCTACCATTGAACTAGCTTTTTTGATGTCAGGCCATGAGCCTTTATGTACTGTACAGTACTGTTATCTTTATCTTGATGTAGACCATGGGTCTCCAACCTTTTCGTAAGCTACCTGCAAGAGATAAAATCTTCTACTAGGGCTACTTGTTGATGAAATACTTTCAAACTTTAACATGTGATGCATTATTTTCAGTACACAGCATCAAAGTTTTCTTTCACATATTTTTGCACTTGAATATATTAAAGCTTAAAGCAGGTGCTAATAATAACATTTTCATTACGATATAGTCACATATTCGTCAACTATCCTTATAGAGCTCATGCGGGCACCACGTTGGAGACCACTGATGTAGAGAATAGATGTTCAGAGGTGTGGATTGTGTTGTGTTTCGTTTCTCTGTGGGTGTGTGCACATATGAGTGAACCTGTTTGTTTTCATGTTATAGAGTTTCATATCATTACTGCTCTGGGGTAGCAATGACAACCATGCCTGGAGATTTAACTCAAACTTTTGTTTGCATGTGCGTAAGCTGCTCTGGGTCCGCAGTATTGCGTGCGAAGCGTATGTATGTGTTAAATAAAACTGTTCTACAATGCCTCCTGTAATCCAGTAGCTTGTCCTCTTTGAAGTGTGCGCAAGGAGCCGTGTTTGAAGATGAGGGGTGTTTAGCTGCTCCACTTCTTAATACGAAGTATTGAGAAGAATTTTCACGAAGTGTGCTGAGCGTATTTAAATATTACCTTTCTCCATCTGAAATTTTCTTTATAACCCCAACAGTTATGTTTTGGTATTAATTTTGTGGAGCCTACCCTGAACAGTATGAAGACCCCACAGTTTGATCACATTAGTGACACTCATTGGGAACAATATTTTTAAGTTTGTATGGGGTAGACTTGATGAATATTTTTAGGGCAACATTCTCTCTCGCTCTCTAATACCTTGTATGCATTTCTTTGGGTTATGTGTATATTAGATGCCAGTGGAGCTTTGCAGGTGAGAGCGCTGAAGGACTATTGGAATCTACACGACCCCACTGCACTCAACATCCGGGCGGGAGATGTGATCATGGTAGGCCTAAAGCAAAATAGTTTTTCAATTAAACATGCCATGATTTCTCACAAGAGGTGTTCTAATTTGAAACTGAAAATTATGTGAGTGTTATGTAATAAGCTCATATAATGGGTGTATTATGTGTCTGGGCATTGCCTTGATCTCAAGACTTATTAGATTTACCAATGTTCCTCTGATAAATATTGCTCTCCTGTACCTCAGTGGTTAGAGCATGGCACTAGCAATGCAAAGATCATGGGTTCGATGAATCTCAGTCATGTTTTGATATAATCGTGTTCTTAACATAAGTAACAGGCGCACAATGAAGATGTGAGGATGGTAATTTTGTGTTCTACGGTCCAGCATGCCGCAGCAGGTTCTCGTCGCTCAAGCTTTGATGTCAGATTCATATGACAGAAGCGGAGCTTGTGTTGTTTGTTGTTGTAGTGTGTTTGAGTTCATCCTGGCTTTTTTCATCCGAACAGGCTTCTCCCCTCACAGAAAGGCTTGTTTATGATCAGTGCCTGTGCTGTAGCTTTAAGCCTGAGGCTCAGCGACACGTGTATGATGCCTCATTGTTCACACCTTGTCTGTCTGGATAGCTCCGGGCTGCCATTTCTGCTGGCATTTCTGAGTGCTGTGCTTATGTGGAATTAAGATGTTGCAGAAACAAAAAGAAAGACACGTCTTTTGGGTGAAATAGGTTTAAAAGCCAGCAGTGAATGTTTTTTTACTGAGCCAAACAAACCTTTATTCTTTCTAGTTGCCTTACAGCAGTATTAGAGCAAAATGAACAACCCTGACCAAGGAAAAGTGTAAAATTTTCATTTTTTAGGGGATAGTTCACCTAAAAAGGAAAATTCTGTCATTATTGATTCACCATTATGTCATTGCCAATCCGTCTGACATTGTTCTGCAGAACTCACAAGAAGATATTTTGAAGAATGTTGGTAACCAAAGAACATTGGACAAAACACATTTTTCAAAATATCTTCTTTTATGTTCCACAGCAGAAACAAAGACATGAACATGTTTATACCTGACGTATACCCTAGTGAAACGACTGATGACATGAGAAAAAATTTAGGGCGGGACTTGATTTCATCCACCTACAACTGATTGGATCGTTTAAAGGTGAAAGATTTGAACAGCAGTTTGCAATCTGTCAGTCATTGTAGCCCAGCCCTCGCGCCATTCCTTGTGACCAGAAGTGAAGAGAGGTCATTTCGAGTGGGGGAGGAGGTTAGCGCAAATGAATTAATAAAATGTAATGATGTGCACAGCTTAATAATTTATAATAAATACTTCACTGTGTAAAACAATTAGAAGTTTTTATTCTGTTACAATTCCGTCCAATCTTCCTTACAACAATAAGTTAAATACGAACTCAGGAGATGAGCAGTTCAGAAAACAAAGCTCTATATTTTTCCATTAGCCCACACGCTTGTCTTTTCCAGAACAGCTTTGTACCGCATTCATTCATTTGTCGGTCAGATGGAGAGGACGCTGTCTTTCAACACTACACAGGTTCTCTCGGCCATGTGCGGAATGTCAACTGACTTTATTTACCACGTTGGTCAGCCAAATGAGGAAAGGATCACATGCTAGGCTGTGAGGTTAGGGGAAAAAAGGTTAACAGGCTTGGTTATTTAAAACTGTGCAGAGGTCATTTGGCTTAGAATACGAAGGTGCAAAGGGGTTTTAATGAAAGTAGACTTTTGAAATAAAACCACTATTTATAGTTATACAATTTTTTTCACTATAGCTCAAGGGGACATCTGCAAGTATTCAAGTGTTTTCCCCCTGTAACGGTGTAATGTTATTGGTCTTTTTAAGGTCTTAGAGCAGCACATGGATGGACGCTGGAAAGGGCACATCCATGACAGTCAGAGGGGCACGGATCGTGTGGGATTCTTCCCTCCGTCCATCGTGGAGGTTATTAGTCGGAGATCAGGTATACTGGTTACATATACTTTTGATTGTTCCAATTGCACAACTGGTCAGTACAAAAATATGCTGTGCTTCAAAGCTAAATTAATCATTTAATTTGAACTTGACTACTTAGGCACATTTCTCAGCAAAGATAAAACTAGCTACAGCATGTACGTAACACTCTCCTATAAATACTGCAGGGTTGAAATTCTGAGGTTGATAGTAAACAAAAATAAATTGTGTATGACTTTTATAATGAAGACAATAAGGAAATTAAATATATATATATATATGTATATGGGTCAAAGATGAAAAAGTGTTGAAGCATAAAAACAATACGTGTAATACTGCTTTAAATTGTTGTTGTTCCAAAATTGCATTTTTGGTTTTGTTTTTCTCACCAAAAACATAAATATCATACATGTTTTCCATGATATACAGAAAATGCTCACTAAAATGTCATTCAGTGTAACAATCTTGGCAGGCATATTTACAACCAAAATCAATTTACGACATGTTAAAAGACTACATTCATCCCAAATGCTAATTAATTGTAATTTTACATCTAATCTAGATTTGGTACATTTGTCAATAAGATTTTTTTACTCATTTAAAGCACAATAAAATGTTACATGCTCCCTTATTCTTTTATATATTTTAATTTGAAAAGTCAGAATAAGTGTGTTGTTTGAATTTGTACATAAATATTGCGTTACACTTAATGACAATTAAACATTATTTCAACCAAATTTGGACATTTTGTTCTCCAAAAACTTAGTTGAAACCATAAAGTAGACATTTTACTTACATTTCATGTGCTTTCTATGGACATATAATCACTTTTGCACATTTATTTTGAGGTGATCATCTTAACGTCTTTGATATACTGGATGTGTGCGTTTGTGTGTTTATATATATATATATATGAAGAGTTTGGTTCCAGAATGATTTTTTTTAATTTTTTTATTTTTATTGTGCATTACAATTAATATCAATCAAACTGCAGTTGGTTTGTTTTGGTTTAAGTCATAATAACAAAAACAACATAAATAACAAGATTTTTGACAAATGTTAAAAACAGAGTTATTTCATTTTGGAACCAAACTCTTCATAAATAATCTGTATATACAGTATGTATATTTATTCATGTAAATATATATGTGTGTGTGTGCATCCAAGAAGTGCAATTCTCTTAACACAGTACATTCTTTTAGATCTGTGGACATATAGTCCATTGATAATAGCGTCTCACACGCTAATGAGATTAACAAGAACATATTGAGGACAGCCGGCTCAGCTTTAAACCCATGCCTCTGTGAAGAAGGAGCCAGCCTTCGATGCTGGAGTTTGAGAAGAAAATCTTTTCCTGAAATGAGTCTGTTTTGTTCAGTTCGAGAGAGCGAGAGAGCGCAGTGGCAGACTCAGCACTCTGCCATGTCACTGCGTCAACATTCTGCTGTTCACATGAAATTAGCCTTCACTATAAAGCTTCTGCCTCAATACCGCTGAAGAGATGATGATGATGAGGGCAAAAGCACCAGTGCCTTCAGTTCAAGATTAACAGGCTCACTATCTCTCATGCTGGAGAAAAACACTCCAATTTAGGTTATCTGATCAGGATGCCGGATTGGATCCACTTCATTTTTATCGAAGGAATTTTTATAATGTCTTTTTCCGCCATCTTTGTCATTTACATTTGTGTGTTTAGTGTTTTCATATAATTTAAAGGTGAACTGTGTTTCTTATGTTCAATGTTAAAGACCCAGAAGGATAGTTCACTCAAAATGGAATTTCTTTTAGTATTGATTTACCCTCGTGTCACTCAAAACCTGTATGTCTTTCTACTGCAGAACACAACAAAAATATTTATTGAAGAAAGCTGGTTACATGCATAGCCAACAAATATTGAACTGAAAAGATTATGTATGTTTGGGCCAGGAAGACGGAATGTTTAGATTATTTTTACCCAATCTGAAGCCGCAGACATCTGCTTTAAATGTCTAAACCTTAAACCCACAATTGTAACATTTGAGAGAGAAACCATGTTTGTCTCTTCATTTTTCTATCATATCGTCAAAAAGTAACATTTTAAGTGTTTCCATGTTGTATCTATAGGGGGCGCTCTCTCCCGACAGGCTTCACTACCCATCCAGAGACATCACATTCTATCCAGGGCTCTGCCCCCACACAGTTCTCATCACACCCCTCACACTGATGACACCTACACCCTATACTCATCCACCCGGCCTGTCCTGACTCACCAGAATGGGCTGGATCAGCAGCACACAGGTAGCGTGACACTCATAGACATGAATTAAAGAACACACGCATCTACATGCTGTTTACACAGCCTTCTTCCCTCCTAGACCGTTCACATGTGGACTAGTTGTGCGATTTAAACTCTTCTTCAAACCATCATGGCCACCAAGAAAATAATATTATAGTTGTCTGTTTAGACTAGTGGTTCTCAAACTGGAGAGGAAGTGTACAGTAATAATTTTAAGTCATTCTTGGAGAAGTTGAGAAACAATCTTTTAAACAAGCACTCCCTGGTGATTAATCCAACCCCATAAAACTCATTACAGTTATTTAAGATCCCAAAACTCCCAGAATTCCCCCCTCCGGCCCTTTAAAGTGTTTGTGTTTGCTAGGTCCGCTTCCCGACAGTCCAGCTAGTCCCAGAGAGTCAGAGGATATTTGGGTCCTCAGGACCTTTCTCAATGGTAAGAGTCGCTTGTTCCCAGAGGCCCCTGTTTGTCTCCAGTATCCTCCCAGACTGTTGTCTCATCCCAGTAAACTTCCAATGGTCCAAAATACCAGTGACAGGAGCCTTTGGTCTTAATCTGAGGTTTCATATGTTTCCTGTCATCCCAGGCTGTCCTTTGTTTGTTTGTTTGCCTGCCACCAGCTCACCATTTTGTGTCCCTGAATTCAAACCCAAGTCCTTCCTTTGTGTCCCTCCACATTCCTCCACATCTCTGCAGAGACTTTTCTGGAGTTCATACAGTAGTGTCTGTTACCTATTTAAATTTGAATCTGATATCAAGCTGTTGTTTATTGGAGGGTTGCCATCTAAAGCAACATATTTGTATGGTATCTCACCAAATCTCTCTCTGTTAGCAGGAGATAGAAACAGTGTTGGGAGTTCAGGGAGCATGGGCAGCAGTCGCAGTGCCGGCAGTGGACAGAGCTCTGAAGGACCGCATCAGTCACCTACTGCTGTCCAAGACACCACAAAGGTGGGCTTCAGTTTACAATGAAGTACCAAACACAACCATTGCACTTTTTGGACATTCTTCACTGTAGAACCATAGGATTTTTGGACGTAAATGGTAGTACATTGCAAAAATGAATTTTGCCAGGCTGTCTTTCAACTGTACCATGATTTTCTGCCATAGAACTACCCCAGTACTTACAGTTTCTGTATTAAAACCTTTTAAAGTGATACTTTTTAAAGTGACTCACCTTTGATTTGTTACAAATCTGTATACATTTCTTTGTTCTGATGAACACAGCGAAATATATTGGGAATAATGCTTATAGCCAAACAGATCTTGCTTGACTCCCATGGTTGGAAAAATGACTTTATAATTTTTTTGATCTGTTGAACACAAAAGAAGAAATGTTTAAGAATGTTGGACAGCAAACCGTTATGCCGCACTTTTAACTACCATTATATTTTTTCCTACTATGGTGGTCAGTGGGGGGCAAAATTTGTCTGGTTATAATCATTCTTGTTCATCAGATCAAAGAAACTTATACAGATTTGGAACAACTCGAAGGTGAGTAAATGATGACAGAATTTTCATTTTTGGGTGAAGTATCCCTTTAATACACTTGAGTCTCTGAAGTGTGCAAGTATGTGAGGTGATGCTGTTTTTTTTCTGTGTGCAGCTGCCTCCCTCTGCTGGTGAAGGGGTAGAACTGTGCTCTCAACCACCTGATCCCAAACAGGCAAACCCTTATTCAGGTTAGCACATTTTTTAGCCATTGTTAATTTAGGAGGTTGGAAACAAGACATTTTGTAAATGTAAAAGTCATAGGCATTAGTTCAAAAGCGAATAAACGATTGAGTTCTGCTCAACAACTTAAAATATATAATAGTCGGTGCCCTTCCGAAACCTTTGATGTCCAAATTTGCAGGAAATGGAAAATAACTGTACTTATTAGAAGATTAAATACTGTGTTGTCAAAGTTTACAAGCACGTTTTTACAGTATTTATGGGTTAGATATTTTCAAAAACAAATAAAAGTGTTTTCAAAGACTAAATATAGTGATTTATGGCAAATACAAATCACAAAATATGTTGATAAGAGGTTTCAGAACCATAAATACAACCTTTAATATGTTAAGATATCTACTCATTTGTACATATAGATACAGTCCGTTGTCAGATTTCAGTTGGACGGAAGGATCGAGAGAGGCAGGCAAAGTTGTCTAAGTCAGAGATAACGAAAAAAAGAAAAGATTTAGAAAAAGTGATGCATATTCAGGTCGATCCAATTTTATTTATATAGCACTTTTTTACAATGTGAATTATTCCAAAGCAGCTTTACAGAAGAAAAACAGAAAAACATAGAAAAAGTTGAACACAGCACAGTGCATGGTGTTTATAGAACAAGTAAGATCATTCTAGAAAATAATATCTAATAAATATAAATATAACTATAAATGTCATGGACACAAGAGGGTGTATGTAGGGTCGCTGGATTAAAGAAGATCATCGTGAGACAGACAAACTCTTTAAACATAGTCACATTTTATTAGGGTAAGTAAAGTGGAGTCATGTTCATATATGAAAAGTTTATTTGCCAAATCCGATAACTCAAAAATCATGTTTTTATTTTTTTTCATGTTTTTGTGTTTTATTGTGTTATTTAGATGGATTTTTTTGTACTTATTACTTCACAGTTTGATTGATATTACTGGGAATACATATAAAAAGCATGTTGCAAGTGACCTCTTCATATGTTATTATTACCACTGCTGAAAGTTACAAAGTCCATTTCAGAAATGCATATCTACATATTTGTGTAGCTTTATAGTTTCTTAAAGACCTTACTGCTCTTTATAGATTCCTGTTATGTAGAATTAGATCGTATATCTAGAATTATTTGTTCATGTACATTTGGTTTGTTAGAATTGTTGTCGGCTATACCAAAGACACAGATCTGGTAGTGAAGTTTTCTTATACACATGGGCACATTCTTACACAATTACTTATCAAAGCTGCCTTAAGTCCTAACTTCTCTTTTCCATATCTCAATGATAGTTCAATTCTGGTGCGATGTGTTGATAGAGATGTAAAATCAGTGCCTGGGGTAACAGGAGATCATTTTTATATCATTCTGCTGAAACATGTAGTAAATCAGCTTACTGGTGTGTTAACTTGTAAACACAATAAAACAGTACGTTTAAAAGACAACACTGTGCCTCTATACTGTTAACTGCAGCCTGACCAAAAGAACTGTTTATACATGTATACTTTAGGGGCTCTTGGCCGTAGGGTGCTTCTGAGTGGCTCCAGAACCGGAGAGCAACATGTCATTCATCCACAACAGCTTCTGGATGGCCGGGTGAGATAAGGACTTTGTTCAGAATAGTAGACTACCATAGCGCTATTGCTAGAATGTATATGGTGCATGTTACGCAAATGTTTTCTAGGCATAGAACATATCCCACAATACGATGTTTACTTTTTCAAATTCACCTTATTACGTTTTTTCTTACGATCTAGAATCAATTGATTTGTGGCCTGACTAGCCCTTATTTCTGCAACCATGTTTCCCGTAAACTTCTCAATGCTTAACTCTCAATAATCTCTCAAGGATGCTGAGGCTATTTATCAGTGGCTGAGTGAGTTTCAGCTGGAGCAGTACACGTCTAATTTCCTCAAGTCTGGATATGATGTGCCCACTATGAGCAGAATGACCCCTGAGGTGAGCTGACTCTCCGTATACTGTCGTACAAAGGCTGATGTTTACAGCTGTATTCTATACATTTTAAACAGTTTTTAGACATATCTGAACTCTATTAATTTTTCTCTATGTGGTTTCAGGATCTCACTGCTATTGGTGTTACAAAGCCAGGTCATCGCAAGAAGATCTCAATGGAGATCAGCTACTTGAACATTCCAGAGTGGTTGCCGGATTATATTCCAGTAAATATTTGCTTTATATGGCTTTCATTTTTTAAGATGAAATATTTTTGGTATACCTTGTAGACAAGGGTGTGTACACATAACATTATTGTATGTAGAATTCATGCATTCATATACAGCAGCGGTAAAAATTAAGAGACCATTTAAAAATGTCATCCAACAGCAATGTGAAAGACTGACAGCATGACAAGACACATACAAACTGTGATAAAAATCAAGGTTATCACATATTTTTTTAAACTTCATAAATACATGTACAAATATTACTGTTGTGTTGCTTAAAAGTGAACATGAACATCTGAAAAAATTATAGAGAATCTTTTCTGTTATTTTGACTTGTTTCTCAAATAAGTGCAAATAGAAACAATCTTAATTAAAATTTGGAAGAAATATTGTTAGTAGTTCACAGAATGAAAGAAAATTTATAATTTTACTTAAAGCTATAAAAAGTAAATTTAGAAGAACTGAAAATAATGGAAAAATTGTCTCTTAATTTTTTTCATACTGTATATGCTTAAGATTATAAAATGTAATGACAGCATGAATTAGGGGATAAATGAATAGAAACCGGTATATAAATTATACAAAATTTGCAATACATAAATAAATACATATACAAATACAGATATTTTACGGACAGCAGTTATGTTGTGTTATAGTGTGTAAAACAACAAAAATGTGATATGTATTGCACATGATTATATTTTCAGTTAATATAACAAATATTGGTGTTAATACAACAGAGAATTCAGTCTTATTGTACTTGCTTGTTTGTTGCAGTCTGATATTGGCAAATGGCTCAGTGCTATAGGGCTGCCACAATACCAGAAAAAGCTGGCAGAGAATGGGTATGACTCCATCAGCATAGTGCAGGATATCACATGGGAAGATCTGCAGGAAATTGGCATCACTAAACTGGGTAAATGGACCTGTCCTCACTATATACTGTAGATTAATAGTGGACCAATCCAGATACTACACTATATAAACGCTTTTAAAGCAATGACGTAAACAAACGTTACTGCGTATGCACGCTTTTACCAAAGCTAGCTTCCGGTATAAATCCGCCAGTACCTGAATACTATTTCTGAATAACAAGTAAGTGACATTAGCTAGGAAGTAATAAATATTTCTAAACAGTATTATTTTGGGTTACACGACCCATTTAACAAGTTGTTTATTTAAAAAAATTAATTTACAATACATTTAAATAATTTGTTTATTCAATGAAAAAGTTATTATACAATTAAATATTAATATAAATGATTATTAATATATAAATAACATAAAATAGAAATATTTATATTATTAGCCACTTCGTAGTGATTTTATTGACAATTTTTGTTGTAATTTTACAAAAGAATAAACAATGTTAATGGGAAGTAACTGTTATTCCATATACTTCCCTCAGCTCCCTGTTGATCAAACCAGCATGTGCTGGTTAGGTATGTTTTGACGCATGGAAGCTGGTATAAGCTGGTCATGTTCTGGTTGAAACTGGTCCTGAGGTGGTTTAGGACGAGCACTTGACCAGCTTAAACCAGCACAAACCAGCTACCATTCTTCCAAACCCACAGTACCTTACAAGCATATGCTGAATTTTTCAACAGGGCTAGTCCTCAAAATAAGATTTCACACTTTCTTGCAACAACAACAAAAAAGCAGGTTATTCTTTGTGCATCACGCAACTTTGTTGTGTTCGTTATTTGTCCAAAAACCACACATTGGATTTAGACTAAAGGCATTTTTCTTCTGCAAAAAACGTGGCAGGGCTGTGAGATTTTCTCCATGTTGTTCTACCACATTTGGGGAAAACTTCCTCATGTATTTATTCTGTTTTAAACTGTAGTAAACTGTTTACCCACAGGCCATCAGAAGAAGCTGATGCTCGCTGTGAAGAAGCTCAGTGATGTGCAGAAGGCTCGTAAGATCCAGGCTGAAAGTCAAGCATTGCTGCAGCACAGGAGAGCTCCTCCTGCCCTCGAGCTGGTGGCCATCGAGCACCACGAGAACCCAGACTGTCCTTCCTCCCCTCTGTCGCCAAAGATGCTCACCTTTCAGGACAGTGAGCTGAGCGCCGAGCTGCAGAACGCCATGGCCCGGAGCGGTTACTCGGGTGGCCAGGATGGTTTCTGTAGCGCGGGTGGAGCATCCATGCGCCTCAGTCAAGAGAGCATCGGCACACGATCGGGGGGTTCTGGACAGTCACAGGAACGCCCGATGGCATCTGTAACGCCCCACAGTCGATCGCAGGAGAGTTTGGGAAGTGTAGACAGCAGCCGCATTAAGGAGCAGGATGGAAGCCAGATGTCACCTGGTAAAATGACACCGGAGTTGCCGACGAGGACACCGCCTGTAATCGCAAGTAAAGCGGCACGTTTTGTATACCCACCTGTTGTGAGCAAGCCCAAACCAGTTGTGTCTCCCTCCAAACCCCATCACGGCTCACCGCACGGATCACCTCCCCAAAGAGGTTTCAGCTACCTTAAGCATCAAAACAACAACATGGGAAGCCCAGTCCCGGTTAGAGCTCTACAGCCGAACGGAGAGGCATCCCGGTCCAAAAAGCGAAGCCAGAGTCTTTCTCGCCATGCGCTTTCAGATGGGGAGAATGAAGATGATGACATATCTACACCTACTGCATCTGCAAATCTGTCATCGTACGTCACCCTCACTCGAAAGCCCGGACGTAGCCAGACAGCTTACGGCTGTGGTGAGCGTCAGGTGGCCCGCAGTCATTCCTTCGCCATACGTTCTAAGAGGAAGGGTCCTCCACCTCCCCCTCCAAAGCGACTGAGTTCTGCCCCGAGCGGGGTCAGTACAAGTGGGGTTGAAATGGAAAGCGTGGGAAGCGTTAGAAGCATCGCGGCCCGATTGGAGAACAATGCAGTGAGCCCTAGTAAGGCATGCAACAGCCTTTTGTTTAGAACCGGCTCACCAGCCACCCCACCAAGAAATTTGGGAAACCGTATTAAAACTGTCAGTGAATCTTCAGTTAACCAAGCTGAAAACAAGGAAGCTTTGAGCAATCACAAACAAAGAGGTTCACAATCTTCAACAGGAAGCTCACAGGAGAGCATACCTTTCGCTGAAGAAGGCAAAGTGACCATCAAACAAAGGACCAAAATATCAACCAATAAGAATGGGTCTGAGACTGGTGTTAAGATTCTAAGGCCAGCACAGCCTATCAAATCACCCTTAGAGTTGCCGGAGTTTCACTTAAAAGAATCAGACACTGTCAAAAGGAGACACAAGCCAAAAGAACTTCAGACCAAGGGTCAAGGCGCAAGCATGCGTGCCGGAAACGTGACCGCCGCTGAGACCGAGATGGTCTCGCAGCGCATGCATAATGGCAACTTGACTGAAAATCCATACAAACCGAGTCTGTCTCCCAAACCGGTTTCTCCGCATAAACCTCAAACTCCTTCTAAGCCCACACGCTATTCTGCTTCATCAACCTCAGGTAGTGCAATGTGTTTACATTTTTAAAAGGAGAGTTCAGCCAAGAATTAACAATCTGACATTATTTATTCACCCTTGTGTTGTTCAAAACCTGTTTATGACTCTATGTTCCGTAAAACACAAAGAAGATATTTTGAGAAATGTCTCAGTGGTTGTGTCAATATAATGGAAGTCAAAAGGGGGTCAAGGTTGTTTGGTTACCAGCGTTATTCAAAATGTTTAATTTTGTGTTCTGAAGAAAAAGAAAGTTGTGCAGGTTTTGAATGAAATGAGGGTGAGTAAATGATGAAAGATTCAACTTTCAGCCATGCTTCTCTATAGATGTTTAAAGGGATAGTTCACCCGAAAAGAACAGTCGGTCATCATTTCTCATTCCAAACCTGTGTGACGTTTTTTCTTTAACAGAACACAAAACAGATATTTAGAGGAATGTTGGTAACTGAACAGCAGCGGTACCCATTCACTTTAATAATATGGTCTCAAAACCAATGCAAGTCAGTGTTGCTAAGCCAGTTGCTAAGCCAGTTAGCAACATTCTTCAAAATATCTTCTTTTTGTGTTCTGCGAAAGAAAGAAAGGCATAAAGGTTTGAAATGACAAGAGGGTGCGAAAATGGTGACATTATTTTCATCACTTTAAATCCTCTAATTGTATGTTTTATATAATTTTACATGTCTATCTTGTTGACTGTTGTCTTTGTTGGTTCTTCAGGCGTGACAGTTTGTGTCGCACAGAGTGTGGCATTCGCCCTTTCACCTCCATGCACTTCGCCAGTTCGATGTCCCTTAAACAAAGGACAACATCAAAATCAGTCTGTGCTGGCTGGAAAGTCACAGGCCGTGTCGGTCGTCCAAGATGAGCTTGTACATAAACGTCTAGAGCAAACCAGCACGTCCCTGGAAGCAGCGCTTAAAGTTGTGGAAAGGAAATTGGCTCAGGAGGATCCAAGAGAAAGGTGACGCATAACACACACAAAGACAAATGCACGGAACGGTCATGAAGCTTGATATATGCCACAAACATAGAAAAAATACAGTCTGCATAGATAAATAACACCCAATGTCCCTTGTTTGGTTACCAACAAGATACCACAAATATCTTCTTTTGTGTTCTGCAAAAGATAGAAAGTCATACAGGTTTGGAAGGACATGCTTAAACATGATTTTGTGGGGTTTACACACACACTCTGTATTAAGATGAGATGGATCTGCAGATGGCACTATAATGACTAAATGACCACTCGTCCATTGGGAAATCTATAGCAATAAACTGACTCCCCTTCCACAGGTGTCTTTTATTTCCTGGCGGTTCGGTAGCTTTGGCTGAGATGAAGACATATTGTCAATGTCTTTATCGCAGGCCCGGAGACAGATGGTGTCTCAACAATGTGGAGTTTTTATACGCCTTCTAACCAAACCACTGTCAATAGCGTTTCTGCTCATTCTGTCTACCATTGAACATCATTTTGCATTTTTAAGAGATGTAGCTTGTTACAAGGCATATGTTGATCCAAATTTGCATGTGGATGCTGTGAATCTTGACTAAATCAACACGTTCGGTTTAAGACTTATTAAGATAGATGTATACTCGCTGTGCATTCTTATTAAAACTTTGTTCTCATCCTTGTCTCTCTCAGTGGCATCAATACGGTGAAGTCAGCTGGGAATATTCTTGATGATATAGGAAACATGTTTGATGATCTAGCGGACCAGCTGGAAGCCATGTTGGATTGACTTGACTCAAATACAGCATGGGGCCTACATATGGACTCCTCTTGATGTGTGAGATGCAATGCTGGGTTTGGAGACAATCAAACTTTACACAACGTATTCGTTTACAGGGCACTTTTGTAAAAAAGTATTGGTTGCATTACCCAATTTAAAGGGTGAAAAATTGCAAAAATCATGGCTGTTTCTTTTATGATACATCCATCTGCAGTTGACTGGGCAAACACTGAAACATATTTGCTGCTTTCTGTATCTTTGGCTTATTGGACAGAATGTGTTTTATCATAAGCACTTACTATTAAAGCTCTTCATGCAGAGACACTTTCATTTCCTGTTGTGCTCAGACTTTAGCCTCTAGCAATGGATATACAATGCAAAGGCTGAAAGTGTGATGCAAGTTCAATTCTGTGTTTGAAATGCTCAGACATTCAGTATCATTCTATGAATTTTCTTGTCTTTAGACTGAACACAATAGAGGGAATTATTTATATAACAGAGGGAGATAAACCAAAAAACTTTATCGTTTGTTGTTATGACACCTCATTGACCAAGTATGTTTGACTAATATTACTGTAACCGTGTCATTGAAAAGAGGACGGGGCAGTAAACAGAACAGTCATCTGTTTAAAGTTTTTACTGTGCTGTATATCTTTAATTTCACTGTGCGTTGTATAATGTTTGGAACGTTGCATAGCAGTTAACTATGTTAGGAAATAACCTTTCTTTACACGTTATAGTAATAGTATATTTTGATAACCATTGCGTTTTGGAAGATAAAGCATATTGGATGGATCACTTCTAATGTATATGTATTTTTATAAGAATTATAATTTATTTGATTTGTGCAGTGACAAAGAAAAGTCCCTTTTTGTAAATGGTCACCTGGACTAAACCAGGGAAAATAGATTAAAATGAACCATATGAAAATACATTTTTCAAACACAAATGACCAAAAAGGACCTGAAATCTGTGTTATTAGCTTTAATAAGACATGCGACACATGTGGTTAAAACACACAATGATGGTACGACCTATACTTCTACGATCTGATACTCAGGCTGAGAAATGGAAAAATAAAAGCTTATATACCTTCTCACTTCTGCGACCCATGCACTTTTCCCAAAGTTATATAGTGTATGCACTGTATGTATCTTTTATTGTATACATTTATTTTTGTTAACCAGTTCTTGTTTATTCTGCATGTACTGTACGCTGGTAAGATGACCAGTTCTTGACTGAAAGAGACTATCCTCTAACTGTTTGATGTTACCTATATTGCTAAAAAGAGAAATATGTGGAATAACTCTTGGCTGAAAGAAGGCCAGAGCAACATGGTCTTGCATGTTTTATAACAATCTGAAATGCTTTTGTATGATATGGAATGATATTTTGATGGACTTTATAAAAGCAGCACTTACTGGTGCTGTACTTTTTACACTGCACTGTGTATTTTATGTCCCTGTTCATTCCTTATGGCAATACTTTGGCATTGCTGTGTTCATTGCAGGGCTTAGTAAGAGCCATGAGTACCATCCGTTTAGGTCTCTTATGATTTCATAATCAATACTACAAAGTATTTGAATACTTTTAATAAAAAAACTGATCGATCTTCGGATCAAAAGCCTCGTGTCATTGTGGCTCACTATTTGTTTTTATTATACTTTTCAAGGTGACGGAAACTGACCCTTGAACTAACAAGAACCACAATGTATCTCACTCTAAATTTATTCATAAAATGTAACAAATTATTTTTTGTATTTACTATAAAGACAATCAGCAGAAACCACGAAAATGAAACGGAGGAAGATGTGCAGAAAAACGTTCACCCATAGAGCCAGTTATGCTGACATTTCGAGTAGTCACAGAGTTCTTCTGGTGTGAACCACAGGTTGATCTCGGCATTGGCACTTTCTACAGAATCACTGCCATGGATGATGTTCCTGTTGAAAAAATAAGTGAGCATTAGAAAAAACCTAATGCAGATTAATGAAAGTGACAGACATATCGATAATTCTTAATAGATTCTTCATGCGAAATGTAGTATACATACAGCTGTAACATCAAATACTGAACCATCTGGAAGAAATATCAGAAATATACAGCTGAAACTATTATTTGCATGAAAAATGAATAAATCAAGAAAACATGACTGGCATGTTGTTGTGAGTGGGTGTGTGCATCTTAAATGAAATCTAATGTTCATTAAAATTGAGCATTAATATGTGCAGTTTCTTTATCATTTGAAATGAATTAACTTGATGATTTTATCTTCATGTTACTATTACTTTAGTTTCTTAACAGTATGGTCTTACCGAGAAACCTGTACGCAAAAGTCACCCCGGATCGTCCCAGGCTTGGAGTCAATGGGATTAGTCTCACCAAGCATTACTCTACCGGTTTTGATAACATTAAAACCCTCCCACACCTATAAATACATTAAAAAATGACTGCAAGAAATGTTTCAACTATTACGACTAAAGATAAAACATTAAATTCAAACTGACCCAAAGTCATACTTAGGAGCGATAAAGAAATATAAATAGGCTTACCATGGCAACCACAGGGCCAGAGGACATATAACTGACAAGTCCAGGAAAGAACGGCCGGTCCTTCAGGTCACTATAGTGCTCTCTGAGAAGATCGTCACTGGCCTGAATTAAACACATACAAAATACAAACCTGCTGTGAAAAAAGCTCTTCTATTATTTCACAAATACACACTTTAAGTGTAATGTCAACACAGCATCTTATGTTTGGTTAATTAGATGACACACAAGGGAAGATAACAGGTGCACCTTCACACACAACAAGAGACCACAATGAAAGTAATTGGTTTTAACCCCTTCAAGAACGTGCTTACAATGCATTAAAATCAATATACACAACACATACAAATATAATTTGATATTAAAGGTTTTACTTATTTAAAAATATCGTACACGAATATAAACTGTAGACGATTCATATTTCTATATTGGCACAATGAATATTGCACATACACATTACGCACTATTAAACAAACAAAAAAGTATGTTCTATATAAAATGCATCAAATACAAAATGCTATTATAGCTTACCTGTATTAATTTCAAAGCAACTAACTTGAACCCTTTTTGTTCAAATCGCTTGATGATCTCTCCAACAAGACCCCTCTCCACGCCATCTGGCTTGATGGCAATGAACGTGCGCTCCTCGTTTGCAGACATAAGGCTGAAAGCATAGAAAATACAGACATATTTAACACACATTCAACAACTGCACTGAAAGAACTTTAGGAGAACGTACACCGCTGCGCGTTTGGCACCAAAGACTTGAGATGCAGAGGGGGGTGTGGGTGCTGAAACCCCTGAGCCCATCACCAGGTACATTGCGAGTGACAGTAACAGTAAACCCTGCTTGCTTAACCTTCATTGCTTAAGGAAAGACTGTCTGAACCGTGACCGATGATCTGACCTCAAAGGACCCAGTTTATTTACAGCAGCACCTCTAATCATCTTTACATCTTTATTACGCGAATCGGACCTACTTTATGTATTAAGTGTACAAAACGACCCATTAACTGACCAACATAGGCTGCTGATAAATTTATGACAGCCTACTGCTCCGTTCACGTTCGTTTAAAAACAACTTTAACTTATAAAATGAAGACTAGCCTAATAAAATAACCCAGTGAAAATAAAAAATGCCATCCATGTACAGTATACAGTATAGTCTTACATTATTTGACGGATGTCCAGGAGTCTTAACGTTATTCCACACGCGCGGTTGGATTCACTAATCCATCACCAACTGCATTAAGAGTTCAATGGTGGGGGCGGAGATTGCGGTTGGAGTGCTTTTGCAAACAGTGATGCTTTGGAAAAATTCAAATTGTTGCATATAAAGATGTTGTATAAATGGCCCATTATGTTATTAAAACTAATATTTTATTGGATATATGAACCTATCGAATACATTTAGTCTATCAAAGTGTTAAGATGCAATTTCGAAAGATGTATTCTTATCCAAATAGCAAATTATCTAAAAAATATTCATTATCTCCATCTGTGTAATGCATTTCACCAATAAAAAGTGGTCTGTACATGTGTACATGTTGTTTGTCATCTTGTGACAGATATTCCAAGATTCAGTGCAAGGGGTTTTGGCATTTGGAGGAAAGTTCCTGTAAATAAATGTTACAATTAGGTCGGTTGCAAAGTCTAAGTCTTCTAACGTAAGCTGGATGACGGTGACAGCCAAATAAATGTGACTGCTGCTACACAAGTGTGTGCTGTGCAAGTCATTGAATCCGTTCAAAAAATACCGGCAAAGAATAAGAACATAAGTAGTATGTAGTGAAGACTACTAGATCAGTTTTACTACAATAAACCAGATACAGAAGGTGCAACTTGTTCATACTAGCTTCTGTATATACAACACTAGGTAGTGTAGTTTTAGTCTGTTCGGTCAGATATACATTTTCACTGCCAATAAGCTCTGTGGAGTTTAAGCAATAACTCCTGTATGCATTCTCAACCTGTCATTCCTATACGCAGCTTTGGCAACCGAGGGATAGTGTTGGCCCTGCGAAAAATGACAAGAAACAAGCAAATCAAAAACCTCAAACCACCCCAATGCACACACACGCATTTATTGACCATAAATGTATTGCTCAGGGCCATAGCATGGTAACATTAGACCTCTGACAGCAATACTAACATATTGCTGTGGACACCCCTGCACATTTGGGTCCTTATAATCGCTGCCACCTTTTAGTGGATACGGTAATGGAATACTCAAAATTCTGGATCTTAAATTTGGAGGTCCTCATCCGACTGAAGAAACAGATTTGAATATGAGCATTCCTCCATGGCACCAGTCAGTCAGCATTTTCATGACCTCCATATAGCTTTGGGGATTATATGAATGCCTCTGCCACACCGAAATTGAAGATCGGTGGTGTCTTCAGTGTTCATGGGAAATCCCATCGAGGCTCCTAGAGTTTATGTTGCACTCAAGACCTGACAAGAGCAATTGTAAGTGCTCTAACCTGGATATGAACCCACCGTTATCCAGATTATTGTGCCTCTTCGGAAACCATGCTGTATGATATTTTTAGGAATGTTATTTTTAAAATAAATCCCATTATGTGGCACATTAGTTCTTTTAGTAATCATTTTAACCTGTTCATAAATCTGTGCACCACATTGAGCATACATGACAAGAATATATTTAGTAGATTTTTATTTTTTAACCAAAAGAACCATAAAAGATATCACACAATCCTTCCACATCCTTTCTTCTAACAGAATATACACTTATCGGACTAAATGGATAAATAATCCTCTGCTAATCTCCCTAGCAGTACTCTTGATGTTTGGTATTGCATGCTCTATTTTTACCAGGATTTAAGGATTAAAAGAGGAAGCTGCCAAGTGATAGTGTGAAGTGCTTCATACCTTAACTGGGATTTTTGTGACTCGTTCTCCACAAGTCGAGCCTATTGCTGAATCTGTGACTTTAATACATATCTCAGGTTTCGTATATTTGTTGACCACATCAAACCCTGTCGTTTATTAAGACTTTTGTGTAGCTGTTACTTCTGATTAATGTTTTGGGCACAGTCAGCCTCTAATTTAATCATGGGGCAGCGGATAAGTCAATCTGCACAAAGGCATTGTGCAATGAGGCCAAACAGCGCTGAGGAGAAACTGCAGGAAATATGTCATTAAGTAAAAGGCCTAATGTAAATTACACTGTTTTTCTCTATCTATTTCATTTGCTTATAATCACATTTGTACTCCGGCAGCTTTATTCAGGTCGCCTTGTGTGAATGTAAATGACTGTGATTTTTGTGTCCTAATTTTCTGCATCATTTATTTGTCTGAGTTGTAGGAAACAGAGTGTACAGAACCAGTGATAATGGGGTCTCCTTAGCATTTGATTTTCATCCCTTAGAGACTTTATTAAATTACTTAAGTATTTAGACCAAGCCTTTCAAAGTTGCAAGCTCAAAAGCAAATGCTTACTGGCTTAAAATTTAAAGGGATAGTGTCATGAATTACTCCGACCTGTTAACCTTCAAAACTGTATACATTTCATTGTTCTGTTACACACAAAAGAAGATATTTTGAAGAATTTAGGAAAACAAACAGTTCTGGGGCAATCTCTGTTGCTAACATTCTTCTAAATATCTTGCTTTGTGTTCAGCAGAACAAAAACATTTATAGATTTGTTTGAGGGTGAGTAATTCATGACAAAACTTTAATTTTTGGGTGGACTATCCGTTTCAACATCTGGTTCATTTTCATTCTTTCTGACATAAACATATGAGCAACAAAATTAAATATTTTAACATTTTCACATTTATTATCCGTTTCACGTGCAGTTATGAATCCAAATTCCCGTGATTTTCCTAAAGTGTGTCCACAGGAGGGCAGAGCATTGGCAGAACAGATGGTTTATTTGCTCCTACTGTATAGGCAGCCTAAACACATCATCAACTAAGAGTAATCCTACTGATGATAAATCCTCAGTCACATGTCCTCCTTGATGGATGATTTCAGTAGAACTGTAAACGATGAATAGCATATGTTCGGTAAATTAATGTGATTTACATATTAATTGAGATTAGAAAGGAATTTGCTTCCTCCACACATCAACATGTTTTGCTTGTATGTTCTGGACCACTCATCTAGGCCTATTTGGGCATTTTAAAGTTTAGCATTACAAAAAGACGAAAATATTACTATTGTTAATATTAAATACATAAAAAATTATTTGACACTATTCTTATATTAGCTTGCTTAAAAAAACAATATAGCCTATATATATTATAAAAACGCCTAAATAAATAAATACCCCACTTTAAAATGCCAGACGTCTTTTCAATATAGGCTATACAACAGTCTCCTCACCTGTGAGCAGGTAAGTTATTACACCCAAACCTTGAACCTCTGGTTCGTTTTGACACTCCGTAAACGGAGTGTACAGGAAGCTCTGAGAGTTGGATAATAAGATAGTTTGAGCAGCCATGTCAACAATTTTATTTTTTAATCTGTCACAGCGGCCTTCTTTACGCCCAGACTGAGGAGAGGAAACAAGATTATACTTGTTTTGGAGCAACACCGCGTGAGATGCGGGTGACTGATTCGAAACTGTCACAAACACGAACTCTGAAATGCACAGCGGTTATATTTGTATCACTTTGGGACTCAGTTGATGCCGGTTGAAAGTGATCAAAGAAGCTTAATGGCGTGGGCTTTTAATTTAACCGGTTTATGTGGTGCAGAACTTGAGGACTGTGACAGAGTGAGATGGTGAGCAGGGAGGTTTAGGACGTGCGTTTGGTGATCAGATGTCATTTTGCGCAATCATTAAATTGGCTTTTATTTGTGCAACAGTGGATGATTCCAATGGATCTTTGACAGTTATTATAGTTATTTTTTCATTTTAATAATAATTTGAGATAACTTTAACATTTATGTAAATTCTAGTTTCATTAATAGGATCATTTGCTGTTGCCTTAGGAAAATGTTTCTTTTTTTTACCACAATTAAAACCAAAAAACATGGTTAGGCCGCCTGAGTACAATACTATAAAACCATAGTTAATCTTCGTAAGGGTTGCCATTTTATTATGTAGATTTAAGTTTTTAATATTGCTCTGTTTTTCTTTAGTTTATATATCATATCTATATCCAGACGACATCACTAACAGCATCTACTTTTAAATCCAGATTAAAACACACCTGTTTAGCTGTGCATTTACAACCTGAGCACTGTCCTTGTTTACATCAACAGCCCCTCTATTTCTAATTTCTAATTTCTTTTGCTCGTATTCTTTTTATATATACACTCACATTTTTAATCAATTTTATTGCTGTTTTATTGTCTCTTAGAATCTAAAGTATTTGTGATCTTAAATCATTTGCATTTTAAAGATACGTCTTATTTCTCTCTGTCAATCATTTAATGTGAAGCACTTTGAATTGCCCTTGTGTATGAAATGTGCTATATAAATATACGTCCCTTGCCTTGCCCATATAGCCTATAACTATATACACTCACCTAAAGGATTATTAGGAACACCATACTAATACTGTGTTTGACCCCCTTTCGCCTTCAGAACTGCCTAAATTCTACGTGGCATTGATTCAACAAGGTGCTGAAAGCATTCTTTAAATGTTGGCCCATATTGATAGGATAGCATCTTGCAGTTGATGGAGATTTGTGGGATGCAACAAGCTCCCGTTCCACCACATCTCAAAGATGCCCTATTGGGTTGAGATCTGGTGACTGTGGAGGCCATTTTAGTACAGTGAACTCATTGTCATGTTCATAAACCAATTTGAAATGATTCGAGCTTTGTGACATGGTGCATTATCCTGCTGGAAGTAGCCATCAGAGGATGGGTACATGGTGGTCATAAAGGGATGGACATGGTCAGAAACAATGCTCAGGCAGGCCGTGGCATTTAAACGATGCACAATTGGCTCTAAGGGGCCTAAAGTGTGCCAAGAAAACATCCCCCACACCATTACACCACCACCATAATTGCATTAATGAGAAATTAAACAGGTGTTCCTAATAATCCTTTAGGAGAGTGTATGTTGAATACACTGAATATAAGTGTCAGCAAATGTGTAAACGTAAATCCATATCATATTCAACAGTGCCTGTGCCACTGTGGTTTTTCACTATGTGCTTCAAAATTTTCATGTTGCTTCTAAAAGAAAAAGTAGTTTGAAGTTCATCCATGAGCAATATAAATTAGTATTTTATTACTCATGTTTGTTCTTCAGATTAGTAGTTTGTGTTCTGTCTGTGACAATACTCGATCGGTGTATGATTAAAAAAAGCCCTTTTTCCCTTTTAAAAGTCTCAGTTTCTTCTACAGTTTGAAAGCATGACTTCCTGAGGTTACACTAATTATAGAAAACTAATTCACAACTTGGTTTGAACCTGCCGCAGAGGATATCTCAACACTCCGTCTCGGGACTTGTTTTGACGGCGAAATACCTTGACAATTAGGCTGTTTTGGGAAATTGCTTCAAACGTGTTTTCGTTGGTGTGAATCTTGCATGCAAAAGCTAAATCCTTGCTGAATACCCAAATATCTGAATTATGCAGGGTACAAAGTAATGAAAAGCGCTTGCTTGCACCCAGCGATGCTTTATGAAAAGGCAGTACATAAAAGAGAAATAAATTGCTTAAAGCACGCATTAGCTTTTCTGTCATGACGCTGGAGTCTGGGAAAGGGTCACTGGGGCCGCATGATTTGTCAAGGACGGCGGAGGTCTCCATTAATATAACATTAACCTTCCCTCACCCACACCTTCCTTCCCCACCCTTCTGCTTTTGTCTTCATTAGATACTCTGACATGTTCTCTCGATACCTCCGTGTAGCCTGTAGCAAGCAGTGTTGAGTAACTCGCAGAAGACCGTGTTCTGTTTTTCTTGAAATCGTTTTCTCTTCTAGTAGGACGGGGAAACAATGAAAAAAGCTCAGAAATCCACCGAATACAGATATTTTCTGAACCCTTACTTTGGAAAGTACCAGCTTTAAATCCGAGCAGATAGTTTCATAGGAGCAGATCTGCTTTTTTCAGGTGTGGGATTTGTTGTGCCTTGTCATTACAGAGGAGCAACGAGAACTCGGGCATCACTGTTGTTCACCTCTCATGTCATTCTGGGAAAAGATTGTACCGGGATGAAAAAGGCGGCAGACGGGGGTTGAAAAAGAAGGCTCGGTTGAACTGTCAGAAATTCTGAGCCTCTCCACATGAATGAGACTTCATAATGTCGGTAACCTTGAGGTTTGTGTTTGCGCTCCATAGAAACCAGACTGCTGAATCTTTGTTCCCCTGGTTACCTGCAATTTGAAGCAATCCAGCTGGTTAGAGTGGCATGCGTATTGACAAATTCTTTCTACGCCAATCGTACAAATAGGCCAACAATAAGAGAGGAAAGACGGGGTGGAACTCAGAGGCGAAGCTAGACGGAAAACAGAATTTTAATCACATTTACATTTAAGCAAAGATGCTTTTTTCTGAAACATCTTGCAGCGCATTAAAGGTTCCACAGTTGTGCAATTTATGTGTTATTTAGGAATTGAACCTATGTCTTTGCAATTGCAAGGCCAAGGTTGAGCTACAACACTTAAGATTATTTTATTTGAAGATCTTACATTATTTAAAATGCAGCACCACTCTTTAAAGTGAAGAAACTTCTTTCATCATTTACTCAACCTCTTTTCGAACCTGTATGACTTTCATTCTTGCTCAGAACACAAAATAAGATATTTTGAAGAAAGTTTGCTGCCGAACAGCCTTGGCACCCGTTCACTTCTGTTGTATGGACACAAAACAAA
This sequence comes from Triplophysa dalaica, assembly GCF_015846415.1. Lineage (NCBI taxonomy): Eukaryota > Metazoa > Chordata > Actinopteri > Cypriniformes > Nemacheilidae > Triplophysa > Triplophysa dalaica. Next base: position 9,055,649 of record NC_079558.1, on the reverse strand, counting down.
TGCAAGTGAATGAGTGCCGGCTACCAACATTCTTCAAAACGTCTTATTTTGTGTTCTGTGGAAGAATATAAGTCATTCAGGTTTGAAATGACAAGAGGGTGAGTAAATGATGGCAGAATTTCAATTTTTGGGAGAACTCTCTCTTTAAATATTTCAAAGGATTTTTCTTACGATTCTTTTCTTCTCTGTTCATGTTCCCAAACGGTAGCTCATCATCAGTCTGATGTGCAGCTTTCAACGGTCCAGAGATTTGACAGAGCAAAAATTCTGTTTACGTTCCATTGGCATATCTGTCAGAGAAAGCTCAATGATGTCTGCACCTCCATCTGCTGTGTGTCTTTAAACGAGTGACTGAAAGGATACTGTATGTGCAGTTAGAACAAGTGATGCGCTGTTTTAACGTTCACCTCAGGGTTTTGCATTAACACGTCTTCTTTATTTATTTGAACAAAGCCACACTAAATAGCCACACACCAAAATGTGCGTGAGGCGTCAAAGCAAGGCTTGGAAATATGAAGTTCCGAGATGCCTTATCAAATAATGAAAGTGCAGTCATGACTTTTTGGTGAATGCCCGATAGATGCTTGTTTGAAACAGTAGAGGGCAGTATGCTCTTGCCATCATATGCCTGTTTTTATGAAATGAAATGTGTCAAAGAATCAGTTCGAAAAGACTCCATTTAGTGACTTTTAGCAGCATTGCAGACATTATCAAAAGAGCAAAGCCTCACGTTATCAATTGTTTGTCTGCGGGTTGAGGAAAACCAAATAAAATTGTATTAAATACGAGAACTTGTGGGGACTTCATTATCTTTAAAGGTGAAAGGGATTTTTACATCTGTGTCGGACCTAGACAGTAAGCAAAACGCTGTTTTTATTTTAACTTCTGCGTTGTTGTCCGCATCGACAGGCAATGGCCACTAGGCGTCAGTGTCCACAGTCGTGTTGCTTGTGTAACCAAGAGCTGAAGAAGAAGTGATTCGTTGTGTATGGTATGGGTATAGGGTATGCGCCGAGTCTGCGTGGGTACTGCGTAGGTCCGACGCAGAAGTAAAAATCTCTCTTTACTGTCTCACAGACAGTAGATGTTGCAAGTAACATCTGTACAACCTCTTACAAATACATTCGCAGTGAAAATCATGAGATTTCTTTTAAATTCCGCAAAGTAGTTTCCATCCAGAATCTCTCCGTGCTGTTGTCACTTTGCAGACGGATCCATTATCAGATTCATCCTGCTAGCTGCTACTGTTGATCACTTTACTAATTTACTGTGACAGAACACTTCCTGCGGTCTCTTCCTCCTGAGACCCTATCATACTTTTTTGTCCCCTTTGAGGGCCTCGAGCACTTGAGATCCAAATTTCATATGAAAGATACGCCACTGGCCACAAGCCTCTTTTGTATTGAAGACGACATCTTGGGTTTTTCAGTCATATCCCATTTGTTTGGAGTGAGCCTTGTGTCTTCAAATATGCGCATGTCAAAATGACTAAAGATTAAAAGAGAAGTCAACCTCAACTTTCAGTGGCTTGATTTAGGGGTGAACGGGGTTTGATTTTATGTGTAAATTATGAACCACTGCTAAATAGAAATCACTTAGGTTTATATTAAACGACTGGTTCAACTTCAAAATGAAAATTCTGTCATTTTGACATGTGCATATTTGAAGAGACAAGATTCACTCCAAACAAATGGGATATGACTGAGAAACACAAGATGTCGTCTGTACCCCAAAACGGAAATTCGAAATTTACTCACCCTTTGTCATTTCAAACCAGTGTGACTTTATTTTTCTGCAAAACACAAAAGAAGATATTTTGAAGAATGTTGTTAACCGAACAATGACAAAACCCATCGACTTATTGAAACTGGTTTTGTGTACAAACTATAGAAGCAAATGGTTACCGCTGCTGTTCGTTTATCAACAATTTTCAAAACATCTTTTGTGTTTTGCGAAAGGAAGAAAGCCACACAGGTTTGAAATGACAAGAGATCTGAAATGTTTATTTTTGGGTGAACCATTCCTTTAAACACTTCAGGTTTTAAACGCATGCTATTACACCTCTTCTTCATCATTTCCATTGTGATTTAAGCCAATAAATACCTTCAAATATATTTAGTATAAAATAACTCAATTTGTTTTAAAAACTGTGATGTTTGCAGTGTGCATGTTAGGAATTCAGAATTCTTCCAGATTTTGAAATATAACGGCCAAAAACAGATATCATAGCGAATTGAGCTTCTAAGAACAATTTGGAAACGAAACAAAATGTCAAGTTCCCGAACACCATATGAAGCCCTGCGCTCAAAATGACATTGTAAAATTGAAATGCTTAGCACTTGTTGACGTTTATAAATCAAAGCAATGCTTTTAGGGAATGTGCTACAGCTAGGTACCTATTCGCATTGGGGCAGAAATATGGCCGCAGAGCTCTTTCTCCCTGCCAGACCGCAGCCCCAAGCAGCTCTTTATCTCTGCCAAAGTTTGGCCTACAGCGACCCTCTGCTCCGCCTTCAATAAAGTCTTGAACACAGTTTAGGTCCAGCTTTGAAATAAATCCTTATCATCAATTTAATGTCAAGGCGAAGCATCTAACATCACCTGCCTCTCTTATGTCACCCACATTAATGGGTGTCTCTTTCAGGTGGAAGCTGCCAACTCGCTTCCTCTGTTTATAGACTGCCATGAATAAATGATGAAATGATAATACACACAGCGGCAGAATTCACGCTCCCAGAGACGTCTCAGCAGGAGACCAGAGACTCGGCTGTATTAAAATGCATTACCGGTAAATCAGGTCAGGCCCCAACTGCCTGCTCAGGGTTTTTTCATCTTTCGAGGTGTGTGGCTCCAGGCGAACATACCTGCTGGCATACATGTCTGAGATCGGGAATGAATCGGGGTTAAAGAAAAAAGTAGATTGGGCGTCCATTGGAGAGACCTGGAGTCAACAGAGGTGAAAGTTTGGAAGCTAAAAATGATTCAGAACCTCTGGGGACTTTGATATAACAGGCCCACAACAAAAGGAGCCAGACTGTTATAGCCAGCCCCTGCTGAGATAAAGAATCTGAAGATGATAGATGAGCTTTATAATTTATCTAAAAAATAATGTCCTGTCAGCCTCCCACCTGAACGGGAGCTGGGATGGCTCATTTTTCATGTGCTTAAAAGCCAGATGTCATGGGTTCTAAACTTTTTAAAAGAAAATAAAAATTGTGCGTGTTTGTTTGTGTATCAATAACAGCGGCAGATTTAGTTGCCTTTTTTAATTAAAAATAAAAAAATACTTTTTCTGGAACATAGAACATTGAGTTTTGACAAGGGCACACCTGTGACTGCTGCATGTGGTGCAGCGCTTTGTGTCACCTTGACCTTGTCTGTCATTGACTAGAGGGATAATTCATTACGTAACACATTTTTTACATTTCATACAGCAGCCTCTGTTTTCAAGCATAAAGAGAGATCATCGTGTTTTTAAGGGTGCTGACGACTGGGTCAGTTGATTTACGGGGGGCTGTGTGCAATACTGGGGGGTCCAGCGACGCCTGTGGCCTGAATCGCATTTTCTTTTTCTTTAGATAAAAGCTGCCTTCGGCTGCAGCCCGGCTGAGAACATTGAAAATACGATTTTCCTTTGGTATAAAGATGAAGAACAGAGATTACTTTTCAATTAGCTGCCAGCACAGATTCACAGTATGACTATGCATTCATAGCTATTCATTAGCAAACAACGGCGAAAGCACTCGTCTCCGAACATGTCAGACTAATCCTGGAGGGCCAAGATAGGACGATCGCTCTGCTGTTCTTTCTGTCCTCAAACAGCTGCTGTCATCCTATGATAATCTGAAATTCAATTATGCTTGAAATCATTTATGATCTAATTAAGAAGGGGTGAGGTGGGATGTTAATCTGCTGCTGAATCATTACCAGTTTAGGATGTAAAAACATGTGCTGGTTGCCAGTAGGGAGGTGCTAGTTTTTAAATACTTGCTTTAAGGCAGCTGGTTGGTTATAAGAAAGAGTTATATAATTGGACAGTTTTTTCCAGATCTGAAGGTTATATCAAAGGTGTTTAAATTACAATGACATGGAATAAAACACTGGCACTGGAGATGTCTTTCTAAATTGGACTATTTTTAAAAGAGCAAAGTTTGTGACTGGACGGTAAAAACTGTGAGACGTGTCACGTGACGTAGTAACTAAAGTTGTCCATCAGCATGTGTGGCTATAGTGGAGTTTTTTTTGGGGGGGACTTAAAAGATGCTATTCTGATGGCATTTTGTTTATATAGGGTATATTTACCCTTATTAGCAGACATTATACATTTTAAGAATTAAATTTGTCCCCACTGTTTTAGTTAAATAATCGTATTATCCAAAAGTTTGTAAAAGTTTGTACAATAATGACTTGTGACACCTACAACTAGTCCTTTTTGGAAAGTCACTGGGCATATTTGCAATTGCTTGAGTGACAAGGTTGGCAAGCATTTCCAACACAATCTCACGGCAGAAACATAACTATTCTACAAGGTGGCAAATTTTGACAATTACATTTTATATGTGCATTTAAGTAGGGTTTGCTTTCGTGCCAGTGATGTTTTAGGGGCGGGGCTTCAGTACTGCTTTTTTCGAATAAACGTACATATTTATACAACTTACAAATTCATAAGAATTCATAAGAGTTGCCATATTTAGGGTGGCACTTTCTCGCATTCCTTGTAATACCACTGTATCCTGTAGACTAGGTTTCAACTGTTCAAATAGTTATGTCACCTGATTAATATTTAGGGGTCAAGCTGATAAGTTGTAACTGTGTTGCTGCTAGTATCAACATTAAATTGAATGAATTAAAATGAATCGGGCATCTGTGCAGTGCAAATATTATCAGTTGTTTTATTTGGAATATATAAGAAATGTAATTCTGATTATCAAGAAACTTCATCTTTTAACAATGCATCGCTGCTTGTTCTTTTAAGAAAATGTAGGGCACCATTCAGATCTGTCTTACTACACCAAACGCTCATGTTTCAAGTTCCTTTGCTAATTCATTACCCTGGAGTCGACTCGATTGACCGTTCCCTCACCCAGAGCTTTATGATTTTTGCATCTGGCGGTTTGAAGATATTCCCAGTTTTGCACCTCATGAGGTTAAGAGCTTTCCCTTCAGATGAAACTGTGACGTGAGCACCTTTGCTTTGTATATGTGCTGCATGATAATGAGACGCAGACATGGTTTAGGGGTTGGTAGGAAATTTTAATAATTTCTGCATATTTATGTGTTTTCAAAAGAGTCGGGAAATGGATTCACTTTAAAGTGATGGTGTATTAAAGATAAATGGTGTGTAACATCTACCGGAGGCAAAAACTGTGACCCTCATTATCACCATGAATTGATTGTGAGCAAAGTAAAATTGCGTTTAATATTCAACAGTCAAATAAAGCCCAGGAAATGTTGTGCTTTTAATGTGAATAACACTGCAAAAGTGTATTTCTTACTATGCATGTCTTGTTTTCTAGTGCAAATTTCAAAAAAATCTTAAATCAAGATACATTTAGTTGACAAGTGACCTAACATATTTGGTCTTGTTTTATAAAAAAAGAAGTAGAATTAGCTAAGCTTTTGCTAGTGGGACAGAAAAAAACCCTTTATTTTGAACTTTTTCAAACGTATTTTTCTTACCCCATTGGCAGATTTTGTTTTGCTTGTTTTAAACATATAGTATAAACTTATATTTTCTCTCTCTCTACCTTTATATTTTCCTTCTGTAATATTATATACTTTCATAAAGAAACACTAAATATAATTAGGTCACTTTCCTTGTCAAGTAAATCTATATTAAATTAAACATTTTAAAATATTTTACTAGAAAACAAGACAAAACTGCTTAGTAAGATTTTTTTGTGGTATATGCAAATGTCTCGTAATAAACATAACAAGATAAGTAGCCGCAATATTTTGTAAAAAAAATTATTAATATCTTAATCATGCTAACGTTATATAGGTAATTTCATCGGTCTGTGTTTGGCTATAGTGTCTAATAACTATATTTTATTTAATTTATGTTAACATTAATTTGTATTATTATTTTATTTTTTAAATAATTTTATAAAATAAACGATTGAATTTTGTTGCGTTCATTTTATTAAATAAACTATTTGTTAAATGGGTCCTTTAGTTTAGTCGCATGTTACCGTATGTTACATTGACATCTAGCGGTTGAGCTTGGTATCGCAGTCTAAATTCAAAATATTGGAGATACAACTTTAGCCAAGTAACGGTTCTTCTCGGTTCCTTTTGCTTGTTTTCAGAAATAATCTACTGAAACTTAATTGTTTGTGAATGTAGACCAGATGTTAAGTGCAGCCCACAAACGCGCATTCCCAGAAACATTTGTTTATCTTGTCACTTTGTAACCGTCTATAGCTAATAAGAGTTTTATCCAAAAGCACTGTTAAAAATGTGTATATTTTATTCTTAAATCAAGTCTTACCGCTACAGTTCACTTAAATATTGCCTTTACCCTTTAACCTCTCTACCTATTGTAAGTGAAACATCCATTACTGAAGAGACATGAAGCAATCAAACCTTCACAAACATTGATGGCTGGAGTTCAATTTACCTACAGAGAGTCATATATAAAAGATTCCCCTCTGGCGGAGTCTGTGTGCCTCAATATAAAGAAAATGACATGTGCAAATCTTCAGAATTGTAATTGACTTAATGTATCTTTGAGTGAAGATCTGGAGCAATATTGCCCTTATAGAGGTAGCACAGTCACTGACTGTGGAACCTGAAGATAATGATCAACCATTCACCCTTCTCTCTCTCTCTCTGTCTCTCTCTGTCTCTCTCTCTCTCTCTTCTCTCTTTGTCTTATACTCACACACACAACCTGGAAGGTCCCTAGAGGGGAACAGAGAAGTCTTTTTCTCTCTTACACTACCACATTGACATTTCCAATATCCCCCACTAATACGGCAGCCACCGGTATTGTTTATATTTCACCTCTGTATTATTCCCTCATTTTGGCTCATTGTTTCCAAGACAGATTTCCAAGTGGGTTATTGAGGCTCTCTGCGAGTATCATTCATTAGTTTGCACCGAAAGGTGCCGCCTTATTGAATCGTAGATATATTCCACTGAATGAAGAAATATTCAAACAACAAAGCTTTTGTCACCCATCTTTTTATTGCCTTCAATAAACCTCAGTCGGCACTGTTTCTCGGGCCTTTGCAGAGCTGTTATATTGTGTGATTAGAAGCAGCAGGAATCTGTCCTATAACCTCTAATTAGTTCAGCACTCGAGCGGAGGCGATGTTCTCACCTCAGAAGGTCTATTTAAATCGCTTGTGATTAGCATTAGCGACATTGCTCTTGTAGAGCTTCATCTACTTGCTTTTTTTTTCAGAAGCAGGGTAGACCATAATGTACGAGTGGAGGAGCCTTTGATCTGTGTTGTGTTAGCAGTGGGGTATGCTTGCCAGCTTTAGCAGAGGTCAATAAGGAACGCTGTAGTTTCTCTTCAAGAAAATACTGTTTCATGTTAGAATTCATTTAAGCATTGGTGACATGTGGCAATCAAGCAGCTCAAAAATACAAAAATTGTAAAATAGATTATTGTGGACAAAAGTATTCTAATTAACGATATTACAGTGATATTTATTGAAATTTTCTCAGTTAATCGCACACAAAATATGAATGTAGACAGGCAGAGAGAGTCTGTAACCATTATGTGACATTATGGGAGATATCACCCATAAATGGAAATTCTGTAATCATTTACTCACCCTCTTGTCATTTCAAACTTGTTTGATTTTCTTGCTTCTGCAAAACACAAAAGAGGATTTGTTTAAAGAATTTTGGTAAGCAAACAGCGCAATACCCACTGACTTGGTTTTGTGTCCATACAGTGATATGAATGGGTACATTACATTTAGGCATTTGGCAGACGCTTTTATCCAAAGTGACTTACATTGCTTTATCCTATACATTTTACATAGGTATTTGCAATCCCCTGGGATCGAAACCACAACCTTGTGTTGTTAACGCAATGCTCTTACCACTGAGCTACAGGAAAGCTACAGTTGGTTGGTACCACAGTTTGGTTACCAACATTCTTCAAAATATCGTCTTTTGTGTTGTGGCGGGAAAAAGAAAGTCATGTTTGAGATGGCAAGAGGGTGAGTAAATAAAAATAGAATTTTCATTTTGTATAAACTATCCCATTAAGGGAAACTTTGAAATAGGTACTGAATTATTTACGAGATTACAATATGTCACCCTGGACCACAAAAGTTGCATATTTGTTGCAATTGCCATATTCATGCCGAAAATTATTAAGATTTAAAGTATAGATCATGTTCCATGAAGATATTTTGTAAATTTCCTACCGCAAATATATCGAAACTTTATTTTTGTTAGTGGATTTGTCATAATCGTGAACAAAAATGGCCAGAAACACGCCTACAAACTACACTCGGTGCTGACCGCTCTTTGGGAATTACCCACTCATGTTTGGTATCTATGTAAAGCTTAGAATTTCAGCTTTTGGTTTTATCTACTTTTCACAATATCATTGCAGCGGTAGAGAGCATTAAAACAAACCTGTCTCTTCTTAGCAACTTCCTGTAACGCCTATGATGGACAACTTTAAAGGTGATTTTCTAAATATTTGGACTTTTTAGAACCCTAAAATATCCTAACAATCCAAACATCAATGAAAAGCTGATTTATTCAACTTTAAGATAATGTATACATTTCACTTAAAATAAAAATACCCTTCTGACTGGTGTTGTGGTCCAGGTTTGCATATGAGTAGAATTTACATAATAAGGATAATCGTGGTTTTAATATCATAATGTCAAAACCAGTATATTACTATTACCAACATAAGGTCATAGCATCTGTTGCAAGAAACAAGGAACTCAAAACACAACTCATACTTGTTTAGGTTCTTTGGCAGATTTACCACAAGAGATTTATGGCTGTGAAAAACAGACTCAATTTTTTTCAGTGTTTTGTATTTCAAACATGAATGAACAACAGCAACAAAAACTGCAAAGATTTGATTTTTCCTTTTAAGACAGGTGTTGTTTCGCCTCACACCTCCAGGGTTGGAGGTTCGATTCCCGCTTCCGACTTGTGTGTGTGGAGTTTGCATGTTCTCCCCGTGCCTCAGGGGTTTCCTCCGGGTACTCCGGTTTCCTCCCCTGGTCCAAAGACATGCATGGTAGGTTGATTGGCATCTCTGGAAAAATTGTCCGTAGGGTGTGAGTGCGTGAGTGAATGAGTGAGTGTGTGTGCCCTGCGATGGGTTGGCACTCCATCCAGGGTGTATCCTGCCTTGATGCCCAAAGACTCCTGAGATAGGCGCAGGCTCCCCGTGACCCGAGGTAGTTCGGATAAGCGGTAGAAAATGGATGGATGGATGGACAGGTGTTGTGTCTGTGGAACGTAGCAACACCTGAAGAACTTAGATGACATGTGTTAATTCTTTCTGGTTTATTTTATATTTTGATATGTAACAACTGTTAATGTTAACATTAACACACAACAAGAAACTGGCCGTAAATTCAAAATACTTTTTTTTCGGGGTGTAAGATGCAATTTCCTCACAAAGAATATCTTCATGTTCTTGAGAATGTACACGGGCTGCCATTGATGAGTGTCCTCATTGAGACCTTGACATCAGGAACTCAAACAAAACAGCCTTTCATGTTTTGCTAAGACATCACAGCCTTATGGAAGTACAGCTATTGCTGTTCTGTAATGTTTCTTTAGGCATAGGTCCTCAGATGAAATGTGAGGCTCAAACATATCATTAATTCATTATCTGAGAAATATGAAAAGCATAAGGTCTGCATGTAAAGTGCTTTGAAGACCAGTGAACCCGCTTAAGGTGTCTGCGTGTCTGTGGTTAAGGTTATAAAGTGAGTTATTATGCATATGTGGTATAGCAGCTAAGAAAATATAAAGAAAAAAGGTACATGAGCAGTAATATATGAAAATATACAAGCTTTATTTTGTTACTACATGTTGAACTGTGTTTCTTTGTATTTGTTAATATAATGTACTATTGCTTTTTCCATTTTTACCTTAGTGCACTTACTATTGACATCTTAGTTACATCTAATTTTGAAACTTGTGTTTAATTTCAGCCATGTGAGAAGTACTAGCACTAAACTTATGTGTCGCTAGTATCTGGTTACACATTTACAAAAATGAATATTTGGAGACAGAGATATTAACTCTGGCCTTGTTTATACACAGACATACAGCTGTACAAGTATGATGTGCTTTCCTGTAGCTCAGTGGTAAGAGCATTGTGTTAATAACACAAATTTGATGGTTCGATCTCAGGGAATTGCACATACCAATGTTAAATATATAGGATAATGCAATGTAAGTTGCTTTGGATAAAAGCGTCTGCCAGATGCATAAATGCCAAATGTGCCAATAGTTGGTGTTGTATTTGTCCCTCCTCTCCTGCGCTGTGATTGGATGACTGAACAATAGACCGCTCATTTTTCCACTCTTGGTACACGGCCAACAACGCCGAAAGCTGGCGGTGAGCGTGGAACCACATGAAAAAATCTTTACATCAATAATAATACTGCAAATGAAGAGTTTGGTTCCAAAACGGTATAGATCCATTTGATTTTTTTTTAGTAAAAATGTGTTTTCTTTACAAAGAAAGTGGCATGATGAAAACCACTTATTTCAGTTTCAGAGTTTCACATAGCATTTTTAGGTTCTAGTAACATAAAAAATTCAAATCCAGATTTTGATTTTAAGGATTTATTATAAAAACTGATAATTTTCCCCCCAAAATGATTAAATTTCGATGTCTTGCGTTTCTTCCCTACCGCAGAAACCAGCACATGTTCAACAATGCCTTCAAAATTATTCATTTCATGTTTGTTCGTTGAACACAAAGTACAAAGTAGATAAGGGATACTAGGATGCCGACCATATTCAGAGCGCATAATTGCGTAGAATTAAAAAGTGACTTTTCAATACCGACCTGATATAATACTGATTTTGGCGGAAACTAATTTTTATAAAAAATGGCGTTTATCGCATCTTGGAACCAAAATCTTCATTAATGAATTTAATACAAATATTGGGATTTTCCTTAACATAAACACTGTCAAATCATGCTAAAATAAATACTGTGGAACATTGTAGTACCCAAAAAAAATTTGTTTGTTATGGTTCAAAAATGATTTTATAATACCCTCTTACACAGATTGACTGGTCAAATGCTTGTCTCATTACTGTTGACAATACACGTCAAAATTACGTAAGATTTGAGTTAACAGCTGAACCTTTAATTCATCCCTCTGAAATAACTCCACTAGACTTTCACAGCTGATGTTAAAGTACTGTAAATTTAGTGCACAGAAAGCGGTCGGAAGAGTGATGTGTCTTTAGGAGAATGTGTTGTTATCTCCAGAGCTCTAATGCTATATCTAGACAGTGAGTGGATTAACTTCAATTAATTACTGACTAAACGGGAGGAAATGATAGTACTGCTGAAGAGACAAAATAATTGTGTGTTGTGTCACTGATTTCTCCCATACTTGTTTATACTTTATTTGTCCCTGGTTGTTTTTGCTTAATAATATTGAATGACAAGATCTGCATTCAAAATGCCAGGGCCAATAAGCTAAACAAAGGGAAAAAACCTGCTTACGTCTAATTGACTCAGAGCCTTTTCATTAGACCGATTCAATCCCACAACAAATTGCTTGGGGGATTCTTTAAATCCCTGAACAATCACACACTGACTTAAAAGACTTAAAAGGAAGTAAAAAAAAAGGATATGAAGCATCACATCACAGAGGGGTGTGGCTGCCTTTAAGGAATAGTTCACCTTTAAAGGATCATTTACTCACTCATTTTCAAACCTGTATGATTTTCTTTTGCAAAAAACAAAAGATGGTGGTCCCCATTGACTTCTATTGTATGGACACAAACGTCTCGGTTACGGATGTAACCTCCGTTCCCTGATGGAGGGAATGAGGTGTTGTGTTAAGACAGAATGGGGGTGGAACTTGAGAACCTATCATCCCTAAACTTACTGTTAAAAGGCCAATGAACTTGGCGAATGGCATGGCAGTTTCTGTCCTGTACAAACGCGTATAAATGGAAGATGGCGTGCCCATTCATTCACCTTTTGGGCTTTGTAAACTGAGAGGAACACTGGGAAGCGCTATCCCCTCATCTGGGGGGGGGGGGGGGGGCGCTAAGGAGACAACATTTGCCGTTAGGAGATAATATGTGGAATACCTACAGGGTCTCACCAGTGGGGAGATCTCATGGGAGTACTAGTGCAGGGCCCCAAACAGGGGTGCACGGAGTGGTCGAGTCCACCGAGGGGAGATCACAGGTTCACCAGCAGGGGAACCAAGCGTGAGGAAACGTCAGATGGGATGACTCAAGGGGGGAGTTACTACGTGTGGAGCACTGGCTCCGGCATAGGGGTTCACCTCGTGAGGGAAACTCTACCTATATTGGGCTTGGAATACGGGACAATCCGCCCGGCTCGTAAACCAGAGAGGTGCTTAGTGATGGATGGGATGATTGAACTTGGTCCGGTGGGAATCTGCCTTTTTTTAATCTGAAGAACCTTTTGGTGCCACAAAGCACCTGATGTCAAAGGTTCTTTATGGAACCATTTAGACAAAAAAAGGTTCTTCTATGGCATCGTGAAGCACCTTTGATTTTTAAGAGTGTGTGTGGTGGTTATGCATCTGTTTAACATTTTGGCTTAAAAGCCATAATGATGATAATAAACTCCCTTTCAGCCTCCTTGCGCTTGTATTTTGAGTGAGATTCATTGGCCAAACAGTAGAAACATCCACAAAAAAACGAATTAAAGACCAATTCGATTGCATTTCTGTAAATAACGTTATAATAATTTTTTTGGCCTAAATTGTGTGTTGTGACCACCATAATACCTATAGGAACAAGTACATAAAGTAACCAGCCTTTTTAAGTTTTTAACAGAGATGGCGATAGAGTGGCAAATATTGCAGATTGCAGCTTTAATTTCAGCCTGCAATTTCTTTGAAATTACAAGAATTGTGTTTTGGGGTAACAAGGTACTCCATTTTCTAAATTGACAATATTCACACACTTTTGTCTCCTGCAAAATATCAACACACCTTCATCATAAGCTGTTATTGCCTTGTATAGTAATATATATACTTTTCTCTTTTGGTTTAATTGGTAGCACGGATGCTCTTATTGACTAGTAGCCTATTTACAGAGATTACAGGCAATAGAGGTATAGAAACTTGGGCGGAATTGAGCAGATAGCTTTTTGAAATGTGATGCAATTAAGTTCTTTAAAGCAAGGGGAATTTGCGTAAAAAATGAATTCTGTTATGCATTTCAAAGGGCTAATCAGTTCAGTTTTTTCACCTTCTGTAATCACCCTCATTAGTTTTCACAGCCGAGAAAAAGATGTTTAAATTTCTGACATGTAATCTGTTGTTGTGGAGACAATTGAGGGAGCGGATGCATCTCTCCAAGGAACTTGCCGATGTGTTATTATTTGCTATTACGTACGGGAGCACTCCATCCACTTGATAGGCTTCTGTCTATCTCCACTACGCAAACATTATGATTAAACAAGCGTATGTCCTCTGCGCCCGGGTCTTGTAGTTAAATGCGCTCAAAATATTCACAAAACTCGTGAGAATAGCTCAATTATTTCAGGTTGTTACGGTCTGATTCCTTTCCCCAGTCCAATCAGTTTTGATCAAATAAACAGAGATGTGAAAATGCATCTGTTGATCAGCTCTTCATTATTTTCAGCTCAAACAAAGAAAAGATTATCTATATCTACAACTGTGACGTTCCACTCAGCCAATACTGCAACGTGTTCCAACAAGATCAGCCGTTTATGGACCGTTTTTATAATAAGTCCATAAAAATAGCTCTTCCGTTGTGCCAAATGCCCTTTATGAACTATGTGGTGTTGGTAAGGCTGGGATGTGAATGATAAATGGCCAAAGGTGAAGTGAGGGGGCGGGACTGTTATAGCAGCAGAACACAGTGGTTTAAGGAGCTCATTTGTCATCCGGAGCCCCTGCACGCTGTGCGAGGTTAAAAGGTGCCCAGCTCTCTTAAATGAGCTCTGAACTTTCCCGGCGACCATTGGCTACTGTGTAGCAATCATCTCAACATCCTGCCTTTATATTTTCTCCCTGAGCTGTGTCAGCCAAGAATCAGAAAGATTAAATGGCTTGCTTGGCAAACCTTGGTGTTTTCTCCTAGGCTATAATTTTGGGTCATTCTTACTGTTTAAAAGTTCACCTTCATAAATACATATATTGAGTCTTGTTTTCTGATAATTGCATCCAAGTTTTTTTTTGCTTAGGCAGTTTTTAAAATATTGGTGCTACAAATTGTTCTTCCTTCTTACCTGTTATAGTTTAAAGCAGAGACCTTCACCGGTCCTATTTGGTAAACCTGCACCTGCCCCGCATCCGCCCCGCACCCTCAGTTATTAAAAGAACACCCGACCTGTCACCCGTCAGCAGCACTAACTTCATTCCGTACCGGCCCTTCCCGTTTGACATACACATTGCGACCCGAACCGCAGCCGCATTAAAAAGACGTAGATATTTGCATGTACACCATTTATTTTCAACAAGCAATAATTTAACAGAAAAAAGATAACTTGTGTTTATATCATATGAACAACTATTTTAATAAATGAACACATTTCAAAAATAACATATGAAACAAATACGTGGAAAATTTGAACAAAAACACTCTCTCGCGTGCGGTGCTTGATGCTGGTATTACAACCTAAGTTAATAGCTACTAGCTAACAATATTGGATCACTGGTGGTTTTCTCTTCCGAAACTCTACAACAATGCAGGAAAGAGACCGGTAGCAGCACGGTGAGCTTAAATGTTTATTTATATTGTGATATGTGAGTCGACTCAAGTGCTCGCTGTCCATCAATTGCAGGCAGCACAATTGGCTACAATGCTCAACGTTGCAAATTGCGCTGCAATTAGAAACCAGCTCTTCAGACAGAGCTTGAAGTGAACACAAATAAGCAGGATAGTGTAAAAGCAGCTCCCTCAGCTCTGCGTTGAGTCGAAAGTCTTTTTGGCTACTGAACCCACATTCCGCCCGCGCCGGTTTTATTCCTGACCCGAACCTGGACCGCAAATGACACGTGAATAATTATTCCACCGTTACATCAAATATTCGCCCACGTGCAGGACTGTTAAACTAAATTACGTCATAAAAGTATTTCCTTAATATTTACATGTATTTATGTAACTCTAACTATCATATTTGGTATCATTTGAAAGCTTAGATTCTCTCGTTTCAGGAGAAGTGCTAAATAAGTTTTGGAATTTATTGTAAATGAAATAACTTATTTAGGCTGAAATTCGTCATATCCCGATATCATAGCCTCTTTAAATTCATGTCATAGCCTCTTTAAAATCATGTAGGCTGTTTATGATCATGAAAAATTTCCATAATGCTTAAATGTGTCCTACATTTTGTAGTTATATATCAAATGAAAGCTCTTATTCTTCAGAATATAGCTCTCCAGTTGGATTTATTGATATTTTACCAAGGATCAATTCAAGTCGAATAAATTATGATTTATGAAATTAATATTTGTAACAACAAACCCATCAAAAATCTAAGCTCATTACTGCATCCCACCATTACACTTAGCCACAAATGCTACAAAATCTTTTTTGTTAGGTTGTTTTCTACAAAATAAGTCCATTCCTACCTCTTTTCGTGGTTTTAAAAGTTAAACATCTGCTTCCAATGTCTCCCATCAACGTTCTGCATCAGAAAAGTGACATAAAAGCTTGGATAGTTAAAAATTCAGTATAATATCTGAGCCTCTGTCTATCCACATGAAATACTGGTAAGACTGGCAACACATACAATAATGTTTATCACTTTCAGCAGTGTTTTATGAAATTTGGAGGGGTTTCCTATAATATGACACCAACATTTTGTATTTACAACAATGTATGTGCATGTAAAATTGTATAAATCAAAATCAGGTCGAAATCCCAAAAATTTCCCATAGTTTGAACCTTTTCTACAAGAAAGAAACCTTTGTGTGACAGGAATGTTCTGCGCATATTGATGGTTCTTTATGAAACCATATGGCCAAAAATAAGTACTGAGGAGTCAACGGGCAGTGTGATCTGTAGTGCAGATAATTTGGGTTGTGACCTGCATCCCAAGTCACATAAGAACAGAAAACACTGCCAGAAGAATGACTAATATTTTGCATTTTAACAAGACAAGTAAACTGATAAACTGATAACTGATATTTTTCCACTTATTGTTTTACTTTTCAACGACAAAAAAAAACATAAATGGATGTAGACTTCGGTACGATTGAAACAGAAATTAGGGGCTGGTCGATTATGACAAAAGTTATAATTGTTATTTGCACAATGTTGAGATCAAGATTATTGCTCACTGACTTTGAAAACAGATTCAGTTTAATAAAAAAACAATGAAATTAATAAAATTAAAGTAAAAATAAAAAGTATTTAGATATATAAATAATAAAAAGAAATGAGACAATTCTTTCAAAACTTAAAGCAGCACAATAATTGTTTTACATTATTTATTTCATTTTCATAATTGTTGGAAGCCAAAATTGAAATAGAAAATTGATTATGATTAATTGTGGATCTATTAAAATGCTTTCTTGTTTCCAAGTTTTGCCTACAAAAGTACATAATCACTGCGGCACTCTATCCTGGTTCTTCTTCGATGTACTGTAAATCCATCAATTGTTTTTCATAAATCTGTAATTTGTGTAACGTGGTTACACCTTAAAAATTATAATCTTATCATAATGCATTTTACATTTACAACATTTAGGCATTTGGCAGACGCTTTTATCCAAAGCGACTTACATTGCTTTATCCTATACAATTTATACAGGCATTTGTATTTGTATATTATACAGGCCCCTGGGATCGAACCCACAACCTTGTTAACGCAATGCTCTTACCACTGAGCTACAGGAAAGCTTTAATTTTAAAACCAATATGTATCACTACACAGTGTAAAGCATCTGCAAACACAAAATGAAAATATTTTAAAATCGACCCTGGTGAACTGTATGTAAATTTATACATACCGTAGTTCCCACAGAACTTTTGAGCTGTCAGATTGTCATACGTCTCTTTCAAGAACCTTAACTCTTTGAATGAAGCACTGAGGGTTTCTTGTCAGATTTTCACATTACAACTTTAATAACGTCAAAATGTCTGCGATTGTATAATTATTTAATTAGAATTTTTACACTTGGTTCCTTTGATGTGTCCGACGTCATGTGGGCAGAAAGTGCATCATTACTGCGGAATGAGAAATAGTGCTTCAGTAATGCATTTCTGATGCATCTCGCTGAACGACGATCTCTTGAGGGGGTCAATTGTGCTTCTCTCAGCTTGAGTAACAGAGAAACTTACACAACCTTCAATCCACATTCCGTGTCCCTTGCTCTCAGTACAAATACAACTAATGTTAATCCTGACAAGAGTCTTGGTTTTTATTCTGGTACGCTTTCACACACTCCCTCCCTAACCTCTCTCTTTATCATTTAAAATTGATGCCAACTCCCCAACGGCCTTTCTTATGGAAGCAAAGAGACTTTGAAGTTTGGAGGACTTCTCTGAAAAGCCCTCAGGCGTCTCCTTCATAAGGCTACTAGCATCTCTCTCTTTTTCCATCTCAACCGCTCTGGATCTTGGGAGGAGAATTCAGGTCTACTGCAGCAAAATTAACCAAACTTAAGCAAGGGCACGTCAACAAATTCATGATTTAGAAATTTGGGTAAAAAGTGAAAAAAAGTGATCAAAGTTAATTTGAATGTATTTAGCAATTGCAGTTTATGTCTTTATTGTATATTCCAGTAAATTCCAGCTTGTTTGTTGTTGGATTTGAATATTAAGGCGCATCCAATATTATTGTCTTTGTTCTTTAAGCACCCTTATAATGTGGAAGAATAAGACTAAATTTTTTTTGTTTCAATAAAATGTTATATGATTTCTAAGTGATTGCTTAGAAATTAGGTGCACAACATACATTTAATGTACATAGCACATGACCCAATCCTCACTTCTAACATAATCCATAAAGTGTGTTTTTCAGGCCATTCTATCAACAGGTTTTATCAACGATAGTAAATCTGGGAAAAAATCATTTTCACATTTTTTCCCACCTCGACCTTAGAGAGAGCTTGCCATTGCCTGCTTCATCGGTTACCCTTATAGACTAAACAAGCAATGTTCTCTTGCTTGTCCTTGACCCTTAACAGCAGCAGGAAGGTAATGACTCCTGATAAATTGGAAATGGCTGCAGGAGATTGAAGCGAGTGGTTTGTAGAGGCCTTATTGGGGTGTTCCCAAAATGCTGAATTGAAGTCAACTGTTAGATGGGGTATCCGTCTCATTACACAAGCCCTCTGGCCTTGGAGGAACAGAGTCAGAGGGAAACACAACATGTTTAACAGCTGACCATCCATTGGAAATGTTATAGATGGAGAAGCTGATGGAAAGTTTCTCATATCACTAAATTCCCTAAATGAAATGCTCTCGTCACCATTAGTGCTCAGTCTCAATACAATTGTTCTTCCCACTCATGTGCAATATTTAAATTAATTGAAGTGTCTATAGGGTGTTTTTGTAATATGATTAAGGACAACATATAAACTACGGCAATGAACATCATCAAAATAAAGCAGCCTTTGTGGATAGATTAAGAAGAGACGATTAATAATATTAATTAGTTCTAACAGAATGATTTTTATTCTTGACGCAGTCATTCAAGACGGTATGGAGGTAGTATGCCTTGATGCCGACCTTGATGAATGTACAGTATATTCATAAATTGAATCTATAGGAAATGTGATATTCTCGTGAAGAGAGCACTTCAAAAGCTTTTATGCTAGGATGTGAATGCAGGCATGAGAATCGTGATGTCTCGGGCAGATGTGGTTTTGATTTTTAATAAACCTTATTAAATCTGTTTTGAAAACCCATGGGTGATTTGATAATCAGCTTCTAAAATATCACACACTTCATAAGATCACTGTTACCAAGATCTCAGATCCGCGGCTAATTGTTTTGCACTGGGGTAATACACTTGGGGACAGTGGATGAACCCTTGAGAGATGAGATCGACTCCTGTTGGCCCTAGACATTGCTTGTTATATTAACCATACTGTTATGCAACCCCATGCACACTCTTTCCTGCAAAGGGTTATTTTTTTCCTATTCCTATATGTAACATTGCCTAAGGTGTAGTGATCAGACAGAAATAAATCACTCCATCTTCAATGACATGCTGTCTGTTGTCATGTATATCAGCGCTTGAAGCTTTTTTAGTGCACTGTGCTAAATACTAATGTGTTGAATGCTAAAAGATGAGCAAGATGGCGCCTGTGCGTTTAGCGTGCTGTCTGCCCCGGTGTATGACCACCAAGCACTCCTTAATATTGGAATTACGGCAAAGAATCCGGCACTTTATGACCAGGATGGACAGAGAACATTATCATCCATTTTTAAGTGGCATTCCCTTTGATCAATGATGTACGCCAGTTCCTCTTTCTCAGAGGAGGCATTTTCGACGTTGTAGACGCCGGGGTTAACGCAGTGGAAGACTAGTGAAAATAAATCTTCACATAGCTAAAGGTCTTCGGATGAATTATCTAAGTACATTAGGTGTCAATAGAATGGATTATCAGCGCTATGGTAGTTGCTATAAGAGCGCATATTATACCTCCTTCTGTGGAGTCCTTATTCTCGGCTTTATGGCTTTGCTGTTTTTGACCAGTTTGAGCCAGTGTCTCTTTCTGTTTTGAAAGATGTTATTAATCGTATGAAACCGTCTACATGTCCCACAGGCGTGGTTCGTCCTAGTTTTTTGATACCATTGGGCCTGTAGATCAAAGAATTATTAATGGAAGTTTGACCCTGGGTGTTGTTCACTCAGATTTTAAGGATGCTGTGGTTCAAACTCTGATTAAAAAAAATACACCAGGACACTATGGTCTCTCTTATTATAGACCAGCCTCTAAACTTCCCTTCCTTTTTAAAATATTTGAGAAAGATGTCTGTATACAGTTGCAATCTTTTTTAGATTCTCATAGAATCTCAGAAGTATATCTATCTAGTTTCAAAGCTCTTCACAACACAAAAACGGCTCTTGTTAAGGTCTTTAATGATCTTTTACTGGCCATTGACTCTGGATATTCTGCCATTCTTTGATCAGCTTTTTGATCTCACATCAGAATTTGACACCGTTGATCATAATATCCTGCTCTCTCGGTTGGAACATGTTGTTGGCAGAAAGGGTACTATTTTGGAGTGGTTCAGGTTCTATCTAACTGATAGGACTTTTTCCGTCCGCCTTAATGACATTAGTTCCTCATCTGTTCCCCTCCTATTTGGCATCCCTCAGGGCTCTATCCTAGGCCCTATTCTGTTTTCTCTGTATATGCTCCCATTAGAGTCTCTTCTCAGGAAATATAATATTACATTCCCTTGTTACGCAGACCACACACAAATTTATCTCCCACTTAAACGGGATGATTACAGTTCATTACAACTTTCTTTGATTGTCTCAGAGACATTAAAGATTGGATGGGCTGAAACTTTTACATTTTAACGAGAATAAGACTGAAATTATGATATTAGGCCCAAATCTTTCTAACAAGATCTCAGACATTGATCTGGGCCTTTTGCGCCCATATGTGAAGTCTACAGCCAAAAATATATGGGTATAATATTGTATTTGGATTTTAAATTAGAAAACTGATAAACTCTGTATGTGAAGTCAAGTTTTTATCAGTTAAGGCTTTTATCTAAAGTCAAGACTTTTTTTATTTAATGATTTTGAAGGGTTAATACATGTTTATTTTTCATCTTGCCTAGATTACATTAATGCCCTCTTTGTTGGTGTCAACCAGGCCCCTCTCTAACGTTTGTAGTTGCTGCAGCTCGACTTTTAACTCCTACGTGTAAACAGAAACATATTTCACCCATATTGGCTTGAGGATGGCCCCAACCTTGTCTGTGTTTACGCTAGGTCTTAAAACACATTTTTATTCATTGGCTTTTAACTCTGTCTTAGAACTGTGTTCTTTTTTTTGTCCTTGTTGTAGCTTATTGATGTTTAATTTTATGCCTTTTTTGTACAGGACTTTGGTCAACTGCTGTTGTTCTAAATGTGTTTTAGAAATACACTGGCCGTCCAAAAAAAGCTCATCACCTGGATTTAACTAAGCAAATAGGTAAAAGCCTCCCATTGGATTGCAGGTCTAGGTTGAACAACATCATGTGCCCAAAGAATGAGGTCGGCTGACTACCTGAATATATTGAAAGACCTGGGCTGCGTTTCCCGATAATGTTGTCTCTTAGCATGCTACAAAGACTCTAAAGGTACACCTTAACTCAAGTTATACCTTTTCTAGTCGTGTTCCCCCAAACTATACCTTTTGAGGTTACTTAAGGTACACCTTCTTAAGTGCAATGTAGCAGGTGCTGTCCATGGCGGTGGTGCTGAATAAGTTGATATCGATATCTCGCGAATCGATTGTACGCTGTACTTGTGTGTTAGATTGGGTAAAGTATTGAGAAAACAATGTTTATTATAAAGATTGCTTTAGAAATAGTGGAAATTGCATTTATCAGGGCTCACTGAAATAGTACAATGAAAGAAAGAAATATGTGTGTGTGTGTATATGTATGTATTTATAATTAAGCAAGTGTATGATCCTGCACCCTCAGGGCCATACGTTTTCTGTGTTAACCAGCTAAATTAACTGGCTGTTTGGCTACGCTTGTTTCATTTTTTTCAAAGGGTCATTTATATAATCATAGTTTGCCATCATGTGTACATTTTTGTCACATTTTTGGTGTAAATCACTCATTTGTTTATAGGGATAAGTGTCCCATCTAGAATTCCAATCACTCGCGGGACACCTGGAATGGCATGGAAGCCTTGATGTGCCTCTATTATGTCATGCCATACGTATGTTATCGGTGGCATGACGGAGCAGGATGTTTTGTCACTGAGTGAACACACCGCCACACCAAGGTCTTTCGCAGCCCATATTCATCCCTAAACACCTTCAGAAAACTCCCAATGGCATAAAAACGAAGAGCCACCATGCACCAGCTGATTTTCGGGGCTGAGGGAGTAGCTCCGTCGAGTTTGTCAATTCAAAGTTGGGCCAACAAGATTCAAGAGCTGCATAATTTCCTCCTGTGGCAGGCTAAATTTTGTAGAATTTTTTCTTCTGACATGGTAGCCAGGGGACTAAAATGTTCTCTAATGAAATTGTGGAAATACACTAACTGGCTCCACGGCGCCGTCTTTGATTTGATTTGAAAACTAAGTTAAAGTAAAAATGTAAATTTAATACTAAATAGATTAAATTATTATATAAAACATGAAATTAAACTGCGATGTATAAAAGCTTTTTGCATACTGGTATGAACCATCAAAGGCGATAAGGTATAGATAAGAGCGGTCCAGACCAACCTTACGAACATATGACTTACAGAAGGACAAAGAAGGTTTTGGGAAACATGTATCAATGATAAGGTACAGCTTTAGGTATAACTTAAGAACGATGTAGCGTAAAGAAGGTTTCGGGAAACATGTATCAATGATAAGGTACAGCTTTAGGTATAACTTAAGAACGATGTAGCGTGAAGAAGGTTTCGGGAAACGCAGCCCAGGTTATTCCATTAATGAGTTTTTTCTTCCCTGATGGGACGGGCATATTCCAAGATGTTATTGCCACCATAAAGTCCAGACCTTAACCCCATTGAGAATCTTTGGGATGGCTGGAAAAGACCTTGCGCAGGGGTCCGCTCTCCCATCATCAATACAAGATCTTGGTAAAAAAATTATGCAACTCTGGAAGGGAAAAATGGACTGGACATTGCAGAAGCTTATCGAAATGATGCCACAGCGATTGCGTGTCATAATCAGAGCTAAAGGCTGTCCAATGAAATATTCGAGTATGTGATTATAATTTTTTTGGGAGTGTATATTAAACTTGAAACTTAAAAGTCCAATTGCCAGAGGAGGAGGTGTAAATCTTTATC
This sequence comes from Triplophysa dalaica, assembly GCF_015846415.1. Taxonomy (NCBI): domain Eukaryota; kingdom Metazoa; phylum Chordata; class Actinopteri; order Cypriniformes; family Nemacheilidae; genus Triplophysa; species Triplophysa dalaica. The sequence goes on along the minus strand of NC_079558.1, from coordinate 9,032,507 downwards.
TCGAACAGTCTGAGGACTATTAGATTTTCAACCTGCGGACACTGGCATCCTGTGTCTCGAATAATAAATGCAAATTGATTTCCATGTTCTGTGATATACGGATATCTACTTTGAGACGTAATTTTCATTCTTTAGTGCCAACTTTAACTAAATCACCACGGACTGACTTCATGAATTTTCAGTCTAATTGTCGTATTTCACAGTCTTTCTGTATTCATTAGAACGGATTACTCTCAGTCTTCATATTTTCCCCGAAACTAAGGCCTGGTTACAGAATGCCGTTGCATTAAACTTGGAAAATTTCTGACAGAGTTTTGACAACGGAAGGATATTTTGGCCTGCTGACAATTACGTTTCTCGCTTGTCATTTCAGCCGCCTCTCGCTCTGTCTCCAAATCAGACTGAATCCTTTGAAGGCTGGAGAAGTAAACAAGTTACCCCGACAGCATGTGATGGAGAAAGAGCTAATCTTTTTATGTACAGTGTGGGAAAATTGTTGCATGCTACTCACGAAACAGACTTAAAAAGAGCATATTGCGTTCGATGAACACTTACTTTCTGCACAAACGGTAAGACAAACTATGACAAGAAGAAGCTGTGTACGAAACGTTCTCTCAGAATGAGTTTCGGATAAGCATTATCAGTATTGTTTGGCTTTAGGGATGTCGCCCACAACATTTCATCGACAGTCCTATACAGGACTTTTGCTCATTTGACATCCTTCAGAATGACAGTTATGGTATTGTACACTGAAGGGCTTCGGGTTCTTCCCAAAGCTCACTGCTGTAATGAGGTTCCATATGGTTTAGAATTAATTGAATGTACTGTGGCTGACAGCCCGGGTCTGGAGGGTAATTCTACAGCAGGGACACCGGTTCCGCCTGAATTGAGACCTGGCAGATTGGAGTCCGCAGAGAATTTGACCCTCAATCCAGAAGAATGTCATAATTTGGACATTACCCCAGTGTGGTGCTTTTGCTTTGTTTAAAAATTTAAGTGCTTTCTTCCTTTTTATGGACATTATTAATAAATGTTTGTGTAAATTTGAAATACCCATTGGAAGATGTTATTTAAACTTTTCTGATTATTGGTTGGGAGCTTTAGAAAGATTTAGTAGACAGTGGGGTCCATTAGTAAACGTTTTCAAGTGCAACAATAAGAGTTTGGATGAAATATTTAAATTAAAAAAATTCTAAATGGATTCAGAAGAGATTTCAGAATTTCTTATTTGGTATCTCCTGTAGCTGAAGGTTGTTGAAATCTTAATGATCTGAGGCATTCCAAGCACACATTTTTTAAATGTTATACACAATGGAAATGATATTGTTTAGGAGATATCATGGAGTTCTTGGTTGTGTTTCATTAGTCTTAGATGTTTCTCTTAAAATTGCTTAGGAGAAATGAAGCAGAAACAAATAAGACAGGTGTTCAAATGCAAGAAGAGTATGGAAGTGTAAAATGAATGTAGATATTATAGATTATAGTTGTATAGATTATAGAACTGTAAAACTCAGATGAGCAGGGTGTGTAATATGCTCCTTCCTCTGTTTTAGAGTGGTGGTAAAGCTGATTTCACTTAAATGTGAAGGTGTATTCTTTGTCCCCAGGCTGACGCCAGAGTTAAAAGCAAACAGGGCGTCAGAGGCGCAGACAAGCTGGAAGTAAGCGCTGCATTTTAAACAGCCTGGCTGCATCTCACCTGCTGATCTTCAAAGAGTTTGATGATGAACGAGTCCTACGAAAAATATTCAGAGTGAGAGAGCAGCACAATGATCTATACCACAGTGCTTTGAGAAGGACATGATATTTGCCATTTGACTTTGATCTACGTAATTGTGGACGGTTTGTGTTTTTGTGGCACATTTTAACATAGATTGCTTCTATAGAGAACTTCTATTGAAAATATATTAGCCCTGGCTAAGCACAAATCCTACTTCTATATACCGATTAATTCTGTTCTGTTATTCCATCTCAGTGAGTTTGATTTATAAAGCTTTGTTCACGGTATCAGATAATATAGGAAGAAGATCAGAAATGTTGTTATGTATCTGCACCGCCCCAGTATAAGTTTACCAAAATCAACACTAAACCAGTATTGTCCATTTTAAAGAGATGGTTAACAGATTTAAAAATATATTTATATTTACTCTCATATGGTTCAAAACGAGTATATAAGTCTTTCTTTTGTTGAACACAATAGAAGATGTTTGAGAAATGTCTTAGTGGTTTGAAATAGTGGTTTGTGTCCATACAATGCAAGTAAATTGGGTCCAATGTTTGGTTACCAGCATTCTTCAAAATATAGTCTTTTGTGTTCTGCAGAAGAAAGTCATACAGGTTTGAAATTACAACAGGAGGCTACACGATAAAAACTTTTTCATTTGAGTGAAATATTTCCATAATATACTTTTTTATTTAGCATTATTTTTTTACATTGCCATGAATTTATTGATTTTGATTTCAACTAAAATAAATACAAAACCTACACAGAAAGTATATTTAAAGTAGGAACAATTTCAGTTTGTATGATATAACCAAATAAAACTGAATTTATAAAGGCATGAAAGGGATAGTTTCCCACAAAAATGAAAATTCTCTCATCATTTACACAAAAGAAGATATTTGGAAGAATGTGGAAAACCAAACAGCTCTGGGGTAGACAATGGTGCCCCAGAACTGTTGGTATGCAAATATTCTTCCAAATATCTACTTTTGTGTTTATTTAAACAATAAAATGTATACAGATTTTAAAAACCTTGAGGATGAGAAAATTATGAGAGAATTTTCATTTTTGGGTGAACTAGCCTGACTACACAAAATCATTAGAAATATTTTAAACAGCAGTAATACCACAAGTATTTTTTCATAATAATAAGAATCTTTCTTTTTTATAAATGTAGCAAAGCCTTAAGCCTTAAGTCTTACAGCAGTGATAAAACATTAATGTTACAGCGTGTTTTTTTTTCTTCAAGCAACATAGACACAGAAAACAGTTAATTTTGGGAGCCTGAGGTCTTTTGTTTCGAGAGCAGTATGGCTCCAGATTGCTTATTGAAGGAACACATTGTGATATTACATTTGGGCCAAATAGCTCCGGAGAAATTTCACCTAATGCCGCACACACGCGTGCCCACAAACTCCCGAAAGAAGAGAGGCAGCATCAGTTCAGTCTAGCGTGTCGTTTATATTTTAACAGCCAGCGTATATGACATCAGCAGACTGCAGAGAAGCGCTTGACTAGACATTGTATTGTGAGTCACTTGGAGAGGCTGTTAGCTGTTGCTCGCTATATTGACTTTTCAGATCTATTCTCCCTCTGAATGCAACGCAATCTCCTGCACAAATGTAATATTGATAAAGGCCGCGGCTTCCCCTCGTCCTGCCAAACCTGACAACGCTATCCAAAGTTTGTGCATAATCCTGAATGAGGTTTGTGCCAAGAGTAAAAGAAATGTGTTTGCTGTATAGACAGGCAAAAATTATGTAGCAAACAAACCGAGCAGGTTTGCGAGCAGGTTTGCAGATATGCGAGTGTGTGGAGGGTGGCTGGATGTCTTGATACCATTGGGTTTTGTCTTTATGGAGCTTCAAAGATGACAGTCACTTATGTCTGAAGTGTGTGAGTGCTAACCGTATGTTAGAATTTCTATACAAATATTTATCGTAGCGGATTAGCAAAACGCTCATGGGTTTAGCTGTGAGATTTGCACACATATAATCAGTTTAGATGGTTGAAAGTACCATTATAGCTTTGTTTACAATGTGTCATATTTGAAATATTCATGGCTTTTATAACATTAAATAGGCGTTCACGCAATTAGGTGATTACCATTGTTTTTGCGCAGTTCTTTAGAAGCTAAATGCTGCTGTGTTCCAGTAAGTGGACTGCGAAGTGGACTTCACAGGGTGTTCCGCCATCTTATGTGAGATTCCAATCCGAAGGGAGGGAACACGTTCAGTTTGAAGCACACTGCTACTGGCGTGGTTCTCAACTCCAGTCCTCAGGCCCCCCCTGACAGAATACTTTGGATGTCTCCCTATTGAACACCTGAACAAGTTAATGAGATAATGAAGTGATGATTGAGTCGTTAATGATGAACAGGTGATGTTAACAAACACAATCACTAGAATAAAAACCATAATAGTGTTGAGCTTTCATTAAGTGTGGCTCTTACCCTTGATTTATTATGTTACATTTTTTGCTAGCTGAAATAGTTTGTTTCTGAAGTATATTTATAAGAGCCTGACAAAAGACAAAATTATTTCGTCCTGCTGTTGGTAATAGCTGAACCAATGTTGGTTGATTTTTGGTGTGTCACGATATTTGTCAGACTTAAATCCCCCTTATTTGTATCTATCTTATAACAATTTAAGAATGTTTCATTCCAACAATTTTGTCTTTTGTATGGCTGTTCAGAAACACACTATAACAGCTGATATAAAAAATAAATCAAGGGGAAGAGCCCCACTAAAGGAAACATTATTATGGTTTTTGAACTTATGATGTTTTCTTCAGCGATTAACATCACCTGTTCATCATTATTGATCAATCATCACTTCATTATCTCATTAACTTGTTCAGGTGTTCAATAGGGAGACATCCAAAGTATTCTGTCAGGGGGGGCCTGAGGACTGGAGTTGAGAACCACTAGGGAATCAGGGAACATCGACATATCACTTTGCCGGAAGTGGAAAAGGAAAATCACCCAACTGCCATTGCATGCCGCGTCACGAGTCAGAAAAACTACCGACGAGTTAAAAGTCCCCGTGAACCGGACGTTGCGATTGGGAGGAGTTAACAGATGCTCCAGGCAAGACGTCTAGTATACCTCATTTGAGATGGCTACTTATTTCAGGATAACTTCACGGACACGCTGCAAAATACATTAAATACAGTAGCCTACATTTTGCTTTAATTATTTTCAGAAGAATTAACTCATATATTAACATTTAAAGCCTGTCAGTCAAAAGTTTGGAAGCGATCACACAGAACGCGTATTTTCTGTTGGAAAACGAGAGCAGCACGCATTGTTTTTTTTTATGTTGCTAGGTAACCACCGAAACTGTTTTCCTGTCAGTTATGGATTATACCGCGATTATACCGTTTTTAAAATTCCGAAAAATAGCGAGACGCAACAGGCAGCAAAAACAGCATTATGATTGATCGACCACTCCTTCATTATTAGGGTGCACCTTTAAGAATAGTAAAGACACAACTATGGAGTGGCACAGATGTTACTGCGAATTATGTCGTGACTTAAAAAAACGGGTATATTTTGGCATCTTCAAAGTCTCCACCCTTTGACTAGAAGTAGCAAAATCGATCTTCTTACACCGCATCCTAACCAAACGCGACGCGATGAGATTCATGCGATAAGCAAATGCCTGTCCACACCGAACGCGAAAAAGGGGCGGGACGCGACAATCAATCACAAAACAAGGCCAATCAGAACCGTTTTTCTGTGTCCACGCAGCCCAGCACGCTGCAGCTAAGTGCACAAAGAGAGATGCGTCTTGTTCTCATGACTTCAGTTATGCCTCACCGGACGCTATGATATAATTTCTCAATCTAAACGTATGTTATCAAATGTATAGACTGTCTCCATCTGTGTTTGGCGATTAATTTTCATGAAGTGCAGAACTTGAGATCGTTGTGTGGGCGGAGCTGTCAGCTGTCACCTGGTTAGGACAAAATCTCTGATTAACATGGAAAAGAAATTGTTATATGTCTGTTATATTTCTATAAATATTTATACAAAGCCATGGTCAGTAAGACTCTGTGACCACTTAAACAATGCAAGTTTAACAGTGATTGCTTCTCTGTTTAAATTAAAATGTAAAACCAGAATATTGATGTGACGCATTATAAATAAGTGCAAGCAATTACAAACTCATTTTATTTCTTTGTTTATATTTTCCTGCACTGCCGATGTTTTGTTCTCAGTGTTCAAATGTTTGAATGGCGTTTCAAATTAACACAGCACAATTTTCAATCTCCTTATTACTGTAATGAGCGAATAACACAAATATCCTCTGTTGTTTTGCTTGAATTTATTATGTGAGACGCCAAGTAAATGAAAAAACTCATCACATTCAATGCCCTGCATAAACCATTACTTTTATCTTTTGAACCATGACAGAGAGACTACCATTTAGTCTAATGGAAAGAAGTCTTTGATGTGCTTCAGCACAAGTGACAGGGGGAGTAAAAAAATTCGAGCCGAGAGAAGGGGATTCATATCGAAACACACACAAAAGGGATTTTAGGAAGGTGAATTGTTATTGTAGGCTCAGTTTGTATACATCTAATAATGCCACGATATGCCGACTCTGAGAGACTATCTGAAACCATTGGATATATTTTATATTGACATGGCTGTGTTTACATTTACATTCATTTACTTGATTTTTCTGGCTGGCTTGCCCAGATAAGTGCGGTACATTGCACTAGCCTATATATAAGGCGACCCTAGCCTTGACAGCCGTGTAAGAGAAGTGCTTAAATTTTATGTTTGCAATCGCAGCAGTCCCCTTCATTAATTTAACAATATATCCAAGCTGTTTGCAATGGCCACCATACTGTATACTTCTATACCAGGATCCCCATCTCAATTGTTTTGTTCACATGTACCCAGGAGCCAGAAACGTCAATATTGAAAACCTCGCAGACCATTCGGGCGAGTGGAAATATACCGTCCGCTTGAAAATAACACCTCACTGGTTTTTGTCTACTTCAGAATCGTGGGGTGGATTACTGTCCAGATGAACCCGAGCAGCCTATGATCACGTCTGCAGCGCTGCATGATATGTTTTTCCAAGCATGTGATTTTCCCCTCATGTTGGGATCCGCCTCCAGTGCTGCCATTTGATTCCACACACCCACAACCAATTAATATTTACGGTGTAGACAACACAGACGAAATGGCCTTGAGAAGCACTTCTTTGCCACTCAACTTTAATATCTATACCAATTAAGTTCAAGGCTCTTTGTTTTGGAGATTTTAAGATGATCTCTTTCTTCCATCCCACTGTCCCAGAAGTCTTCATTAACAATCTGACTGAACACCGTATGAATAGAAATGGTGTCATGCTTTTGCCATCAGATCATTCTGAATAAGAGGCAGAGATCCCTTGTCTTCTCGGTATGCTCGGCAGAATCCTTCATTCTGCTCCGATGATGATCAGCAAGATAGCTGACACTCCAGGTAAATGTTTTTGTGCCGTTTGGGTAGGCTTTTTTTTCCAAGCGGTCAATATTTCTTCAATTGAGTTTGTCTCTAAAATATTGTGGCACATACAGTACTGTGCACTGTGAGAATCTGGCTGTGTTTTGTGGAAATACAGAACATTTTTTCTTTTACTATATATTCAATAAATGCAATCACACTTGGGATTAATGTACTGATGAACTGTTTTCTTCAGTCATTGCAGTTGAACGAACTGCTCACCTACGTATGAGAAAACAGACTAAACCCCTTTTCTTCATTGGGTTTGTTGGTCATCTGGGAGTTGCAGTGCTGTATCACAGGCGGAATGAGCTTACTGTTTATGATTTAGATTTAGAAACAAATATTATTGCACATGCTGATGGGAAACAGCAGTGCAGAAGGCCATCTTATGATTTTAAGCTAGAGTGTTTCTTTTCCACAGCGAGAGCAACACTTGTAATAAGATATTTGATGTGTTACAACAGCAATTATCACTTGGATTGTGATGTGAAGGGTCAGTTGGCACTAAACTCTTTAAGATATTCCTATATGTAAAAATAAGCAGAACTGGTTTGAAAAGAAGTTGTTTGTATGTCCGCACGCTTCCAGAGTAGAACAAATAATATTGTACATATAATAATACATACAGTGCATAAAGATTAAAAAAATATTTCAATGCTTCTTAGGATTCAGAATGACGGACAACTTTCACTTTTTCAGAAGAACTGACCTTGAACTTGGGTGAATCAGTGGATTAGAAAATCTATTGCAAACAATATTGGGTTAATGCTTTGTTGAGAAACATACTTTTTCTCAGCATTTTCTTAGTTGCTCTGTGTTTTTGTGCTTTTTGTTTGACAGTTAGAATGGATTGCAATCACCTGTCAGTAAGCACAAAGTATATACATTAAACATTCACCGCTTTACGGCACTAAAAGTGAGTCACCTCACTTCTTTTGTGTTTATGTGATGGACAAAGAAGCTGATATTGGGATTCAAACACTTATAATAATAATAATGCTCTTAGTCCGTTATACAAGTGCATTTTAATAGGTTTAGAGCATTTGATTGGAAAAAATTGTTTGTAGTACAACATGAGTCATATGATTGGTTAGTTTCCTTAGAACTGGGATGTGTATGTGCTGAGCGTTAATATTGTCAGTATGAAAGATGCAGTAAGTGATTTCTGAGTAATTTTTCTTCATTCAATAACTCAATACCTCAACAAATACACCCTTGATTATATTACTCTGCCCTCAAAATAACATGCTAATTCGAGCATACACGCCCTCTGTTGCTGATTGGCTACGAGATTGTTATGGTGTTGTGCAAGCCGTGGACCTCTGTCTCTCTACAAATATGGCACTCTGAAAAGTTTAGCTATTTCCATCTCAATGCCTTGCCCCCTGTTTGCGTGTGCCTACATTTAAAATATCGAAAATGTGAGCGGAAAAGATGCAAATGTGAATTGGGCCTTTAGACACTTTAGAATTCGTCCGTTTAAGAGTTGTTCTACCGCTGAAATGATTTGAGAAACATTATTTTAAGGTAGGAAAACTACTAAGTGTTGCTTTAAGGAGTGTTTATAACATATGGAAGACCTTAAATCTTTTAGACATGGCATAAAAGCCACTAACTCATCTTTTCCTTTGCTTAACAAATAAAAATAAAAGAAATCTTGGCATTTTTATCACTTTTCTTTTTTCTTCTGATAATGCCATATTCGTTTTTTATAAATTCAGTTACATTAGTATGAAATCTTACACTTCTCATTTATGGCTGGCTGTGTGAGATATTGCCACAGCTATTCCATAACAATAACAACTGAAGGAGTGATTGCACACCACACCACTATGACAGCCGTTAAAATAAGGCTGGAAATGTACCATACTGCAGTGAAAGTCTAAATGTAATTCATAACTCCTGGCAGCTGTCCATTCTCTTGGTTATCCAGACTGTTAATTAGTACGCTCATAATTAATTTACTACCAGTAATGAATATGATGCCAATGGCCAAGTATTTTATTTATTTATTTACTTATTGTAGCGATACTGCCAAAAAAATGACATTGTCTTGTTTTTAATTATTCTAACCACCAACTGAGTATTCATACAAAGTGCTTGCAAATGGAACAGAAAATTAAATCACCATTTTGGAGGAAAATCTTATTGCCTCATATTATACTGTTAACAAGCAGCTCCGTAACCAAGATATTTGTCCGTCGGCATCATGTTTAGTTTGATGTCGACCATATGCGTAAAAGCATCATTGCTCCACCTTTAAAAACACTTTATGTCATGTGTGACAGTAGGTGTTTGTCAGCAGAATTCTTGGAAAAAAAGTGTGCTGTCTCAACAACCACAAGGATCATTGTCTGTTGTTTAAGAAGTAAACACACATTTTATGGACCTGTTGAGGGCATCGTTGTGAGATTACGTGACCACGTCTCTTACCTCTTTTCCAAAGCTGGCCACCACTTACCGGCCATGTAATTTGACAGATAGTGTCCTGTTAAAACCTGCCCGTGTCGTGATAGCCTTTCCTTTCAGAGCTCAGCAGAATTCCTCCATGGTGCCAGAAAAAAACACATTCATTCCCCTCACAGGCAGAGAAACTGGGCCATGTTTTCATCCCTGATGTTGTAAAACAAAGCCTATCATAGGGATTGTTCTCCCAAGATTAAAAAAAATCATAATTATTTACCCTCATGTTATTTAGAACTTGTACATGACACTTTTTAAAAAAAGATATTTTGAGAAGTGTCTCAGTTGTTTTGTGTTTATACAATAGAAGTCAATGGGAGACAATGTTGTTTGGTCACTAGCGTTCTTCAAAATATCTTTCGTGTTCTGCAGAAGACAGTCATGCAGGTTTGTAATGACATGAGCATAAATAAATATTTAACGAAATTTCATCTCTGGGTGAACTATCCCTTTAACTATGTTTCACAGATGCTTCAAGTTGGCACACACTGTTGTGGGTGAGTGATGCTCCAAAAAAGGGAGAAAAAAATTATGCAAGACGCTCGTGCTTATTACAGTGGTCAATGTGTAGGAGGATACAATGAATGCTTCAGTCTGCATCGCAAGAAATATCAATTTAATGAAGGTCATTTCACTGCTGTTGACCGTGAGAAGCTTTGATAAATAGAGTGGCCGAGAACATTTTGCAACGTCAGGAAAGAGGGACACGACGCCCATAAGTCTGTATTATATTATATATTCTACACATTCACCTAAAGGTGCGCTGCAACAAATCACGGATGCATTCACAAAAAAGAGCTACAGGTAGAAATATACCACCATTTAGCAAGTAAGACAGTGGAACACGGGCGATATCGGCGGCACAGGCCACAAATCGTTCCTGCAGAGGAATTGTATTGCTGTGGTGTGCTGTTGGCTGAGAGCTCCTGTGAGCGGGATCTGTGGCCAAGTGAAAACAATCATGTAAAGATTGTAGCACCAGTAGATGTCCTCAGCACACTGAGAAAATGAACATGAAGATGTAGCAGCATCAAACAAAACGTATCAAGGTTGCTCTATTGTTTCCACTTGTTTATTAAAGCAAAGCAGTGCGTCACTAAGGGAAATTTGCGATGTCATTGCTGATAATGTGGCCCGGTGGTGCGTGGGTTTGTGCTTGGAGCGTAGTCTATTCAATATCACACGTTTTCTACATTGTACTGTGAATCTATTATTTCACTCTTTCTTCAAAAAAAGATTGATTTCTTTTAGAATTAGACTTTTCTTTGTGTACTTTTAGCTTTGAATGTTGAAGTGCACCTGCATGTAAGACCTGATCAATATTCCTCTGTGGGAGTGATGGGGACCAGATGGGATTTTTTGGGTTTCTTTGATGGCAAACAAATGAAACGGACGATACAGGATCAATACAGGATCAGATGACGGTTACTGTGTTCATGCTGGTCTATGTTTGTTTTGGGTCATCTATCGTGGCTTCCACAGAGAACACCCGTCAGCCCTGCTGAGTTCAATCTCGTCTGTGTGCACAGGTTCATGTGAGGGTAATAGAGCAAGTTATTGCTTCAGTGCGAGGTAAAAAGATACAATATAACTAAGAGCAGCACTCACTCGATTTGATTTAGGTCTATCAAATAATCTGATTTGTATTTGGAAACTTTTTAATAGTTTTTCATTACAACAACCTTCCATACACTCATGCTTCCCTTTCCTGTTCTGTCCTCTGCAGCATATACAGAACTCTGCAATGGAAAATATATGAAAAAACAGTAAATTGTTTTACCCAGTGAGATTGTGTATAACAACGCTGAACGGCACACTGGAGTAGGTCACAGATAAAATTCTGCCATTGTTTATTAACTCATATTCTCATGTTGTTTCAAACCAATATAGCTATTTTTTTCCAAAACAGATTAAAAAACTATTTTTTTATATATATTGTGGCCTTTATAGCTTTTATTTTGTAGGACAGTGGAGAGACAGACATAAAGTTATAGGATGAGAGAGAGGGGAACAGAGGACGGGAAAGGACCACGAGCTGAAACTAAAACTTTGGTCACCCGAGGTGCTGCTGCTCAACATGTCAGGGCACTGACACTGGACCACCGGCTCAGGCAGATATTTATATTTTTTATTTTTGCTATCTTAATTATTTACAGTATATGTATCTATCTCTATATACTGTATATGGCCCGGTTTCACAGACAAGGCTTAAGGCTAGTCCCAGTCTAAAATGAATGTGTGACCTCTCTTAACTGAATACAACTTGCCCAGAAATATCTTAAAGGTCCCGTTCTCCGCGATCCCTTTTTTAAATATTTAGTTAGTGTGTAATGTTGCTGTTAGAGCATAAACAATACCTGAAAAATGATAAATCTCAAAGTTCAGTGTGAAGCGATATACTGTCTTTAACAGAATTTGCATTTCAAGGAATCACACTACAGCCCTTTACATGATGTCACTATTCTGAGTGCTTTTAATAACCTCTGCCCAAAGGAATACGCCAAAAAAGTGAAGAGGCCTTCCTTAGAGAAGAGGAAGAGTCGCTGGAGTAGTGTTTGGTTATCAGAGATTGTAAATATTTGACTGAGTTACGTGCTAAACTATTTCATCACAGTCCTACAGCTGTAAATAAGAATTCAGCTACACACATTCTAAGATAACTAACGGTCAAATAACAGCTTCAATGACTTTAACATCAGCTGTGAAAGCTGTTCTGTGTAATGCACTGGTATTGTGTGCAAGCATACCTCTTAAACCACTTCTATGAAACTTCCTTTGAAGTCCTGCTTACAAATGACTGCTGGTCAATCTGCTTGTTTTATTATCCAACTCGGGTCCAATATAAAAAGGCTGGTCTGACGCCATTCGCTCCGTTGTCATTTCCCTCGCCATAGTAGGAAAAAATTGCAATCTCTAACAGAGATAGACGTTTGCACATGCACTAGCAGAACTCCATTACACTTCTATCGATCCGCATGTTTTTAACTGATAAAGTGAAGTTTACTCCATTGTTACTGTTTATTGCTAAAAGCCAAAGTTTATGAAAACATGTGCACTGAGAGGGGGACCGACCAATCTCAACAGCCTGAGAAGCGGAAGCTCGCTGACATGGTATGGGTGGGAGATCTTCACACGCTCTAAGGGGGGGAACCAATCACGACAGACCTTGTCAGCTTTACGAATCAGAGCGTTTCGGAAGGCGGGACTTTATATAGACTGGAAGATATCCAGTTGTTTTTTAAGAAGAGGGACAGTGGTGAACAATAGACTTGAAATATGTGAAATATAAAGTGTTTTTTGAAATTAGAAACATGAACATCCATTGTAAAACACCCAAAAAACATAATCAAAGCCTCAAAAACAGTAAAAGAATGGCTCCTTTAAAATATATCAGTGCCATTGTTTTGTCTCGAGATGCACACCAGTAATGTACATTTCTCAGGTATTTTTATAAAAGCAACATAACTATAGTCCTGGCTTAAGCTAAACCTGGTGAAACCGGGCCTACTTTATATTTTTCCCCCCTTTAATTACAATGTAATGAGACTGAGTCTTAAAGGAATAGTTCCCCCCAAAAAATGTATCCAAAGGTTTCCTTAGTAGGAATAAAAATTACTATGGTCAAGTCAATGGGGACCATTTTTGGGTAAACTATTTCCTTAAATAAAAAATAAGACAAGGCATCGTATCAGGATTACTAAAGAAGTCCATGTGATTTAAGCACAATTTTCAAGACCTCTACACTAGACTATTACATAGCTTGTTAGAGACAAACAATAATTTAATTTCCTAGTCATCTTTTGAGATTTTCTCTTTTCTACATAAATGCATTCTTCGGTGAAAATATAACATTGAAAACTTTAATATTGACTGAGTAATGCCATGTCGAGATTTAAAGTGTAGTGAAATTAAAGAAATTAAACATTGATGCACATTATGTCATTATTAGATTGAGTCTTTAACCTTCATAACCGTCAGAGACAGGGTCACAAATCTTAAAATTATGATTCTATAGCTTTCAATCGCATTTTCACAGAGTTGGGATTCTTGGATTTTCTTGGAATTCTTCAACAGATCATTTCCACTTTTATATCTGGTTCACAAACCAGTTCGAATGATTTGTTCATGAATCAGATTGATCTGGTTTCTACATGTACTCACTGACTCAATGATCAGGTTGCTCCATTCATTATAATTACACCCAATACCTTGAATTCTTCTTTGATTCCCTCTGGATAAGTATAAACAACATGAACAACAGAAAACACATTATTTATTATTTTGGATAAATGACTTCATGAAAATTCTGTGAACATGAATTTCAACCAAACAATGTGTCGGAATTAAAAAGGTAGCCTTTCTTCTTCTCAAATGAACTGTCAGTGTCTCGTGCTGTCTTGTTTTGAAAAAAATCTGTAACCGTGTTAATTGGATTCTCTTTAGCTTTGCCAGCACAACCCTTTTAGCTACAGTATCCAACAAGAAATGTAATATGCAATCCATTACTCAGGCTTAATTTGCTTTCCATTAGATTCCTGTATTCATAAATGATTTAAAATGCATTGATTGACTTTTTTTCTGATGCGTGGCTACAGAGCCGATGTGTGAGCATGGCACCGCTGTGGTTTCGAACCCCCGCAGTAGCACTGCACTGCTTATAATGCAGGGTACAGTTTGAGATTTTACCACAATTCCCTACTGGGACTCCACTATATGATCACCTCAAATACTCAAGGTCAGAGAACTCCTTTAACTCATTAGTGCTCATCGTTTCAGTCCAGAAGAATAAGCAGAGGAAACCTCTCTAAATGCAGTGCCTCAACAAATAGGACCATTTGTCTTATTCTAAAAGGCAATGACTCTGTGGACAAGACTGGAAAGTTTGAGTCAGTGGAGCTGAGCTCCTCAGAAGTTTTGTCATAGGTTTCTCCACAGTCTGCTGCTCTTAAATTTTTAACGCTACCCACTGGTTAGATTTTGCATTTCTGTGGCGACAGGCTTTCATTAAAAAACATCAGTACATCAAGATCTGTGTTCACAGAACAAACTGTGTGAATTTGGTAGTAAAGGGCAAATCTTGTTTTTAATAAAGCATGATCTTTCATGTGGCATGCAAGGAATGTTTAAATCTAAAGTGTGAGATTCGTGCACTCGTGTCAGAAAACAAAATTGTGATGATTTTTTAAACTCTCTCACATCTTTTTTTTGTTTGGTTAAAAATAGTCCTGCCTCAAATTCACACTGGTTGAGCAAATATTATTGTGTTGTTTAAACTAACATAGCTATTTGTTGCCCCTTTCTGCAGTGCTCAACAAACAAATTACTTGTATATATTTTAGAGAAGTAACGGTTTGAAAATTTCAGATCACGGTTATGGTAAACAACATTATCACAGTTTATTAACATGTTCTGGAAATGTCAAAAAAGTACTGATTTAAACATTAAATTAAATTTAATATTGAGTTTACCTGTAAATTAACTTTTTTTTTACATCAAATAAATAACATTGATATTAGTCATGGCACATTGGAAGGGGGGGGGGTGAGGTTACAGTTTCCTAGATTAAACAACCTTAAGTGAGTAAATCAGATTTTCATATAAACACAACACAATTGAGTATCATCTGTCTCTTTGTGTTGTGAGAAATTGGGTAACTTTAGGGCCCGGGAGAAAGCGGTATGACGTCTGTGCTCATAACAGCGCTCATAGCAGAAGAAACAAGCTGAACGGAGTTTCAAACTCATCATGTCACATCACATGTTGCATCATTTAATGTAAAATGAATAGAAATGATGGGTCTGTATAAATAAACATGAAGTAAACGTGAGTCAGTATATCTAAATTTCCACAAACGTGCACATTTTTGGATTAAAGTCCTAATTGGCTGAAGCACTGTCATCACAAACTCACAGGACCAGACGTGACTAAATAGGAATGTTTAGCGTTATTTTTTTTCCGAATGTCAATACTCCTGACTCCTGATTCACTCCCCTGACATTAATGAACAAAACCCATGTTTCATGCTGCATCTCCTTAATTCTCTTATGTACTAATTGGCTTTGTAACTCTGTCTCCTCTCCACCAATAAACTGGTGTGTGGTGGGCGTTCTGCAACAATATGGCTGCCGTCACATCATCCAGGTGGATGCTGCACATTGGTGCTGGTTGAAGACATTCCCCCCTTCCATGTAAAGCGCTTTGAGTATCCTGAAAAGCGCTATACAAATGTAACAAATTATTATTATTACTCTTGATATTGCCGGGTTCACACCAACGCGAACAGTCGCGTTCCACGCTCTTTATTACTCCCGGAAAAGTTTCACTTGAGTGACTCGATCTGACAAATCTTTTCAACCTTCGCGGAAGACGAGATTGACCTCCTGGCGCGAGTTCGTGTCTACGCGCTTCTTTGCATTGACTTTGATTGCGCAATATGTTTAATTTGCGTTTGGTGTGAATCCAGTGTAACTTTGTTCGATGCTGGACAGGGTATTTCAAGCCGTAACACCGGTACGGTTTAACAGTTAGTAAAATGTGACTCGGTTATACGAACCGTTGGACGTTATCATCATGGTAAACCTTTAAACCGGTTATCATTACATCCCTAATATATTTTAAGATAGATTTTTCTACTTTAATCTGGAAATCTGCACAATATTTGTGTTTGAGTCCATGCTGTTATGTGCTGACCATTTGACGTATGACATAAAGGTATCAGAGGTCTAGTTCCTCATACAAAAAATTTATCAGTGAAACAGTTTTAATCCAGCCTGGTGATTATTTTGGTTTACATTTAGTGTTTGGTTTTTGTGAGATGTATGGCGTTAAAGGAGTGTGTGGTGCATATGTCTTCTGCTTTAAAAAAAATCTATTTGCTTGCAGAGCAATGGATGGAAGAACACAGCAGGATTGGCTGTCAGTTAAGAGGAAATTGACCCAAAATCTTCCAGAAGCTTTCAAGATTTTTGGTTGTTGTTAGATAAACGGTTTATTTTACTCTTCCATTCTGGTGTCATTTAAAATGTGTGCATGACAATTTTATGCAAAATATCTAACGCATGCAGACACATTAAATACCCCTGGTGTTTGACCTCTATCCAGGCATTCCAAAGCAGAAATAAGCACGGACAATTTAATCCATTATGATTTAGTCTTCTTCTGAGTTTTTGCAGAACACATTATATTTTAAATAATTTTTGTGGCCAAACAACATCTCACTGACCTCTATTGTGCTGTTTTGAACATTGAACACAAATGGTGTTCAAATCACGGAGACATTTCTCAAAATATATTCTTTTGTGTTACTAAAAAGAAAGAGTCAGGTTTTGAATAACATGAGGGTTTATAAAGCATTATTTTCGTGTGGATTACAGCATAATGATGTATTTCTTGAAGACGGATGATTTTCACTATTTTATTGTGTTCAACTCCATCTAGAATATGTTTGACCTGATTATGCACATGTAAAGCATTTAAATCCTACAAACGAAGCAGGTTGTGAGAAAGGTGTTATATAGCATACAATGTATATTAAGATGATCTAGAGAGCTGAGTACAACATCTCCCGGAAAACCATTAAAATTAGAAAGGGATTTGAAAGGATATTTGCTGTTTTTAATGGTTGTACAGCCATTGATTTCTGATTGACTGAAAACTTAATACGTCTGCGCTAGATGGTTCCTCATGAATTTTCAAGTAAAGAAGTGCTCATTTCTGTATAACTATACATTTAAAACCTCCATCGCTCACCCACGGCCGAGCCGTTTCCCTCCGACACTGTCCCACAAATGTGCCGTATTGATCATCTCCTCATGTTCAGACGATTTCAGCTATGATAGCAACACCTGAATTGATCTCAAGTACTGCCTTAAATTTCAACCATTTTAGCTTTTAGATGTGTTTTTCTTTTCACTTCATATCTGAAAAGGTTTTGTATTGCCCCATGTCATATTATACTGTATGGAAAGCAGTTAACAAAGACAAATTACCCCAGAAGATGTGATATTATACTGCCATTGCGTCAGATGTATCTGAAAAGACTCGTCCTTAGATGTGAAGGATAACAGTGTAACTCAATCATGCACTGCAATTTTTGGGAGTTATAAAAACGTAAATATATAAGCATATTGTACAATAACGTTCTTTTATAATAATTGAGTAGAAACATAATATGTCACAGGCATGATTCAGACTGTGTTTTTCAAATATTTCCATAATGTTTTTACGACTCATAATGCCAAGTGAAGCATCATTGCTGTCCTTCAGAAACCTTGTATGTCCAAATATGTGTTTTTCAGGAAATGGAAACTATAGAGCTTTTTTAATGATTGCATACAGTGTTGTCAAAGTTGGCTAGCACTTTTTAATCTTATTGGTAAGATATCTGCAAACCCAATTGACAAACATGAAAGGTGACTAATAATAATGATTTCTGTAAAGAAAAAAAATCACGCAATATGGAGATACAATGTATCAGAAGGACTGCAGCGATTATACTGTATGAAACTGTCATCATTAAACAGTGTTCTTTAATGATTTAATGAGGATGTTGCTTAATTTATCCAGTTATTTATATTCAAGAAATGTCCAAAAACTGTTTCTGAAGTTACGGTGCCATGTTAGAGTTTACAACTAGATCTATGCAAACTACTTTTGCGCATTTGGCAGACGCTTTTATCCAAAGCTACTTGCATTGCATGATACTGTACATTTGTATTTGAGTATGTGCAATCCCTTGGACAAGAACCCATGACATTGATGTTGCTAGCACAATGCTCTGAGCTACAGGAAATCTAGATCTATGTCATCAGTTGTTTATTAAGTAACCAAAAATGTTTTATTTGGTCATGTTAAGTGTTGTGTCGACAGTATCAAACATAGTTTAGAACAGTACATTTTCCAGCACATTCATGCGGCAACTCATTGTTTTAAAATAGTTTTCTCTGTCCTTTTAAATCTGTAATATTTTTAATTGTGTGGTTTGCTTTCAAAACAGTTCTTGTTTTATGAGGTTGTAAATTATAAACAGAGTTTTTTTGTGAAATTAAATTTTTCGCACATTTAGGTTTATTAGATTCATTTGGCTACAAGGCAAGCAAATCCCCTCAATAATCAAAAACACAATAAGGAGGCAAATTGAGGATTGGGGTCAATCCGTAAAAACTGTATACACAACTGGAATGATTATGTTTTAGAGGAAATATGTTTAATTGTAATGTTCCTAAAAAATAGTTATTTTTATCTCTTGATTTGGAGGTTTGAATTCTGGCATGCACGACATTCTCACTGTTAATGAAGAACAACGTTACATTACAGCCGGACAAGTCCCATTCAGTAAAACAGATGTTTAAGCTGTTTAATCTCATGTCTACTTGGAACAGTGAATTAGTTGGAGTTCTGCAGGACATTATTTGTTTTGTGCGCTTCTTAAAAAATAGTTTATTATAGATTTAAAACAGATTCAGACTTATGGACTGGTTTAAAAGAAGACAAGTTGACTGTTTTGCCTGCATCGGAATGTATGTCACTTTACCAAATATGCTGTCTGATGGATTTAATACATAAAGTCTCATGAGAAACATGAGAGGAAGTCATGTCACAGACTTGAAGAATCCGAGATGGCCATTTTGACATGAGAAATCTATTTGACTATTTTGCACTGGTGCTGTCAGCTCTTTTGTGGCTGTGACAGGTTTTGAGGAGGACTGAAGTCCCATGATCACAGGAAAAGGCGCGTGTGCTGCCACCAAAATCACATTTTGCACTCAGATATCCGTTACACAGCGTGACACCAGAATTAATCCAGAGAAATGCGATGACGTGTGGAAAAGAGGCTGACTCATTTTTCTGTCTTTGATAAAATAATTATTGGGACAGATATACATGGTCCCCGTGTGTGGGTGAAGTAAAGAATATTTTGTGATTTATGTTGGATTGGGCTCTCTCTACCAAAGCTAAAAACAACCACTAAATCAAATCCTGATTCTGTTTTATTTACGAAAAATAAACTGCGTTTATATAGACAAGCATGCTGACGATAATGCCACTGATATTTTTGATGAAAGAAGTAGTGCTATTGGATCACTTTAAGATGGACAGTGGGACTTTATTATATTATATATAATATAAACTGTATTATATATATTTAAACATAAAATGTAATTATAAAATTATATTTGATATATTTTGCTCTGTGTAGTACTGGCAGGAGTATATAATACTGTGATTATAACTTGTATGATATACAGTACTACAGTATTTTTAGCTTTTATGTTGCTCCTTACAATTTCTTTTATTAGACGGTTATTATTTATGGGGAAAGACTTGAATATTATTCACTTAACAGACATAAATCATAGTGTTTAGATCCACATATCAGGATAAAAACATTGCACTAGGGTTAGATCATCAGTATAACAATTATGTTTTCTGTTATTTTAAAGCCCATTCATTATTCACTTCAAAGTCATTATTATGCTTCTCTGAATGTTGTATTTATCTTTGGGCTCCAAGTAAAATTCTAATATTTTCAATAATGTATTTAGATATCCATTCTCTTTTAATAGTACAGAGTCACTGATGTAGTTCCTTATTCTTCGAGAGCATAATTCATTAAGGTTCAATTGGAGGTCATAATAAGACAAAATGTGAGTTTTGCTATTTGTGTTCGATTGCAGAGTAACACAAAAACAAACAAACCTTTCGTCTCTCTCCTGGTTGCTCTCCTGCCCTTCTGTAGCGCTGGCAGTCAATGATTAGAGCAATTCAGAGGAACTGACTTTTTTCAAGCATCCTCCACATATGGCAACTGTGTACAAACCTATTTCAAAAAGATTCGCAGCACAGACCTCCTACAAGCTTTTCGTCAGCCCGTGTCTCTGTGGCTTCTGAAACCGTTGTATATTCACATAAAGTGAATTCACATTAATCTTACAATAGGTTGTTAAAGTCATGTTCTGCTGGTGTGTTTCTGAGGAATCAAACAACAATGACAAATGATACATTTGACTGACAAAATATTGCTTTGGTAGTGCTTTGTAAATCTTTTTAATGAGAAATTGTAATGTCTTCATGCTATTATAGTACAGTAGGTTCTCTGAAGGGTGCTTTGGAGAACCAAAAAATGCTCTTTTCATGGCATCACTGAGAAAATAATGCTATTGTGATGAACACTTACAAATAAAAAACAAATAAGCGAGTTGGTTGGCGTTTTAATACCCATTGACTTGCATTGGTTACCAACTTTCTTCAAAATATCTTCTTTTGTGTCTTTCAAAAGAAAGAAAGACATATAGAAATGACAAGAGGGTGAAGTAAATGATGACAGAAATTCTTTTAAGCAGTTTTTTGGTACTGTGTTACTGTTTCTTTGAACACAGGTATGATTTATCTTGTTTTCTTGCTTCCATCTGCTTTCATCCTTTTTTTACCCTCCTATCGTTCCAAACCTGTATGACTGAGAACAAAAACATATTTTGAACATTGTTAGTAAACAAACAACGTTGACTTCCCCATTGACTTCCATTGTATAGACACAAAATATTTGTTCCACAGAAGAAATGGTCATATACTCTACATGTTTTGAAAGACGTGAATTAACAATGATATAATTGTTATTTTATGATGAACTATCCCTTCAAAGCTGAACAGGATGCAATGTTATAGCCCCCCTGGTGAGAAAAAAGGAGAATAGTGGTTCTGAATAATGTGTAGGTTCTGTAAGTGGACAGGAAACAAAAATCAGGCTGACAGAATAATTCTGTCACTCATCACACACATGGCTAATGAGCAAGACAATGTCATATCAACCCTGTGTTTGACTTCATTCTGAGACATACAAAGGTTATTATATACACATCATTACCCCGTGCACATGACACTGTACTTGTTACACGTTTGAAACCTTTCCTATGAATGAGAGTTGTGAAAACCACAGGAGAACAGGAAATATGACTGGATTTCTCTCTGTGATCCACACATTTCTGCATTTTCCACAGCTAATCAGAATCAATTGGAACATCCTATGGATCGCAGAGTTTGTGTAAGGCGTGGGCAAAAGTCACTGAAGTGTTGCTAACCGGACATGCCTTGGCATATAATGAGAATACTGGAGATGATCAAGTCTCAACCGGCCTCTTCAGTTTCACCATTCTTGTCATAGCCTTTTTCTACCCTACCTGTAGTTTTCTGGCACTCCTACACATGTATCTTGTGCTATTAAAACTCTTCCGATGGAGCACAATAGGCAGAACGCTGTGAATCGTGTCCTATTTCCTCACTCCTTTATTCGTCTTTATCTTGGTCGATCGCGCTTTATTTCGCAAGACACACTACATGGGGCGAGTTAAATGACTTGCTAAGCCTTCTCACCAGTTTTCAGTGCAGTCCAAAATTTGGCATCAAGCTGAATTTGGAGCTCATGCTTAGAGACACAGAGCCGCTGTGCTCGAGCGATACATCACACTTTTAGAAGGGACAGGGGGAGGCTGTGTGGCAGCCCAAGGCATGATAGACATGGCTCAAAGTGAATGGATTGTATGCCAGTCATGTAATCTGTCTCTAGGCTCAATCCTTTGTCCAGTTGAGATTTGCCACCGTCTAAGCCTCAGGTGACAACACACAGACATACAGCAGGGGTTTCAAAGTCTGTGGCCACTTCAAACATCTGGGATTGAAAATCTAAATTGGAAATGGATGGAAGTAAATAAAGTTTTAGGTTAAATGACAAATAAACTTTATTGTGTTACATGAATAGGAAGTGGGACCCATCGACTTTCATTGTTTTTTCGTGCATACAATTGAAGTGTATGGGTGCCGCCATTGTTCGGTTACCCAACATTCTTCAAAATATCTTCTTTTGTGTTCTGCTAGAGTAAGAAAGTCAATACAGGTTTGAAATGACAGGAGGGTGAATATAAAATGACATCCTTTTCATTTTGTGGTGAACTATCACTTTAAAGTAATTTTTTGTTAGAGAGAGTGTTTCTTTGATCACTGGTATGTCTTAAGCCCTATTCGCAAGGGATTAGTATTACCTGGGGACGTCTGGTCATTTGTAATAATTGCATTGGCTGTCTGTGATCTTAATTCCGTGTGAATCGGTCATGTGTGTAAATTGCGAAGTTAAAATTCACCCACAAATTATCTACCATATTTTGACGAACACCGAGGTCCGGTAATAATATTAGTCAAGGTTTATCCACCATTTGCGAATAATGGAGGCTGTTTTGAAATGCTTTGATAATAATTTGTTTGCAGAGTCATTTCCATACATTGACAAAACTGTTGTTTTGACCGGGAGTCTCCTGTTTATTTATTAAACATGGAAACGCTTGTAACATTGTCAGCATTTGGGACCTGTGATCGCGAACCGGACAAACCGATCTCCGCGTTCGCGGGTCTCAAATGCTGACAAGTACGGTCATGTATCATTAAACACCATACAACAATAGGCTAAAAAAGCTATATGCAAAGCCTTGCCATCACATCCGGGAAATAAGTCAGTAAATTTGAGTGAAATCCCAGGCTGAAAAAGGATGTGCTAAATTTCATCAGACTGGCTTCACAAGTCATTATACTATTTAAAGCTTTGATCAGATTTCACAAGTAAACTGCTGTTACTCCCTTAAATTGAGTTTAAATTGCTCAACTTATTATGATGGATTGAATTTTTACAGATTCCACACAATATGAATCAAAATAAACTTGTTAAATACAGGAAGACAAGCACCGCAGTCATATAAGATTTCAAGGATCTGTCATGTAAAGCCGTTCTTAGCCATACTTTTTGTTCCATTGACTTCCATTCATACGCATGCGAATGCGTCAGACCGGAAACATAAGGCCCATACGAAGATTTTTCGCATTTCGCTGCATAGCAAAGTTCAAGTTTGGTGAACTCTGACCTGCATTTCGCGTCATATGAATGCGTGACACCTATGGATGATTAAAACGTCACAACGTGACGAGCAATTGTGAGCAATTTGGAGCACCATCTGAACAAATTTTGCATACTTAGTCTAGTGTGACCGCAGAATAACTTTAATATGAGTAAAGAACATTTGAAGAGTTTGGTTCCAAAATGAGATTTATCAAAAGTCATGTTTTTTTATTGTGTATTCCAATTTATATCAATCAAACTGCAGATGGTCTGTTTTGATTTAAACTATTATAACTAGAAAAATACAGCTAACTAACACAATTAAACTCAATAAAAACATGATAACATAATAAAAAACATGATTTTAATAAAAAGTAACTTAACACCCCTTAGTTTTTTCAACAAGGAATTTTGCAATTCATCTACATAGCTTGTTTTCACTAGCTGTCATACATGTTTAAGGATTAACACAGCATTGCCTGGAGCGTACTGTTCCCAATTCATTTCAAGGATACTGAGCTCCATGAAGAACATTCCACTCGAATCTTGAAAAAGGTCCTTTGAAAAATACGAGTCAGCAAGAGGGCAAAAGAAAACTTTTTGAAGACGTTGAATATTAAAATCGAGAAAATGTGTTCATTCATCAAATATAAGTGTCCAAGTAAGGAATACCAGTGACCACCAAGAGGCCTGAGGCGGCTGTAAAAACGTTACAGTTCTCCATAACGGAGATGGGAGAAACTGTTCATGTGACAACAATAGCTCACACACTCCATAAATCAGGCTTGTGCGAAATGGTGGTGAGAACAAAGCCTTTGTTCGGTGAAATTCATATCACAGGTAATGGCATCTGAGAGATTCATTCAACAATTCTATGGTATGCTGAGACCAGAGGTGACGTCTTGTGAAACTATTTAAGACTGTAAATACTGTTTGGTGTTCCCGAGTCGCCAAACTGTAGGAACCCTCTATCTCTACTTTTAGAAATTTTTAAATATCCTTTTGATGTACCAACTTTAAAATCGATTTTGAGAGCCTCATAGTCGTATAATGGGGTTACAGGAGAAACCATTGAAGGTTCTTGCAATAACTTTTCTCAGATATCTGAAAGCTTCCGACATTGAAGAGTATTTTATTGCAATACTTGAGGCTTTTTTAAAAGTTCTATGAAGGGTTCTGCCAGTGTGGAACACCAAATGGTGAATCTTTTTTATTTTTATACCTCTAGCCAAAAAAGGTGTATTTAATTAGAGCCTTGTTGGCTAAGAAGAGGATTCATCTTCCAAACAGGAAAGCAAAACATCTCACTGAGCCAAATGTCACAGTTGAAAGGCTTAAATCCAAAGTAAAATCAATGTCACGCTGTGGCCTGGTGGAAGACCTGACCTCAATCCAATTGAACATCTCTGGAATGACCAAAAAAATCCCAATCCAACATGCTTGAGCAATTGTGTCAAGCAGAACAGACAAAACCTTCACAAACTGACATCAATGTTCCTATTGCTGTAGAATAGTAAAAAAGAAGGTACATTTTTTTTACATGGCTTGTGTCACAGTGTAGTTATGTTTAAGGACACCACGCTCGGGAATGGTTTGTAAATGAGCATGCGTTAACTCCTCCCCTTCAACTGTCAGTTTGCTGCACGTTTCATTAAAAAACCAATGCAATCAGCTGTTATTACACATTCAAACAATTTGCATTGAAAAATGCAAGCCACGGCCATTAATTTTCTACTTTGAAATTCCTTTTCACTCGGAAATATGTCTGAATAAGGAAGTAAAATCGTTGGCAACTTTCGATTCACGGGGACTTTAAAGTACACAAGTTTTCATCTTAGTCATTGAGGTTTTCACCCTCAACTTTTGAGCATGTTTTTGCTGTGTACAGGCAAAGTATGGAAAGGATTTATTTGTTTTCTACACCACATTGTGCTTTAGTGTATCTTGAAAGCAGTCTGCTTCTGGCATGTTATCACCTTCTATTGCTTTATTTTTTTATCTATTCATTCCCCGCGGACTTCCACAGAAGCTCCATCTGGTTCTTCTCTTATTACATAAGAACCTTCCATTATCGCAGTGTTTTTTGAAAATAAAGCCGCACACTTACGTGCTTCGTGGGTGTGTGTTTTACAAAGCGTATGTCGTTAATTGAACTGTTGTTTGTTGAGGTGTATTGTTGCCTTCTGTAGTTTCTTGAATGTGAAGGTCTCGCTCAAACCGGCATTGTGATGTGATGTGAAGGGAAAGCTGAACAGAGGCAGGGCTGTCTGCTATGTGTCTCACATACCAAATCATCTGCCTGCAGTCACAGATAAAAGAGTCTATCCAAACCCTCATGCATGTATGTTTCTGCCAAAATAAAACTGCACCAGCAATCCTTTCCTTGCATCTTGCATGTTTTATGCTTTCTCATTTCACATATAGTCTAAAAACATCAGAAGCTAATTGTGTCGCCAGGTCATGATGGAAGTATTCATGATTGAAACCCACTTAAAGAGAATCTAAATTGATAAAATCATAATATTTTTAGGTCAAAATCTTGGACAACTTTGCTGAAAAGCATTTAAAACCACATTTATTCATTTATTCCCAGCATGACCCATGTAATAAACCAGTGGGAAAACTGCTTTGCTGACGTAGCATTATGGAAGCTGGTTAAGAATGAATGTTTTTGCTGAGGATTAGGCTCCTAATCTTAAGCTAGCACTGAGCACTGATGTGCAATATGTTAGTGTTGATAGCACAGACCTACTTTACTAAATGCTATTTCCGGTCTGATCGCTTGTATATTTCGGTAAAAATATATCAGCATTGGTGAATTTTCAGATTAGGTCTTTGTAATGTGTATCTCTGAAATAATTTTTCAATAAAAAACGTAGAAATGTAAGGAGAACTAATCTCGAGCTACAAGAATATGTTTTTTCTTACCACCGGTTACCAAAATGTACAACATCTAAGTAGTTAAATGTGCTTCTTAACTGATATAAAACGATTAGTTCTGGTCCTTGGTTCTGATTGGTTGTGCAGTGCTCTTAAGATGTTGTAAAATCCCTAAAAACATATATATGACCACATTACCTACAGTTACACCGTGTCTACACCGGACGTGGAGCGACGTGACAAAAGACAATAGAACACATTAGAACACTGGATGCGACGCGTCCGGTGTAGACATGGTGTAAGTATCACTGCGCCACTGTATGCAGTATATATCTGTTAACCACAGCCTCACAGGGCTTATTGCTTTAATAAACATTAGCAGCAGTTGTAAAAAACAGGCTTGAAGATTTAGTTTAAATCAAACTTAAATGGGAAGAAATCATATGATAGCACGTTTTTTTACTATAAATAAAAAATTACTAATTATTCATTATAAATAAAAAATGTATTATTTGGAAATTTCATATTATATCATTATTTCATGATTTTGATTATTAATTATACAAGCTGGACATGGTTTCAATTTGAAGAGAAAGATGCAAATATATAAAGTATCCTCATGGCTACTTTTCTAGAATTAAAGTAAGTCCAATTAGGTTCATTTCTTTTTAAACAAACATGATTTGTGTTCACTGTCTTTTAAAACACAATAGAACATTAAAATATATAATATTCATAAAATCATACAAAACTCGTATTGAAAATTGTAGATCCATGTCATACCTTGACCTCAATTCACACTTTGTTTGTTTAAGCATGTGGAATATTGAAACAGAACGTTTTTATTTCACCAATGTTTTGAAATGATAAACGCAACAGTAGATCACTTGAGAAAGCGAGCAGATGCTAAAACACGATTGAGGTTTCCCATACAAATCCTCTTTCCTTGTCTTCCCATGTGAAGCTGGAGAAATATTGCCAGACCTGATTATGTGGTCAATAACAGCCCTGAGGGATTTGTTAAATCAACCAATCAAAATAAGTTTGGATGAGTGAAGATGGGACAGAATGACTGCTGAATATGTTGGAGAGAGAGAGCATTGTGCAGTGGTGGAAGGTAGAGTGGGGGGGCGTGACATTGAAACTGATCATCTGCCATTTATCAAGTAACCAGGGACTCAATATAAGTTTTCCTTTCTCGACAGGGTGGAAAGATGAATTGTGTAGGCCAGGCCAGCCTCGCTGGTGCTGAATAATAAAGAGCGCCTCAGGTAACCCAACTGGCCCTCCTGCTGAGAGCACCGGTGCCTTAAGCAGTGTGACCGGGGGTCTTTGTTTGAATAACTCATGCCCTACTGCCATCTGGCTTCACCCAAGCTTCAGATCACTCCTTCTTAAACAACTTCTTCCCTGTCTGTTTTTCACGCTGGCGTACGTACGGCATAGGAAGTGGACTGGTGCGTGACACGGAATCCTACAGTAAGTTTTTTTCGGTTTAATAAATGAACGTGATGCATCACCTCGTGTGTTGAATCCCTCAGCATCTTCTGCAAAAATTCCTCTGGAAGAAGAACTCAATAGTCTTTGTGGGACTAATAGACATTGTGGATATTTTTGGTATACAAAACAATCCAAGAATGTACGTTTAATATGGCCCTTTAAAAAATGCATTAGATGCTTCCATCTCTTCTGCACATAGTTTTTGTGCGCTCTTATCATAACGGCTCTGTTTTCTGACCGCCATGCAATGATTATCATAGCTTCCATTTTCCTTTCTTCCAGTTTATTTAGTCGAGCACACAGCAAACATGTGCATTAAAGTTATTTTCCTCTCCCATTAGGTGCTATTTAAACTGGATAAACCCAACGTTAAAAGCTTTTAAAACAGTGTGAGGGTTCAAGCTTGAAAACAGACCTTGTTTTTTTGTAAGGTATGACTAAGAGTTACAAAGTTCAGTAAGTATCTGCCTTTGGCTCTCTGGGAAGTTACGTCCAAAACGATCAGCCCTACTACCGCCTTAACTTGAAGGATTTGGAAAAGCTATTACAAAAGAAAATGTATCATTTCTGGACCCTCAATGTAATCCAGTTTCAAAACAATCTGGTTTGTTTCACAGTGACATTGAAGAATGCCTCAGTCCGGTCAGAAAGCAGCCTCAGCTTTAAATCATTCCCCGCAGTCTGGCTCCATATCTACAGCAGCTTTCCACACTGAAATGAGAAGTTATGAGTTAAGAAAGCATGTTTTTGGACCGCAGTGAATGTTAGGATTTCAAAGAGTTAATCCAGGCTTAAACTACAGATAGTACTTGTGAAAAAAATCAATAGAACATGCGGGTGAGCTTTTATTGTGCAGCGTTCATGGTAACCGCCCGGCCCAAAAACAATTCCTTTTGCTGTTTTCGGCTTTGTTGGAAATCACCTCAAAGCTCTCCGGACAAAGGTGGCTTTGGCGTGTGCCTTTTGTGGCTCCATGTCCCACATTTTCAAGTGCTGTTCATCTGTGTTGTCCCATATGCGGTAAATTGGTAGATTTTTCTTTGTTAAACGTATAGAACACATTATGTCTCGTTATTTGGCAAGTCTGATTTTCACCCACTTTTACCGATGGCCACTTTTGTTATATAAATGAAAACAATGTCCAGAATAATTTGAATTAAAAGAGACACATTTCTGGTTTGGTGTCAATAACGGGATGCTTGAGTCTTGCTGATGGGGCTGTGGGGGTACATAAAACAAAACAGGTCCTCATTGAGATGTGAGGCATTGCTCCAACTCTCCCAATGTACAAAGAGATGAAAGAAATCAGAGCAGAGCATAGCCGGCCCTCTCTGTGTGAGGCATTCTTCTCAATAACATCTGAATTAGTTTCAGCGGGGGACTGAACTTCCTCTAAACACACATTGACAATCTGGCTATGATCAGCCAGTAGCCTCATTCAAACACCATTTATTATATTCACTTCCATAATAGAGATTTGCTTCCCATCATTCCTAATAAACTGGCTCTGGATATCTTTCTTCATGCCAGTGTGCAGTGGATTTTGCAAATCAGCGGGGTAACAGTGAAGATATGTTTTCATATGATTTGATCTATTTTTACATCTATTTCTAGTGTTTGAATCTGATTGGTTGAGCGGCGCTCCAAGAGTGCTGATCTAGGACCATAATAGCTTTGCTTTTACACTTTGCCGCAATAAGTGTTGAAACGATACCATGATGTTATTGATCTTCTCATCATACAAGTCACAAGTGATGCAGTCGCACCCTCCTCCCTCTCACACGACTTGCAACCTTGTTACTCGAAGAAACACTTCTGCTCATGTGATTTTGCTTCATTATACCATTAATAAAACTACATTGACTTTGAATGCAAACGATATCTCCCCACTCCTTACCAAAATCTGATTATAGTGTCAAATAATGCTGCCACTTCTAAATTTCCACCAAATAGGTTGAATTTTACATCGAGCAAGTCATCATGTTTCAGATGAGACATTTAGGTTCTTACAAATTCATCAAGAGGAGGAAATATAGACATTCATCCCATAAGCGAACGACAAGGTTACAGTTGCTGGAGCATTCAATCACAACCCCGAAATAAACCGTGATGCTTTTTTTCTTCATCCCTCAAATGTAAATAAAACGCATCCATCACCATTCTGACAGCCATCAGTAGATAACGGCTGGCATAATAATTTGCCGGCAATCCCGCACTGAGACTGTTAAAGTTGATTTTGCTCGAGTTTTGTAGCTCTTAATTTGCCAGATAAGTGTTTGGTGTCATTACATTTAGGTGTTACTGTGGGTGAGGCACTGGGGAGGAAAGTTTCATTTAAACACGTCTCATATTTTTTACAGCTTTAAAAGGAAGGCTCTTGACAGCTTGGTTTAGACCTGCTATCAGTCTTGTACCTGCTATCTACCCATGCAGATGATATGCAAGTAACACTTTAGTTTATAGTCCAATTCTCGCTATTATCTGGTTGCGTATTAGCATAGTTATTGGCATTCTGCGTGCATTCTGCACGACCTGATCTTGCATCCCTTAAGGAATAGTTCACTTTAGAATTAAAATTTGATACTTATTTACTCACCCTCATGTCATCCAAGACGTCCATGTCTTTATTCTTCTGTAGAAATCCAAGGTTGTTGAGCAAAACATTTCCGGATCTTCCTCCATATAATGGATCTAACAGGTGGAAACCTGATTTCGGGTCCAAATATGAGTTCCTTCACAGCTTTAAATGGCTAAACGCGACACCAGCCAGTAAATTAGGGTGTTTTCTAGCGAAACGATTACTAATTTTCTATGAAAAATTATACTTTTTAACCACAAATACATGGCTTGCACCCAAAATTTTTCACTACTTCCCGTAATCACAAGTTCAAGGGTCTGAGGTTTATACATCCCGGGTAAGCACAGGAAGGGACTATTTTAAACAATTATCTAACTCAAAAACATATGTTTTGCAAAACATCCAGCAACAACTGAACGGTCTTCCTTCTCACCACTCGTAAACATTGAGTCGGTACATCCGCTTTCCAACGTGATTACGTATTATGGGATGTATTATGGGAATCCGCAAAACGATTGGGTGCAAGCCTTGTATTTGTTGTGTAGAAGTAGAATTTTTCTTAGAAAATTACTAATCATTTCACTAGAAAACAACCTAATTCATCGGTTGGTGTTGCTTTTAGCCAATTTAAAGCTGCAAAGAAACTGATATTTGGATCTTAAAGGCAGGGTGGGTGATCCTGTACTAAAATTTTTTTGTCATGTTGGTGTTACATCTTTAACATCCTGAACAAGAAGTATTACAGTATTGCAACCAAAAAGTATTGTGTTCAAGTAAATTTTTTATAATTATATATCGTCTGTGAAAGGCTTCGCCCAATCAAAATGTTCTGGCTGAACCCTGTGACTGGTCATATGTACATTTTCAGCCAGATATTTTGCATTCCCTGCATACCCTTGCGCCCCCTGTTCACGCAGACATCATATGTCATCAGCGCGATCACGTCCGCTGTTTCAATGTAGGGAGAATCGCGGACAATCAGCAACAATTAAACATTCCTGCGGAACCGTCAACGTCAGTTTTTGAAAAAGCAGTGGTGAAAAACTTTCAGCTTTAACACGATTAAAGATAGATGTTTGCTCTCTTTCTTTTGAACAGGTTTGTACATGCTTTGAGAAGAATTTAATGGAATATATTTTTTTTGATTTACGAAATTATTTTCATGTGTGGAGGAGGCGTGGCTTTGGACGGTGAATCGCCTAGAGGGTAGGATTATAATTTCAGTGCTAGCAGGCTAAAGTTAGCACCTTTCCAAATCAACCACCCTACCTTTAAATCAGGTTCCCCCCATTAAATCCATTATATGGAGGATGATCCGGAAATGTTTTCCTCATTAACCTTAGATTAGTTTCTTCAGAAATCCGCATAAAATTTAAATTCTAAAGTGAACTATTCCTTTAAAACCTAAATCTAACTACTATGTCGTTCCAGATGCATTGTGGTACTCTCGTGAATGTGGGTTGAGGACTGACAAGGAAGAGAGAAAATTGTTGAATAAAATATTCCCTTCGCTTCATAAAATTCTGATTGAACCACTGTAGTCACATGGACGGTGAGTGGTAGTTGTATTGCTGTCTATGGGGTGGTCAGAAAGTTCTCGTCCTTTATCAAAAATATTTTAATTTGTGTTCCAAAGATGAACCAAGGTCCTACAGGTGTGAAACAACATGGGGGTGAATAATTTATGACAGGATTTTACTATCTTCTGTGAACTTTGCCTTTAATAGTAAAAATATAAGACGTGGCTGAAGTGTGACTGATATGTAATTATACAGGCCCCTTTGAATTTACATTGGAATAAGCAAACATGTGTAATCTAATGGAAAAAAACAGTGCTTCATCATCGTAGTTTAATTTCTCTTGCATTGTCATCACCCATAAAAGGATTATTATAAAGTATAATAAAAAATATATTTTCTATAGAATCAAGAAAAGAAAGGCTTGTACTGCATATAAAGCCGAGAAGTAAGACAGTGTAACATTCTACCCCACAACATGACATCAAATTTCGACTCTGTTTACTTTCATAATAAATGTCCTTGGTGTTATTGCACATGATTCATCACTGTAACTCTGTCCTTTTTGCTTCAGAGATAAGAAAACATATCCCTCTCAAATGACAAATTCTCTCCCATAAACAAAGCCCATCCAACAAAATAGACCAACATAACACCACTATAGTAAACCAATCAAATCCAGGTGGAGAAAAACGACTGCGATATTTCATACTGAATCTTTAGTTTTACTCAGAAGCTTCGAATTTCATATGTCAAATGCCTAATTCAGTTTTAAAGAGGTACGTTAAATGTGTTAAAAATACCGTAATGCTGTAATTCTCCCACATATTAGTGCAGAAAAGAGACGAAAACTGAAGAAAGTAGAATATAGAGAAAGGCTGAGTAAGCCGGAACTCTTAAACCCCAACTCTCCCCGCCGCCTCATCATCCTGCTTGAGGCTAGTCCCCATACTTTAGCGATATTAGGGAAGGAATAGAACCTACTTAGCACTTCTCAATGGAAAATCGCAAAGGGACCAATCAACCCATCAGTAATCCCACAGTTTAATAGCACAGACTCATGCTCTGAGTGAGTTGATCATTTAATCGTACAGCCCCCACAAACAACCGAAATTTCTCCACAGTCTGAACTCCAGACTCAATTAATCAATCTCCTTTTATCACCTCGAATAGTTTTTAGCTGGTTTTAGTTGCCAAAAATGTTTTACATACTAGTGCGTAATTGAAACATGATCTAAGTTTTTATAACTTTCCTGGCACGCCAAACTAAGGATGGATTTGTTTATGTTTACTTGGTTGACTTTTTCGGCTCAGGAGAATTTGCACAAAAGTTTTGAAACGAGCTGTAATTAATATAATGTTTGGCATTAGATGTGCGTCCCTGTTGTAAAAAACAGTGTGGGATTCAGGGACCTATTGCCTACTGAAGGCAGTTATTAACAAAAAAGCATATTTCTTTGTATGTGATGGGAGGGCTGGAAAGGAAAAAAATCATGAGATTTTTTCTTGCTTAGGATGATTAGAGCTGAGATTTGTATTCCTTTTTGAGCTGATGTGAGTAAGAAAAGATTTGCGAATTTTTTGATTTAATTTTTCAGCTGTTGAATGAGTCGGGATTTGGCTTGAAATAATCCTGAGGGGCACTCGTCTAGTTTACTGTGTAATTCCACAACAAAGAGTCTTGATGCAAAACAAGATTATTGTAGCTTCATGATTTCTATTCGTGTGTTTAAGAGGATGGAACATCAGATCACAAAGGGACACAGGTATACGTCTAAATAACTGTTTTGGTATTGCTCATTGGAGAAGAATTTAGTTTGAGCACCAACAAACTATGAAATTGTACATAAAATGGTTGACAGTGACAGATTCACATTTTTGTCATGTATAAACTATAACAGATGAGCAAAATCAACAAACTTTGTTTTTATGTTTATTACTCTCAAAAAAGAATTCATTGGTTGAACTCAATTTAATTGACCAGTAATGACCAACATCATCCATCTGCTGTTTCAAGGTTGTGACTCTTTACTAAATGATGTTATTGATTTATATCAAATAGAAGAACTAAAGTAGTAAACTAGTAACTTTGTACTAGCATCTATTGTATTATTACTCCTGAATTTCATTTATTGCTCCCTGAACTCTCTGTAAATATCTTTGGATAAAAGCGTCTGCTAAATGACTGAATGTAAATATATATGTATTATAAACTTCTCCCATGCTCAGCTTGTCAATTGTATGATCATTGTAAATGTACAACAAAGTGTTTTGTAAATTTCACCATTTCAATAATTTATCAAAATTTCAGAAGCTTCAGAATCTTACTTGCACTCCTCTAATGAAGAATATATTTGTTTGTGTGTGCCAATGTGGCCTCAGGCTTGCTGTTAGCAAGTTTTGGGCATAAGCTTTGAACCAACCTGTCAAACATTTCATGACTCTTGACATTAAAAGCCCAAACTGCAGAACAACAACATGTTTACAGGCTGATAAATCACCACTGTTGATAGATGTTGTGATGAGAGTACTTACGCGGCATGTTACATCAACTTACACATGCGGTTTAGATAATCAAGAATTAAACGAAGTAAAGCTTTCAGATTGCGGCAGCTGAGGTAATGAGATGTTTATTTAGGCAACAGACAGTTATCTCTGCAGGAAACATCAATGGATGTTTACCATGTTGAACAGTTTCTGGAGGGTATTTTGTGTTGCGTCTCATTTGGCTCCTATGACGTGAATCGGTGTAATGTTAAAACATTGGGGAATTAATCGTGATCCACTAAACGCTGGGATTTGACGAGTCAATTACCTGCCACACTGTACGGCTATGGGGTTTCGCAATAAAATGTAGCTGTAATTATCAACAACATCACTGTACAGCACACAGTGGTGCATCATTATCAGAGCTGTTAAGAAGTATAGTGCCATTATGAAATATGTGCTTGTTTAGCTTTTTAAAGATAATGAACACATATACTGTAAAAGCATTCAGAAATCAATGTAAAATAAATAAGAATAAAGCACAATGCTGGGAAAACATTAGCGACTCATAGTACAAATTCACACAACATACATTTATAAATGTGAGAATA
Organism: Triplophysa dalaica; assembly: GCF_015846415.1. Taxonomy (NCBI): domain Eukaryota; kingdom Metazoa; phylum Chordata; class Actinopteri; order Cypriniformes; family Nemacheilidae; genus Triplophysa; species Triplophysa dalaica. Next base: position 8,997,363 of record NC_079558.1, on the reverse strand, counting down.
GAGTAGTGGCCAAATGTGGCGTCCAACCTTGGACAGTTGACGTCTTTAGAATTATTGGAGCCATTATTTTGCTGTTTCTGAGGATTTGATCATGTTTTTTGGGGTGTTTTACAACGGATGTTCATGTTTATAATTTATTTATTTATTAAATATTTCACAAATTTCAAGTCTATTGTTCACTGCTCTCCCTCTTCTAACAAAATGACTGGATTTCTTTCGGTCTATATAAAGTCCCGCTCTGATTGGTAAAGCTGCAGGTCTGTCGTGATTGGTTCCCTGCTTAGAGTGTGAAGATGTCCCACCCATACCATGTCAGCGAGATGTTGTGATTGGTCGGTGCCCCTCTCAGTGCACATGCATTCATACATTTTTCGCAATAAACAGAAACAACGTCAACTTCACTTCATCAGTTAAACAAATGCAGATCTAATCGAAGTATAACGGAGGTCTGCTAGTGCTTGTGCAAACGTCAATCTTTGTTAGAGATCGCACATTTCTTTCCTACTCTTGGCGAGTGAAATGACACCTGACAGAATGGCATCAGAGCGGCTATATTAATATACACTAATAACAGAACTGTTAGTTTTGCCTTTTTATATTGGACCAGAGTCGGATAATAAAACAAGCAGACATTTGCAAGCAGGACTTCAAAGGAAGTTTCATAGAAGAGTTTTAGATAGAGGTATGCGCACACACACTATCACTGTATTACACAGAACAGCTTTCACAGCCGATGTTAAAGTCATGGAAGCTGTTATTTGACCTTTAGAATGTGTGTTGCTGAATTCTTATTAACAGCTGTAGGACTGTGAGGACAGTGAAATTAGTTTAGCATGTAGCTCAGTTAAGTGTTAACAATCTCTGATAACCGAACAGCAGCTCTTCTCTAAGGAAGGCCTCTCCCCTTTTTTGGTGTATTCCTTTGGGTGAAGGTTATTAAAATCACTCATAATAGTGACATCATGTACCCGAGAAGTAGAGGGCTGTAGTCCGATTCCAGCCGTTCTCTGAAGTCCTTGAAAAGTGAATTCTGTTAAAGACAGTATCTCGCTTGGCACTGAGCTTTGAGCTTTATCATTTTGCAGGTATTGTTTGTGCTCTAACAGCAACATTACACACTAACTAAAGGTTAAAAATTGGGAATTGCCATCTATCCGTTTCAAACGAGCCCCAAATCCAGCGTTGTATCCACCACTTAAATGACATCCATCACTGAAATGTCCTGTCTTTCTTGGTCTAGTTGCAGGATCATGACAGTGCCTCATGTTCTGTGTGGAGATAGGCACGTTATTGTTGATTATGACATAACATGCTTTCTCTCGGGTCTCGTCTTTGGCCCCACCCCTCTCATTTCCTTGTTCAGCTTTCCATTAGTGTTTAATTCCCGACACCTGTCCATTGTTAATTATCCTTTGTTAGTTCCCATATTTAATGCTCTTGCGTTTGCTGTCCTATGATAGTTTGTTTTGCTATTTTGCTATATCGGCTTGTCTCTTGCCTTGTTCCTGTTTTCTTTGACCTGTGAAGTTAGTGAACTTATTATTTATATTATTCATATTATTCTTGGACCTTGTTATCTTGCCCCCTCGTGAGAAGTTTTTGTTATAGTTTTCCCCATTGTGGGTGTTTTGTTTTATTATTAAAGTTCTTTTTTTTTTTAAACTTCCTGCACTAGGGTTCATTCACACGATTCCTGACAGACAAAGCATGATAGCTCCGCTTCAAAGGCATAGCTCACCCAAAAAGGAAAATTTTGTCATAATTTATTCACCCTAAAATTGTTCCAAAACTGCATAAAATTCTTTCTATTGAAAATGAAGGCATATATTTTGAAGAATTTAAAAAACATAACAGTTCTGGGGCACCATTAACAACCGTCGTAGTTTTTTTCCCTACAATGGAAGTCAATAGTATCCCAGAACTATTTGGCTGTAACCATTCTTTAAAAGATCTTTCTTTGTGTTCAGCATAACAAAGAAATTTACACAGGTTTGGAACAACTCAAGGGCGAGTAAACTATGACAGAATTTTCATTTTTGGGTGAACAATCCTTTTGATTCAAATATGCTAATTAAATATGCATAAAAAATGTGTACGTATGTTGCATGGTTGCACTTGGGATGTTCAGCTTTGAGAAAAATATAAAAAGGCTTGACACGTGCAAAGTTTATGAAGACAAGGCCTGAAGAATAACTAAATAAATATTACCTCAAAAGAGGATCAGCAAATATTAATTGATCAAATTGATTTAACAAAATTATAGGCAGTGCATGCTTCACAGGTTTTTTTTGTGCTTTACCGGGACATTTTTGTTTCTCTATTTTTTGTCTATTTAAATACGCTTGCCTTTTCCCAATAAATACCTTTAACGTTTTTTGTCCATTTTGAACATCATGCATCTTTTATTTTGATGGTTTATCTTACCTGAGGGGCCATTAAAATAAAATATTGTACAGATATGCCCATCGAACGTCACTTTCAGCCACTATGAGCAATAAAAAGGATTTTATTACAAGACTTATATATGTCTTTATTTACACTTGCGCTCATTGTCTCTTGACGTAGCATTTTTATAAAACAGCAGTAAACAAATGAGTGCATTAAAACTATTATGAGAATAAGACACCACCATACATGGCTGATTTCAGAGCTAGGAAGTGTATTGACACACCTGGGCATTTCTTTCACACTTTACGTAAAGAAAACTTCACTTTGTCTTCACTTCACTTTGGTAGCTCCCCTTACCTGGATAATGTGTTCAATTGATCCTTTCCAAGATAGTATATTTGATAGTGATAGTAAATAGTGTATATTTAAACCGCAGTAAATTTAATGTAATTTTATATAACGCTTCTTGTGATGTTTTACAACAGAGCTGACGTCCTTGAGCTCACCCTGCAGAAAGCATTTTCAGTTGTGCAAAGTGGAGTTGTACAGATAAAGATAAAGCACTTGAGTCTTATAAAGAGATTTGTGGTCATCCCAGCACCCTGCTGAGATGCTGATCTAAAGATAATTTTTCCTCACTACACTCTTTATCACACCGGCCTTGCTTCATGGATAGCAGTACACTTACACAACTAAACTCTTGTTTCTAATGTGTAGTGTGGGTCATTACGTCTGTAAAGCAAATATAGTTTTGAACGTATTACGCACACATTAAGCATTTCAAACTCGGATAAAAAATATGTTCCGATTTTCTAATCTACAACCCTCCCGTATGTGTTAATGATTATTTATGGTAAAGGCTTCGAATACACAAACCAAAGCTTTGCAGCAGAGGACATGGATTAGCTCAACAAAGATGCCAATTGCCATGGCAACCAATTCATTCATTGCCAAGCAGGTTATTATAGATGTTCATTATAAAACACGCACACAATCACTGCACAAATTGGTTACGACTTTATCGAATGCTGTGGGACTCTGTGTTTGTCTAACTTTTTGAATACAATTTCTTATCGGGATCTTGTCTCAGAAATGAAAATGTGAGTTTATGCGCCAGTCCGGGAACACTGGATTAAATGTGAATCACCTTTATAATGAAAACACATTTAAAGAATATTAAAGAAAAACAACAAAAACCAAAGTGCTTCAAAACACCCCTCGAGGATAAATACTCTCTGTTTGTAGACTCAGAAAAAGACTATTGTTTTTGCACACGCAACCTGGTTTTTGACATGTTTGGTCCATTTTAATTATTCATTCGCTGCATTATTAAACAAGGCTGTATTTATACCTTGAAGGGGTTTTAATCTTTGTTGGCATCACCTTTGTTTCAATATTGATGAAAAGCTTTTGCCTAGTCAGTTGACAACACTGTGTACAGTATATTGCCTGAAACATTATAATAAACTAAATGCATTAGCTAAGCTACAATACACTGCATGCTATATTTTACGCTGTAGAATTATTCAGTGATGCAATGAATGACCATTATTATTGTATTCAGATCTTTATTTACTAATCTTTTAAAGTACATGCGATCATGTATTGGGGCTAAAATGAATTTTTATTGCACTATTCAAATTAATATTATTGATTTATAATGTTTGTGATACATTTGTTTTCTAAGAGGGCAGAAGGTATGTGAAATAATTATATTTTTTAGTGAATTTATAAAACAGATCCCTAGGGAAACACCTTTACAGGTTTTCCTCAGGTAAAGAACGTGTCTCTCTTTCACACTCATTCACAATTCCGCCGGAGAAGATTAAACATCTCTGTGATGATATTCACGTGCAGCACCGAGCATGAAACATACACAGGTTGTGCTGTTTGTAAACGCAAGCACAGATGGATTAAAAGTGCGAATAAAAGAAATAGCTTTTGGAAGAGACCTCAGTCAGAACGCTTTCAGGGGAACAGCACACTCTGGGCTCATCTTCTTCATTGGCACTTATTTCATATTACTGCCATCATCTGTGCAATTGACTGTGTAATGATAGCTGTGCTTGTCCTGGTGGAAGAATCAAATGAAGTTTAATTGAACTGTAATGATTCTGCCATTCATCAGCCGATAGCTGCGCTGGGGGACGTCTCTGTTCTTCTACCTCAGGGGTTGCTTGCCTCCAGGTTTCCCACGGCAACCATGCCCTCAGGACAGCAGAGGTAAGGTCCTCTGCAGCTCAACACTTCCAAGTTTGTTGGAGTCGGTTGGTGTTTTCCTGTAGTTCACCTGTCACATTGTGGTGTTAACAACGGTAAGATTACAGGTTTGATTGTCAGGAAATGGACAAAACAAATGGATACAATGTACTGTAGGGTGGTCTGGATAAATGTAAACATGTTTTTTGGCACAATTGGAGGCCCTTTTATGAATAAACAGGTATGCGGTGGGGGTACCTTGAGATAAAGGAGAACACTTGTGTTGACAGCATTTGTTGTTCTTCATTTAGCTGACATCCATTTTATTTTTCTCTGAAATGTAATTCCTTTACTTGAAAGTGGAATGGCAAAACACATTACAGAAAGGAAATGTAAAGGAAGGTTGACAAATTCATCTTGAGATTTTGTAAGGTCTCTAGAGCTTTTTTTTTTACTCTTTTAATTGTTTAGGTGTAGTGCATTTAAAGTGATACTTAACCCAAAAATGAATATTCTGTCATCATTTATAAACCTTTGAGTTGTTCCAAATCTGTAAATTTCTTTCCTTTGGTGAACACAGAGAAAGATATTCAAAGAATGCTTATGACCAAACAGATCTGGCCCCCCATTGACTCCCATAGTAGGAAAAATTACTTTGTTGAACACAAAAGAAGACATTTTGAAGAATGAAGGACAGCAAACAGTTCTAGGGCACTTAGGATTACCATTGTATTCTTTTTTTTTTCTATTTTATGAGTTTAATTTATTAAACTAGCATGTAAAACAACTTAAAAACCAAGCAGAAATCTTATTTGCAGTGGATTGAGTGAAATGTACAGATTAATGCTATAGTCTTCATTGATATATTCAGTACCTGTGTCTCAGCAAATCAATTAGGACTGGAAGAAAGTGACATCACCTAATTAATATTCATGAGTTGATAAGTTTGTTTTGTGTTCCCTTGCAGCTTTTCAGATTTTTCATATGGCACCAACTTTTCCTTAAAGGCGGGGTTTCCGAAGTCTCATAGCCGTTGTTGGTGTTCAAGTCACCAAAACAGACACACCCCAACCCCCATATTTCGCTTTCGTCAGCGCTCTGTCCGTCCTGTGCACTGTGCACCCTACTGCTGATTGGCCACAAGGTTGTTTTGGTACTCAGCCCGACTTTGTCTAATACGGAAATCGGACACCCCGCCTTTAAGGCTGTATGGCCACTTTGAGAGTGAATCATGAAGAATAAGGTGTGATGTATAATGCATTTGTGTGGCTATTTCCCATCTTTTAACCTACATTGACCTTATCTCCTCTGTAGCACATTGTTATTTCGCTTGAATTGATAGCTTTAACATATCAGCCAACTCTGTCACATGAAAATCCCTGCTGGAAAACAGAGCACTGTCTGGCTCATGTTAAACAGACAGGAGGGTTGATCATAGTTGGTTTTAATGCTCACTATGTGATTTATTTCCGGCTGCCAATGCGGTGCGTACTCTGCACGCTCACCCTGGTCTGTCAAACTGACTCTTTGTTGTGTTGTGAGTATCTTGTGTGTGTCACTGCAGCTCAAGGTCTTGAAAGAAATGAAGACTGATTATTCTGACGTCTGAGCTGACTGCCCGGGTATTTTTTTAATAAAAGGCAGGAAGTAAACTGCGAGCTCAGCATCGGCTGTCCGGCAATCCACTAAACCTGCCATGTCCTAATGGCCGTTGTGGGAAAAGAAAAGCATGTGTCTTTAGACACCTCTGCAGGGCGATTGCTCTGTCTTTGAAGTGGCACGATCTGTTAAGGTTGCACACTACAGGCTATTGCATGCTTCGTAAATTTCAGATGTTAATTGTCCAAATAACAAAATGCCCTCCATTTCCAGAAAGTGGATGGGTCAAAGAGATTTGTAATCCGGACTTTTACTTTGTTCTGAGGCAATGAGTCAAAGCAAAGCCACAGTGTTTTTGTAGAGAGAAACGGTGTTAAATACAATCCCTTTTCCATCACAGGCCCGTGAGAGAGCAAGATAAGGAATAATTGCCTATTTACTCATCAGAACAGTGAATGAACTGAAAAGCGATGCCTCTCTGGGGTCTTGATCATGGTTGGCCAATGAAGCAGGCCGGCTGTACTGTTCATACAGGCCGCTGTGAGGAATCTGAGAGTTAAAGATAAATGACATTTGGGAGATGACCCTTTTTTAACTATTGATACTAAAAATAAAATTATACTGTTTTGATTGAATAAAATAGTGGCAAATGCTTCAAATTTTTTACTTAGTAAGACACAAAAGAGACTTGTTGTTGAATATTTATTTTGCTGCTTTTAAATATTATAAGCAAGTGCCCAAAATATTTATTTCATTTGAATTCAGTATAATACAATAATATTTATTATATGTATGTAATCTGTTATTATAGCTTTTTTTTTCAGTTCTATTGTCCTTATCCTAATATATATATTAATATATATATATATATATATATATATATATATATATATAGTTTTTTTATTTTTTATTTTATTTTTATTAATTTTATTTAGTTTTAGTTTTGCCTTTATTGCTTTTTTTGATACAAAAGTTTAATTTATTTCATTTGTTTTATTTTTTATTTTATTTATTTTTAGTTAATAATTGTATTGCCTCAGAGTTAACATATTTTTGTTAATTGATGAGGCAATATTTCTTATTTTTACTAGTAATGTTATTCTCATATTTAGGCAGATATTTGATTTAGATATTTGATTATAGTTTCACTAAACTATTAAAAAAACAATGACAGAATTTACATTTATATCACAGAACTTATCACCTTCTGTTGTTATAACTCATATTTCATGACAAAGTTGTGTAATGACATTGGAAAGTCTACGATTAATGCAAGCATGCCACAGATATCACTAATCTGTAATTACATGTTTACATTTGAGAAGGAACAGGGATATACATATTAATAAATCATTACCTTTCTGACGCTTGAACACGGCTTCAATTCGTTCTGCTAGTGTCATTAATTTTTAAGGTTAGGTAATTTAATGACCTGGAAAATTTCTCAAGACTTTATCTCAGTTTGTTTCACCGGTCCTTGCAGTTTAATTTGTGCCCCATTTACCTCCCTTGATTATATTTACAGGGTGTTTTTGTTGTTGGCACGAAGCAAAGATATGTATGTCTGTGACATGTCGCACACTGTAGTCATTATGGTGTTTATAATTGGAGTCACATGACAGGGGCAACATTGAAGAGTGTCAGAGTGTTTGAACCCACCTTTAGTTTTCATACATTAGTATGGACACTGCATTACATTACACTAGTGTAGGAAATGAATTTAAGACTGTTGGATACTTTTATTTAAATATCACACAGTATAATTAAAGAAAATAATTTAAACGAAACCCCATGAACAGGGAAACATTGGCGATTTAAAATTTGTCTAGATTTTAGCCTGATTCATTTTAATAGTGTATTTTATTAATCACTAAGTTGATTCTGCACTTTATGAGCCTCGGTATAAGAATTTGATATTTATACATTTCTGGCTATACATTGATTGATGATACTGAAAATGAGACCAAGAGCCTTTGAATACCAGTGAAACTTTGTAATTAGATTGATCAACTTTGGGGAGACTCATACAGTGTAAACTTTACATTTTAAGTCCTAGTTATCAAATTGAGGCCAATATCAGAGTACAGCCAAAGTTATACTGTAAATACAAATAAAACATGAAAGCTGAAGTTATTGATTTATGTATAAAATAGTTTTCATCGTTTTAATAAATGTGTATCTTGTTTTAAATCTCTTTTAGTCAAAATCTCACTACAGTAAGTATTTCCTTTGTTCTAGATTTAGTTTAAAAGGTTCATGTCATTAAAAATGCTGTTGTGGTTTCTCATAATTTGCCCCAAAAATGCATGTTTGACTAATTTATAAGTCATACTTTCACAGGATTATGGTCTACACAGCATGCTCTCCTAAAAGATATACAACACAGTCCTGCCCCAATATATATGACACCAACCCCTCAGAACCTGAATAAAACAGATCATCATAAGAAATGTAGTTCTGTGTGATTTTGTTCTGACTTTGAGAATAAGGTAATGGATAATAATCAGTCATATTTAATGGTTTCATATCCAGAGGTCACTGTGGTGTCATTTATCTGTTTCGTTGATCCCTTCCACTCTGTCAGTATGACCCTCACACCATGTTAATATTATTACATTATCTATCCTTGGCAAACAACTACTGGTACAATAAACCAGGAAAACAAATGTAATGGCTTCTTGCTGAACATACTTAGGGGTCTATGTATGCACTGTCTATGTATATTAGACAGTGGCCTTTAAATGTGAGACCACAGTTAAATAACTAAATAATTTAGCAAGTATAATTTGCATAAATTGATGATTAAAGCGTCATTGTGCTAAAGGTCAGATTTGCTTGCCTTATTGATGCACACAAGATGTTTAAATCCTTTCAAATCAGACCATGATAACAGATATTGAGATTCTGTGATGTTTTGGACATCACTATTCTTTGTCTAGTCTCAATGTAGTTAAAAATAAACGGTTTCACAAAGCAGTTTGTTTTCTGAAAATACCGACATATTTGTTTAATGAGCTTCTTTTATTAATATAGGTTTTTTTCATGTTTTGACTTGTTGCTTTAATTGTAATCCGGACTACAATTATGTAGTCCGGATTACAATTAATAATGTTTTTCTTTTATCTTTTTAAAGATATCTATAATGATTTAAAGGGCCGCTAATCCAGGGGTGTTCTGGAATGTAAAAATAGTAAGTGGTATCCCCATAATGTCTGCGTAAAGTTTCAGCTCAAAATACACTACATATCTTTCATTACAATATGTTGAACATGGCCATTTGTGTCTGAAATGGAAAATGCGCCATTTTTGTGTGTGTCTCTTTAAATGCAAATTAGCTTCTGCTCCCTTTGCGTATGCGAAATATGAGGTAGACATATACTTTGGATGACATCAAGACAAGCAATATGGTGGAAAGCGCAGTTACTGTTAAGCCTTGTCCCCATCAAAACCATACACTAACTGCAATAAAAATCACCTTAATGTCTGGTTCATATATACAAATTAAATGAAGAAGACAAAAACATAGATAGAACAACATATACATACATACAGTTTGTAGAGTATACAGTTGTGTTCAAAATTATTCAACCCCCACTGAAATTGATTGTTTTGGTCGGTTTGACATTGATTATGATCATTCAGTCATCTTGCTTACAATTAAATCAAAGAGGCACGTGTAGGTCAGACAAATATAACATAACATTTATAATGAAATAACCACAAATGTCTTTTCTGAGCTCACATCATTATCAGTTTTATTCAACCCCCAAGTGACATTCAACCTTAGTACTTAGTACAACATCCTTTTACAGTTACAACAGCTTTTAAACGTGAAGCATAGCTTGACACAAGTGTCTTGCAGCGATCTACGGGTATCTTCGCCCATTCATCATGGGCAAAAGCCTCCAGTTCAGTCACATTCTTAGGCTTGCGCACTGCAACTGCTTTCTATAAGTCCCACCAGAGGTTCTCAATCGGATTTAAGTCTGGTGACTGCGATGGCCACTTCAAAATGTTCCAGCCTTTAATCTGCAACCATGCTCTAGTGGACTTGGAGGTATGCTTGGGATCATTGTCCTGTTGAAAGGTCCAACGTCTTCCAAGCCTCAGGTTTGTGACGGACTGCATCACATTGTCATTCAATATCTCCTGGTACTGAAGAGAATTCATGGTACCTTGCACACGCTGAAGCTTCCCAGTACCTGCAGAAGAAAAACAGCCCCAAAGCATGATTGACCCCCTGCCATGCTTCACAGTAGGCAAGGTGATCTTTTCTTCATAGGCCTTGTTCATACATAGCGTTGATCCATGGGCCCAAACAGTTCTAATTTTGTTTCATCACTCCACAGAACACTATCCCAAAACTTCTGTGGTTGTCCACATGACTTTTGGCATACTGCAGTCGACTCTTCTTATTCTTTGGGGACAGCAAGGGGGTGCGCCTGGGAGTTCTGGCATGGAGGCCTTCATTACGCTGGGTGCGCCGTATTGTCTGAGCAGAAACTTCAGTACCCACATCTGACAAATCTTTTCTCAGTTCCTCAGCAGTCACACGGGGACTTTTCTCCACTCTACGCTTCAGGTAGCGCACAGCAGTCGAAGTCAGCATCTTCTTTCTGCCACGACCAGGTAGCGTTTCAACAGTGCCCTTTGCCTTGAATTTGCGAATGATGCTTCCTATGGTGTCTCTTGGTATGTTTAACATCTTTGCAATCTTCTTATAGCCATTGCCCTTCCTGTGAAGAGTAATCACCTGTTCTCTTGTCTTCCTGGACCATTCTCTTGACCTCACCATGTTTGTAAAAACACCAGTAAATGTCTAGAAGGAGCTGAGTATCACAGTCATTTTAAAGCTGCCGAATTGGTGCTTGTTAGGCTTTATTGCTGCTCCCTGATATCCACAGGTGTTTTCAATACCTGATTGAAAATACTTCATTGAACCTCTGTTCTTCAGAGTGGTAGTCTTTAAGGGGTTGAATAATTATGTCAATGAAGAATTCACAAAAGAAACATTTACTACTGTATTACAAAACTAATTGATGTCATTTTAGTTGCATATGGTTCTTTAAGAAGTCCTTGTAGGATTTCATTCTGAATACAATTACAAATGTAGACTAAATTCCCTAAAACCATTTACAGTATTGGGGGTTGAATAATTTTGAACACAACTGTATTGAATTCATCCCTGGCAGCTCTCACGTTATCTTCAGACCCAGGCCCGGATGCCTGCCCAAAGTTCCCACTAATCCCTTCCGGGACCAAGGGTTGGACTTGCAGGCACTCCCCATCGGGGAGGAAGACCCAACCCCATCCGTGTTGTGTCCAGAACGCGCACTGCGCCTCTACTTGGACCACACACAGAGCTTCAGGAGCTCTGACCAGCTCTTGGAGGACAGCTCTTGGAGTTTTGGAGGACAGCAGAAGGGGAAGGCTGTCTCCAAGCAGAGACTGGTGCAGTGGATTGTGGATGCCGTGAGGGCTCACTCCACACGGGGTATAGCCACCTCCTGGGCACTGGCCAGAGGCGCCTCTAGCAGACATCTGTAGAGCTGCGGGTTGGGCTACGCCCAACACCTTCACAAGGTTTAACAACCTTTGCATAAACCCGGTGTCAGCCCACGTCCTGCGTGGCCACATGTAGGACTGGCATCCGGAGGGGCGTATGCCTGCGAAAGCACTTTCCCACCCTCCAGCAGGTTAGGTCAGTGTGCTATCTGCCTCTCTTCTTACCCAAACACATGGTTAAGAACAGGTATCTCACCAACCTTCCTTCTTACCCAAACACTGGTTAAGAACAGGTATTGCATCCATCACTAAGCAAGCACCCTCTGGGGGTTGGCTGGGCAGAGCAGCCTTCCCCCTTAGACCTCCACCTAGGTTAACTACTCAGCCCGCACGTTCCATGCGTTCTCCTCCAAGGATGAGACCATACCTATATCCACCATATTCATCCCCACGGGTAGGAGGTGGCCTCTGCAGCGCATCCCTAATTAAGTAAGTTGCGCTTACCCAGTGTAAACCAGCGCCGGATGGCCTCCCGCCAGTAGAGAGCTAAGGCCTCCATCCATGAAAGGTTACCGGTCAGGGCTGTACCCATCTTTCTCCAAGAAAGCTCTGGAACCCCCGACCAATACACTGGAAGGTTACATTTTCGCAAAAGCCTCGAGCTGACATGCCCAGGCCTGTTACTGTCGCTTCACTAAATATTGTGACGTGAAACAGCGTTATGGCATTTTCCATGGGAACCCCATCTGTCGTTCTCGACACAAAGTCGATAGACCGACAGAAAGGGAACGTCTTGGTTACGGCTGCAGCCTCAGTTCCCTGATGGAGGGAACGAGACGTTGTGTCCCTTATCCCACAAACACGTATCGTATTCTGCTGCAGTCGTGAGAGGCTCTCAGGCTCTTCAGAACAAGAGGTAAATGAATGCTGCACGCCGGCTTCGTTTTATACCGGACATCCGGGGGCGGAGACCGGCATGCAAATTTCATTCGCCAAATTTCAATGGCCTTTTCTATAGTAGTCAGAGTTGATTGGTTCTAAAGGGCGAACCCCATCTGTCGTTCTTGACACAACGTCTCGTTCCCTCCATCAGGGAACTGAGGTTACAGACGTAACTATGACGTTTTGTTGAATTAAAAAATAAGGAAGGTAGCCCAGGTTTTGCAGAAATGCCCTCTGAAATCCTAAAATCTAAATACCTAGGATTATGAAACAGAAGGGTCATTATCGCATAATAAGATTCAAGATATAATCCAGAAAACATTCAAACAGGGTTAAGGAGATTCCTACATGATCCTGTTTTAAATGAATAGTTAAAGTATTTCCTCAGAAAGACATAAGATCTTTCTTTACTGCCCTTAATACCACAGCACATATTGCATACAAAATTTTGCACAGGTCTCAAAATATAAATCATACACTGCATAGAATACTTTTCAATACTTCCACAAATCATGAACTCAAGGTCAACGCTGCATTCACAAACTCTTAATCTCATATGATTTTGTGCCGTCATGGTGCAAGTCTGGTCTCAGAAAATGTTGAAACCGTTATTCGTGCACTTGAATGACTTGAAGTCACAATTATGGTGATTCTGACATTGTGAATGCATTTATTGTACTTTTAAAATGTTTGTACTTTTTGTACTGACTGTGAAAGCGAGGCTAACATCGGAAAATATTAATCTGAGACAACAAACATTAAAGTTGAATTCCCCATTACAGGGTATACGCTAATGTATAAGCAAATAAGGTGGGCGTTCATGTCATTACAATTGCTTGGCAACCTGATGTTCATAATATGGTATGATGCGTTACATTTCTCTAATTCACGCTTTCAGTATTCAACCAATCACTACTCATTGGTTAACTGGCCAATCATAGCACACCTCGTTTTTCAGAGCGATGAGCTTTGTAATTGTAAAAAATCTGCGCTTTTCAGAGAGGCGGGGTAAAGAGGAGGTACAAACATTCACGGAATGTGGAAAATGCAGCGTTTTTGAGCCTTAAATAGTGTATACACATTACATTACATCTTAAATAAACATTAGCATTCATTTCAGTTGTGTCATATCACCCCTTATTTTATAATGATTTTAATATTTGACATTTCCCTACTCAGTCAGTATTAAAGATATCAAGATTGTATTTTTACAGCATATTCTTCTTATACTTGAATACCATATTCTTGTATCTTGCAATGAAATTCCATTCACATTTATGCATTTGGCAGACACTTTTATCCAAAGCGACTTACATTGCATTATACTATACATTTATCTTCTAAGTATGTGCAATCCCTGGGATCCCATGAGCTTGGCGTTGCTAGCTCCATGCTCTAACCACTGAGCTAGAGGAAAGTGTAGTAACTCATAGCAACCTTCCCCATCACCATAGTGATGAATGTTCCCAATGTGTTCATAATGTTTGGAGTCAAGATGTTTTCTACAGACTGTTTTATAGGAAACAGCAAAAAACAAATGTTATGTGGCCAAAGCGTAACTTCCGGTTGAAAGAATCAATAACTGTTGAGTAGTTTTAATTTAATTTAATTTAATTCAATTTATATACGATCAAATATTAATAGAAATTAAATATAAAATTAATTGTTGTATTATAACCAAACATTGACCGGAAGTGTAAAAAGTAATAATGTACTGTAAGGTAAAGGTTTAGTGATATTCCCAAAATCTAGCTTTGAATGAACAGGCCTGAAATTGAACTCACTGTACAATCTGTCGTGTTTTATAGTGTAGGCTTACTCAAATATACTAAGTCTAGTAATCGCATATAATGACAGCCCTATGACAACAATCATAATGAAAAATAATGGTAATGGAACAAATCTTTGAAACCTGCAAGGGTAGCAATAGCCCTTGAAAAGCAATGCATTAAGAGCACCATTGCCATGCTAACCTTAAGTATACCATCACTTCAAGATATGTATGTTAAATAGCAAATACATAACTGAATTCTCTTAAAATTACACACTGCATTTGGTTAAAAGTGCTTTCAGAAATAACCGCTAATAGTATTGTAACTGCACAATTCATGCATCCCTCTTATGTAAAGATAACAGTGGCCACATTTTTATAGGTCCTATAACAAAGCCCACATTAGGGCTTTATTAAATAGATTTTTGACAGATTTTACAATTCTGTCTGGAATTTCATGTAGGCCTAGCTCTAGCCAATTGTTCACGTTCAACTTCAGGTGTTATACCATGATATAATATTCTGATGTAAGGTGACCATAACAGACCCTTCTGTTTCAAAATTTTAGCATCTTTCAAATGACATGAGTGCATGTGTATGAGTTATAAAATATTTTATTAGACAGCCTGTTATATAAGCCCGTATAAATATAAGCACACCTGGGTCAGGGCTCTGTATTAAAACATCTCCATTCCGTTCCTCGCTATGTCAAACCTCACTCCTCTTTCTAAAGGCTACTTAAAACACAGTGGTAGCACCTTTTAGCTGAAAATGACTTCACTTCAAAATGTCTTCCATCATCCGCTGCCTCCAACCGGACACGCCATCAGAAACGTTGAGCTTTAATATGCGCGGTGTGAGCGGAGACGTTTGACAGACGTTCCCGAGGGCATCGCACATCATTGTTTCCTAATGGCCTCCATCTTAGCGGCATGAAAAACAGGAAGATTAATGAACAAATCAAATGTTCAAATTAAAAGTCATTAAGAGAGAGGATGGAAATGGAAGCAATTAACTCCCATAGTCTGAATCTCCTGGTGGCATTCGGCATTACTATTTGCATTCTGTGAACAGTCACTTTAGTGAAGTCCATGTAGACCTTTATTTGTTAATTCCCACTGCCTGCAGCTTTCCTGGGTCTGCTTATGCCTGGAGGCTATTTGTCAGAGGTTGATATGGGTTGTAGAGACAAAGTGTGGGGCAACCTGGGGCCACAGTCTATGAGATTTACTCCCTAGAGACTCTTTGTGACATCTCTGTCATGAGACAGTATATAGTGTGTATCATGGTGGGTTTATCACACTTGGTTTATACCAAGTAGGAGGTGTGTTTTGACATCTAGTGGTGAGGTTGTGAATTGCAATCAACGGCTCACCCCACCCCTCCTTTCGAAGCACTACAGTGGTCAAATTCATGATTTGGGGAAATAAGGCATTACAAGCAGGTCGCTAGAATCAGCATGATTAGGGACTCCGGATTATGAGGATAAACTACAAAGAACGTCACTTGTAAAAATCAACACTTTATTGACTAGACTAATCTAACGTACACACACATACAGTTTGGCGTTAGAAGTGGTTGAAGCAGAGAGAAACACAGAGCATGGATTTTGGGCAGCATTTGAAATTCAGCAGATCAATAACCTGAACAACAAATCAGTTTCTGAATTCTAAGACAATTTAGAACTCTCTATGTATCCGTTAATAAGACTAAGTATGATACTTGAATGTCTTGCCCATCGAAGGAAAGTGTTCTGATACAGTTTGTTGATTCTCCAGTTGATCTTGGCTCTAATTGATCCTAGAAAACCAGTTTGATGCAGTGGATCGGTATTTGGAAAGACGAGCCTGGCACAAACTGCCAGGCTTCACAAAAGATGCCACTTTGAGGCAAAGTTAATTTTCTTTGTCCTCCAACATGTCTATTTGCTTGTGGAAGCTGATTAGATGTTTAACTTCAAATAGTTTAATAATACTAATATAGAAAAGAATGTCCAAACACAATGAACATTAACATTAAGAAAATCACAAATGCAGCTCATCGACACCAGCCATGATCTACTGTACATATCATCTTGTTAAATGATTTACTACAAATCTATTCATTCTAATAGTTAGACACGCATTCATTCAAACTATTTTGGATTAATGTTTAAGACAAACATTACATAACACAACAAGAACATCAATATATGGAAAGGTCATATATGAATATATGTAAATTTCTATATAAATTTATTGTACAGTATGTCCGTCTGTCCCCAAAATCACTAAAGAGAGTGCATCTCCCTATTAGAGATGTAACGGTATGGAAATTTCACATAACGGTTTGTCACAGTCACTCCAATCCACTGGAGGGCACTACTCTCATCACTCGAAATCCACTGCACACTGCATTTCCCATAACCCATTGCTGGACTCAATATGTCGATCACACTCACTTGTTTGTAGTTAACCTTGTCATGTATGTCCAGTGTTGCCAACTTGGCAACTTTGTCACTAGATTTAGCAACTTTTCAGACCACCTAAGCGACTTATTTTTCAAAAAGCAACTGTCGACAAACCTAGCTACTTTCTGAATAAGCTTTGGCGGCTTAGAGATACTTTCTGCTTCACTTCTACAGCCTAGTGATGGGCAGAGCGATGCTTTGTGAAACAGTTGAATCAAATGTGCCGTATCGTGTCGAGGCATTTCAAAGTTTTCTGAAATAGTTTTTTGAAAAGTTAAGAAACGTTGAGTTTTGAAACGTTTTGATATAGTAATGACACAACAAAGCCTTGTTTGCTAAAAATCATGTGGCTTCGAAGCTCTTATTCGCTACAAATCTTCGATACAAAAGATTCGACACGGCTTTCGAAGCTTCATGAAGCCTGTTTTGAAAGTGCCCATCACTAGTTTTGCTTTCCCAGTGCAGCACTGCCTCTCTCCGTGTCTAACTCTGTTCAGTGGGCGGCAGCTGAGAAGCAGGATATTCAGTTCAAACCGCACTGCGCGTGAACGAGATACGCATGCACAAACACAATGTTTCCAAGAACTAATCACTTATTGACCTTGTTTGAGCATTTATTATTTAAAATGCGATGACTGCATGGACGCAAACATGAACAAAGACAGAATTTAGCTGTTGAACGAAAGTGACTGCTGGTGTGTAGATTTTAGTGTTGGAGTTCACTCTCTATTACGTAGTTTTTGTTGTCTGCCAACAGAAACATATAAATAAGTAATTAAGAACTTATTTATTGTGCATTTGGGTGTATTGTTTAGTATAATTCTGCACAGGACCACTCCGAGAGTAGAGATATGAAGCAAACCTGAAGCGCTTAGCTTGTGAGATACTATATGATGACATCAATGAAATGCAAATTAGTGCGCAACGTCATCTGCCGGACATTTAGTGACTTTTACAGGCAGGCTTCCATTGAAAATAGTTGGCAACACTGCTTCTGTCTACATGAGCCTGGTCTGTTCATTCAATCCTTGCGAAGTCTTGTTTATGTCACATTGCATTTCTGAGTTGTTTACATTGGATTTGATTATCATTTCTGAACCTGCTGCCTGCCCCGACCACTGCCTGTTATATAGTTTCTGCCTGTTTCATTGCCTGTACTGTTTTGTGGATTAAAGCTGCATTTGGATCTTCGACCCTTGAGTCTTGGAGCAGTTCGTGACGCAGTTATAGTGAACAGAATTACCTCGGTCATTAGTATTATCGCGGTTTTGTTAACCAGGTGCTGTGTATGTCCAAAAAGGTGGCCTACTGATATCAAGTCTTATATTGATGTGACTTGTTAAAAGCACTTTTTGTTATCATAAACATTAAATAAAAAACATTAATATTAATCCTGGCACAATTGGGCCATTAGGTAAAAGTTTCTCTTGTTCAGGTTGAACAAAACCTTAAGTACGTAAATTAGACATGCATGTGTCGTGAATAACCGTGTGTACTTTAAGACCCAGGAGACATCTGCAGTCATAAGAGCCAACGCCAAAGAAACAGACAGAGTTTAACAGAGCTTTTATAAAAACTTCAATCTATCTAAAGAAATATGAAGTAAACATGTTTCAGTATATCTATATTTCCCCCAATACTTATTTTTGGACTTAAAGCCCTGTGATCATAATAAACAGGAGCAGACGAGGATGATTTGTATCAATATTATATCATTTTGCTTGTTTATTTTGCACTCCTGACTTAAATGAACAAAACTCGAACATAATTAATAATGCGCCTCCTGTTCTACTCTTGCTAACTTTGGCTGACTCTGGAAAGGTTTTACCATTAGTAACGGTAAATTGGTAAGGTGTATAGATAACTAAAATATGACATTATATTACTAACCACTGGGCGTTATTATTGTGGTTTACCGTAAAACCTGTAATCGTTACATCCCTAATCCCTACATTCCTTTGGGCTGTAAAGAGTCTAAACCAGTGGTTTGGTATAGGATGCTATGGTGACCTCAGGTCTGGTTCTACATCTGGGAGTTTGCAGTTTTGGGGTCGATCCCCTGGTGACTTGCTTACTGGTTGGGTAAGAGTGTTGTAGATACATTTAGGAAATATAACTAGTTATTGCATGTCTGATCTGTCCAGGCACTACACTTCTTTGCCGAAGGAGATAACGTATTTACGAAACGCACTCTGCAGAGCAGTTTGTCTGTTTTTCTTTCATATTGGTTAGATGGATGGCCGTTTATCAGCAGGCTGTGAAGGCGAAATGTTTGCTGACCTGGCAAAAAAAACACATCCCATAACTTTAATGCATGTACATCCGTGTGTTTGTGCCTGTGTGCGCACGCCGGCCTCTGCCTGCAAATCCACAGCATGAATCAAAACCACATTTGCAGGCTTCATGGGAAAATATTTGTTTTGAATAAGCACTGAGCTTCAGAGCATAAAATTATGTCTCAGACATTTCCATGCCTCATATCAGTTTCTCATAATCTCCAGCAGTTCGCTTTATATTGATTTGTTGCTTATGATCCTCCATTTTTCCAACACAATCAGCATGTTATTTAAATCCAACAATATACATGATTTATGTTTGCACATTGTTATGTGAGCAGTTATGTAGTTAATTTGTCATTAGAGAAGATTTTTCATGCAAATTTCTTCCGACTTTCACTTTGCAGTTGGACTGTCACATTGTGCTTTTGTTGTCCTTTGAATCTTTCAATGCCCAAATGTTTAAACGCATCATGAGTTTTTAAAAAGTTAGTTCATCATTTACTCACCCTATTGTCATTTCAAACCTGTATGAGTTAGTCTGCAGAACACAGAAGAAATTTTGAAGAATGTTGGTAACCAAACTACGCTGGTCCCCTCAATGACTTCTTTTATGTGGACACAAAATCAATGGAAGTGAATGGGTAAAGCCTTTACTCAGTCACGGCATTCTTCAAAATATCTTCTTTTGTGTTCTGCAGAAGAAAGACATTTATACAGGTTTGAAACTACAAGAGGGTGAGTAAAGAGTTTTTGGGTGAACTATCCCTTTAACATATTTTTACAGCATATGCCAATTTTGCCATCCAAATTGATAAGATATAGTTTCCATACAATTCATACCGCATAAAATAGTGATTAAAGGAATTAATTTGCAAGCCAAAGCTAAGAAAGTACATACCCAGGTGGGTAACGTGATCTCTGATATTCCAGAGAAATCCCCCCTCTGCCCCGAAGCCCCTTCCCTAGGTTATGCAGTTTGAATAATGTTTAACATTTCCACCCAATAATTAATGCATGACCTGTTTAAACTGCCTCCAGGTCTTTGCAATTAATTTCAATAATTAGTCTTCATGACTAACATACTGTGTTCAGCAACATAGAAAGTGTTAAGGATAATACCTTTCACACCACAACATTACGCAAAACTGTTAGCGAACAGTAACTTAATGTTATTGCATTGAGTAACATCATTGCAATGACAGTCCAAACACAGATCTTCTCCGAAGCTCTAATCACAGATTGCACTTGTCCATTGACATTAAGTTCCCCTGAGCTGGAATTCGAAGTACCCAATTTCTGGAAATAAAGCTGCTGATGGTAAGTGCTCTGTGCATCCCAAGAGCTACAGTGATTCAATACTGTACCATTAGAAGCCACAACAGTGGCGGTGCATGAACCCGTTGGCAGATTTGCAATGCTAATGGCCCAGAAAAAAGAACTTTTACCAACAGCAGTGCAGGGCGTTTGTTTATTAGTGTGAATGACATTTAAAACACATTCAGTGCTGTCACATTTCATTGATGTTAAATAACATACAGGTTTTAAATAATTTGGACCACTTAATCAGTACAATACAATGGGGTGCCTTTAAATCAATACAAATGTGTATCATGAGTGTCTGTGTAAATAAATAAGGACTGGGGTAATAGTATAATTTCCATTTACAGTAACTTAGATTATTTAATGTTACATTATAATGTGGCGCTCTGTAGGCAAGAATAACTTTAATTTGCGTCTTAAAGCAACACTTAGTAGTTTATGTACACTTATAGCTTTCCTGTAGCTCAGTGGTAAGAGCATTGCGTCAGTGTACTCTCTTAAACCCACTTTCATCATTCCCTTAAGAAAAAACAGATAAAACTAAATAGACATAATGTTATATTCTTATATATTGTGTGTATGTGAGAGAAAAACGATCGCATCACAAGTGAATCAGTCTCTCCTGTGGTGAGTAAACCCTTTAGTGACATAAAACATTTCCTTCAAAGCAAGATGGCTTTGTGGATCTAAAAGAGCATGAATCAGGCGGATAAAACAGATCAAAGTTATACAATCTACGTAAAATAAGGTTTTTGATGAAGTTCTGAGAGATATTTAGCTCATTGATGTATTTACAATAACGTTATGCGAAATTGCATTGTTGTACGGTGTTGAAAGGACAATATACACGCGCTGCAAACCCTCCCCTACATGCTACTCCCGCTCCGCACACGCGCTGCTTACGCATGCGCTATTAAATGGCCGTCAAAGCGGCTATAACCAAACTCTGTAAGTTCTGCGTTCAGGTCTGTACTGACATCCCCGCCCATCCCCCGCCTGCGTAAGAGGGCAACATGGTTTCCAAATGTAGTTTCTGCATTTGCCGGTTCAATCAGCTTCGTAAACAAATTCACGTATTTTACTTGGAAGCTTATACAGCGACAGTGTTTACGAAACTAGTAACAGACAATTGCACTTAACAACCACATGGGGGAACCTGTGAGCAAATGTTCCATAGTGTTGCTTTAAGTATCCAAATACAAGATCTGTGTACAGCACTCAAATACAACGTACGCTAGATGTACAATTAAATCATCTAATTACTTGCTTTACTATAGGGAAAGTCCATGTTTTTTTTATAAGATTCTAATGTAGTATTGACTGGTTCTGTAAGAAGTCTATTCTCTGGATTTATGAAGACACTGCGGAGCTCCCGTCTGACATTACAGCTCTTTTCAGATGGACATGATCACTGTCATGGGAGGAAGGAGTGAATGCACTGTCATGAATAATTCAGTACGGCAGAGCAAATGCTCTTCATGAGGTGGTCTTACCGAGATGTCATTGAAAGAACATTATGATCCACTGAGAGATTGAAAGTACCCATCAGATAAAGGACTGCTTTGTTTTAGTCTCAAATAGTCAAATGGTGTAGTTATGATGTGTGTGTGTCTCACGGCCTGTGGTGGTGTCACTCAGTGTCTTTGGTAGATGTCCTATTTATGAGAGTTAAGCCCTCACTGGTCTAGAAATGGGTCTTTCTGTAACTTGTCTTTTCAAAATATTGTAATTTATTTATGTTTGTAAAATCTTCACAACTCTTTTGATGCTGCGAAGTTGAACGGTCATAGCGTTCCATACACTTGGCCAATCTTTGCGAGAGGTGTTTACGGTAACATATTTATGTGTACCTCACGGACATCTGCCGAGCTCAATGGCCGGAAAAACATCCACAACCTTTATTGCACTTCTCTGACAAGAAAATTACCTTTAACCCCCGATTAACATGGTCATTAAGTTCTTAGTCGTAGCCATGGAACTGTTAAATCTATACCTAAGAATTATGACCGTCTCGACCTCATGACACTTTCCGTGCACTTATCATTATAAGTGAGGACATAATGAATCACCACAATGTGAGTTGCCAGCATTAGTTTGACATTTGTTTTAAGTTCAGCATGCAGCGTTTATGTGAGAATGTCGTTGTGGGTGAAATAAATTACCCTATCTGAATGCACTTTAACCTTGGATCATTTCACAGGTGGACTTTTTTTAGCATTTGAACATGGGCACGACACCATCATGCATTGTCATGAATGACTTCCCTACAGATGACAAGACTTTGTTTCTAGTGGCTGTAACATTACAATTATGCTACGTCTACACTAATCTGGATACTTTTGAATTTTATTTTTCTTTAAATCTTATACAACAGCGTTTTCAAGCATTTAGCGGAAGCAACTCTTTTTTCACACTAAACGACACCTAAATCCACATACTGCACATGAGTAAATTATTACATGCTAAAACGAGTCATTTCTGTCGGTCGTTTGCTTACTTTCTGTCTCTTTGACATGATGTGGCTTTGTGTTGGAAGGCACACAGTTTTTAAATGGACGGACAATGAGGTAGAGTTGTGCAGTGGATAACACTATAGCCCAGACTTTTCACATCAAGTACATTTGATAAAATGAGTTGTTTAAAGTACCACGTAATCACCACCATAGAAAATACATGAAATTCTCAAATTAATAGTAGAGCTGAGAATCTTCACTCGCCTTACGATTAGATACACCTTTTTATTTATCAGCCGTTTTCAAACGAAATCACTTTTTTTCAAGTTAGTCAGCAGTAATAGTGGACGCAAATCACTTTTCTGTAAACAGGGCTCTGTAAATGATTCCTATGGGGGATTAATTAACTTTGTGGGGGCCTGCAGAAAGACTACAAACCTATATTAAAGACTATAAAGAATATTTAACACAGAAGATATGTATAAATTTATGCACAAACATCCAGAGAACAGCTGTATATAGCAAACAGATATCTAAAGATCAAATTATAAGGTGACAACAGCTTTAAACGGCGGTTCAAGTTCAGAAATACATAAGTAGCTTTATCTGCACAACGCTCATCGGAAGAGAGAGAGGTGGGGACTCATAAGCGTCTGGTGCATCGACCAATGATAAACAAACAATAATTCATTCAACTATATTAAAATTGCACATAGGCTATATGAGATATGTTCCCTATTTATCAATTATGTATAACATGGTCTCTCGAGTACAACAAGTTTGAGAACCACTGCCATAGCCTATAAAGTTGAACTTTTCGTCTACTTTAAAGAAATGCAGTCTGAAATATTATAACTAATACACTGGAGAGGAGTCAAAACAACTGCATCACGTGACAGAATATACATCATTGTTCTTTCGTTTTCGCAGTCCACACTGTGATCTATATCAATGACTGGATTGCTCATGACGTCATTATACTGAATTCAATGACGCCATCTGTCCAATGTCAATACCCATTGCTTTCACTTCCAGTGTCTAAACCTCCTGCCGTTGGTTTAGCATTCTTTGCGCAATCTGGTCATTTATATAGATCAGCGAGTCTACACCACAACGCAAACATGGCATTTTTAAATTGATCCATTTTGAAATTTTGTTTAAACGTCTCGGTGCGGACAAAACGTCACTACATAGAGAAAAATATATATTTATTAAAGAAATCGTATTAGTGTGGACATTGTCTTTACTCACCATTCGATACAAACATAATATTGTGTCGGTGATTATGGCTGTTTTACAGTATTTTGAACAAAATTTAAAAAATACAACCGAAATTCAAATAATTATTACAATTTCAAAACATTATTGATTACCAATGTTGAGCTGAACTGTGGGCCACGCCCCTCCAGCCTTGATACACTAGGCTGAGTGCACCAGGTGAAGGTGATTTACTAATCATTTTGGGGTTGGAGTCACGCACACACAAACTCTCTACAAAGCAGTAGTGGGAGCAAGCAGCATGAGAGGTGAAGGAGATCTGGACGTTTAGACTGAAAACCTAAGACTGTTTGTGCAAAACAAAGCTTTCAAGGAAGACGCAGCCGGTGAGCTCCTTGCTATTCTTGGATGTAACTGGGCATTATTGTTGTTGTCCATTGGTTGCAAGTCATTGTAGGTAAATGCAGTTAAAACTAATGTCTTTTAAAATCATGTGAGCTGATTGAAATGCAAATGTTATGTATTTAGATGTGTCTTAAAAGCTGCTAATTTATTGCATAGTAAATCACGAGGTTGAGCCAAATTCCACACTGTGAAAGTATTGCAGATGTTTGCCATATTTAAATTATTTCTGGGTATTGAGAATTTAATACTCATGTGTTTCATAGAATGTATTTATTTTGTTTCATTGTTTAAAATGGTATTTATTCATGTTTAAAGGTTTTTCACCTGGATATTCATATTGCATCAATCTTCCCAATAAAGAAAAGAAAGCAAAAGTGTGATGAGTGGAATCCTGTAAAGTCTTCCTGAAAATTAGCTGCCCTGTCAAGTGGGGAGTTTTGCACACTATAACTTTGCAAAAGCAAAGGAACTTGACAACCAATAATTTGAACATTGACAGCATTTGATGTTTAATTAAACCCTCTTATTTAAAAGATTAAAAACTGAATTGATCTGTCACTGAAACAATTGAAAACTAAAGAACTTTTAAAACAAATGTTGTTAAAACATAATTTTCCCCATAGATCTTATTATTAGTAATCCTGTTCAATGGGTTTTGCAAATATCCAACTATTAAAAAGTATAAAAATAGCTTGTTCAACATGGTTTACAAAGTACTTTTATTTCCTTAAAAACAGTGAATTTGGACATCCAAGTTTTCGGAAGGACAGTGATGATATACAGAAATACATTGTTCTTTAGTGATGTGATCATTTGACCTACAGTGCCAGAGCTGATAGATTTTAGCCTTATGGTCTTTGAGATGAAATGCTAAGAATGTACTTTTAGACTTTAGATGTTTAAACTAGGTAAAGTGTATATTAATAGTCTGTAAATGTCTCTAACATAATAAGACAAAACAGGTCAACCATGCCGTGCCTCTATCTTCGTGTCTATAATTTTGGAAAAAAATATTTTGTGTTCTTACATAAACACGAACAAATGCAGGCCTCATTTATTGAGCGAGCTGTTCAACCAATTTAAAAATGCTATGGGGATAAACAGGCAACACTATTTAAAAAAGACACCGGGAAACCGATAAAGCAAAGATAAAAAATTTCAACAATGTTTTAATGTGAATTTCTTGACATTCCTGTGTAACATGGGCTCAGGCTGAGAACAGAGGCTCCTGCCAGTTCTACTCCCTCCTTTCTGACAGATACACAGCAGGTTCCTTTGAAGAGAGAGGACGTTTCCATCACAGACAGGAATGGACTTGGATAGTTTCACTTTACCTCTTCTTTGGGACTGTCAAGTCGCTCAGCAAAATTTATGGAAAATGGACATTTGTGTGTTGGTGGGTGCGTACATTAGACATGTTTGTTACGTTTTACAACCCAAGGACAAAAAGGTTATATTTCTTCACCAGTTAGGTGGGGTAAAATGCTTTAATCAAAGCTACATCAAGCACAGATATCTCTCTCTCTCTCTCTCTCTGCTGCCACTGAAGCATGGGAGCTTCACCCCCAAGGGCTCTCGTAACAAGTCCATGAAAACAGAGACCGAAAGGTAAAAGAGAACCTACTGAACTCATCAGCCTGTTTCAGGCTTCATCACATCAATCTGAGCTGTTTCAGTTGAGTTCCTGCCCTCATGTGCATTGTGCTTATCAGGACTTTGTATTTCATAACATAAAGCTCGGGGGGCTGTAAATAGTTTTTGTTAATAATTTGTAGGATTGACATGTTTTGTTTAGTGTTTAATTATGATGTTTTCTTATGTCATCATCATAGAGATGTGCGACTCTATGCTATTGTTTTAAATCATATTGAACACATGTGAAGTGTTCAAAGACAGATGCTCTAGTATTCAAGATTCAACAAAGGTTATTCCTTTCATCTGTTATCGGAATTATCTTCTCACTTCTTAAGTAAAAATTTAGAGAATGTCTCTTTCAAGATGTTTATTGTTCAGGAAAATAGGAAACATGCAGGGCGTTGCCAGATTTGTACTTGCATATTTCTTGAGGAAAAACTGTTTAGACACTTTAAGCAAACATAACAAGGTTGTTGACATACAAGAAGTGTTTTTTGTCAATTATAACTTGAGAAGGCATTTGTGCTTCAGAGCTATTTTTAATAGCACATGAGCATTATCGACACATGCATCATGTGAAATGTTAAGTAAATTAAAATTGACAATACGGTTGGAGATATGCAAGGTGCTTACTTATCTCCATGTGCTGTGTTGGCACTTCAGAGACGCAATGATGGGAAATCAATATGATAAACTATAAATTCATGTTATTTTTTGCCAGGTTTTCAGAAAAATAAATGTGTCAATATCTAGGATAAGCATAATTTCTGATAATGCATAGACCTATTTTAATCTTCTCCAAGGCATAGTTGCCCTCCAAACGAAAATTCGGTCAACATTTTCTCACCCTCATATTGTTTCAAACCTGTATTCTTTTCTGTTTTTGTGCTAAACATAAAGGAAGATATTTGGAATAAGTTAGTAAAGAAACAGATCTCATCCCCCATTTACTGCCATAGTAGGGAAAATAAACAACATGGGAGTCAATGGAGGATGAGATCTGTTTGGATACTGACATTCTTCCAAATATCTTCCCTTGTGTTTAGAAGAACAAAGACATTAATACAGGT
Organism: Triplophysa dalaica; assembly: GCF_015846415.1. Lineage (NCBI taxonomy): Eukaryota > Metazoa > Chordata > Actinopteri > Cypriniformes > Nemacheilidae > Triplophysa > Triplophysa dalaica. The sequence continues at coordinate 8,970,130 of NC_079558.1, read as the reverse complement.
TTGGACCAATCTGAGGGTGAGTAAATGATGACAGAATTGTATTTTTGGTGAACTATTTCTTTAAGAAACTTGGAAAATGTAAAGAAAAAGCAAGATGATTTATAAATAAATTAATAAATAAAACCGTGTGCTTGGAAACTTAATCATACAGTATGTGCACACATATTTTGCAAAAACAAAACAAAAACTAATATGCTATTTTATGAATTGAAATATGAGTCTCACAATCTGTAAGTACTAGCTTGCAGCTTTCTTGTAATAATAAATCATTTTGCGTTCATTAAAGGTCTAGCATCATAAATCATCATTAGTGCTATCAGTGCTGGAAAAATACTCAGTGAAAACTGTCATCATCCATTACATAGTTAAATTACTTTATGAGGAATGTCTGAATGTCGCAGTATGTAACACAGTAATGTCTGCTATGTCTGGGGGGTGCTGGTGGGGGGCGTGATATTTTGTATGTTGTTCCTCTCATGAGGCAGGTTTGTTTTGACAAATAATGGCTTTTTACCATCTACAGTTTTTAGATCTAAATTGCAGTGTAGATATTCCTGTGTACAGGTTTTGTTTTTTTCAGTCTGAAAGGATTTTAAAAACGCCAGCCTGTAGCACAATCAATTGTAGTAAAATTGTGTTTGTTCTGTTAGTGTTCTGTAGTTGTCCACTCATGTCACCACATGACTCTTCCTATGTTTTCATTCAGGGTTTTTACAATATTTGGCATCACTCTACTTTAGTCCTGGCCTCTGAGTGCACCTGAAATGTTGTTCTGTTGATAAATATTGAAAGAATTTGAGTATCTCTGCACTCATTTGTGAATAAAACCACAGTAGGGCTCCAGCGCGCTCTTGTAACTCTATTTACATGAAACGCACAGCGGTCTGCCAGATGAATGAAATGCCATAAGTTCACACTGTCAGCGAGTCTGTTCAGATTCAGCCCACCATGCCATTACAGACACCCTACATGGAAAGGACCGGCCAAAATGACCTTATACATATGTATGAGCATTAACTCTGTTACATCGTATTTTACGATACAATCATGGGAAGCTTTAGGGAAATTTGCGAGTGCTCTTGTGGAATCTTATACTGTAGATGGATGTTAAACATAATGCCATCGTACCCAAAAAATGAACCCCCAATGAACTTTGTTGCTTGAAGCATGTTAAACGTTAACTCTCGATGTGAACTAAAATGTACAAAGCACCATATGTGACATAAACTGTTTGTCATGTTTGAGATAAAAAATCGGACAAAGCTATAACGGATCTGGTTACTTAGTTCTGAGCAAACCTTATCTGATACTGGTTTTAAAGATGTGCATTCGCCCAAAAATGTCAATTTATCATCATTTTTAATTCATTCTGACATTCGTCTTTGAATTTGATATTTTTATGAATGGTAATGCTGTTATTTTCCATATAATGTAAGTAAATGTAACCAAGTCTGTGAATCACAGTCATTTTGTTTTTTAATTTTTATGTAATAAAATTCAATAAGTAAAAGGAAAAAGGAAAAAGGACAGTCTTATTTGTAAAGTCTTATTTGTATATATATCTAATTTGTTGATTTAATTTTTGGTTGAAGGTGAACATTTGTCTAGTGTGTTTTATTCTTTCTTAATGTACAAAAATATCTTCGATTTTGTGCAGAGAATGCAAAACAAGACTTTAAAGGGAAACAACTACACTACGACTTTTATATTCTGATGCAATTATACAGTATTTGTCTTTTCATTGAAAACAACAAATGTGGAATCTTAAACCTTGTAAATTACCTTTCCAAAAGGCACAATTAGCAAAATAGTTTCCATTACATGCAACCAATACTGATAGCATTACCACATAAATAACTGTAATGATTCGGCTGAGTGGTCGAGCATTTTAGACCACTTTTTCTCTATGGCTGCACAAACAAATACTAGAAAGAGTCAGAATGAATAACAATTGAAAAACTATTCAATGAGAATAAAGTTGATTGGCTCTGTTGCCATTCATTATGAAGAGAAACAAAAGGGAAATAGCAAACTTCCAAATAAACATCCTTCAGAAAACTTCAATAATCTCCAGAATGGCTGTTGTTTGTTTGTGTTATAGACAATTCTGTGGCATTTACAATGCACTGCAATTTAAATATTATTGTGTATACATGCACAGACTGTGTTTGTATAAATTCAGCGTTCATTTGATGAATTAGTGCTCGCTTATATATTTATTTTGCCAAAGTTTAATGCAGAGCGCTAAGGCTATTTGTAAAAATTTCACATGAACCAATACTTCTGTATTTTGATGCATTTCTGAGTGAAATGGAATTACTAATGAGAAATATAGTGGGCGTGGCTTTTGTCTTTCTCTGCGATTTGGTTGGATGTATAAAAACAACCGTTGCATTTTGAAATGGAACTGGCAGCAGACTGACGGTTGAAGGGGAGGAGTTAACTGATGCTCCGCCCAAGCCGTCTAACATACATCATATAAGATGGATAGTCATTTCAGGAAGGAAGTGCATTTTCAGATTTTAGCTAAAGATTATTAGGGCACAGAAATTTTAAAAAGAGAATGGCCCACATTGATAAACTATTAACAATAAACGCTGCAATATTTCGTGCAAAAATCGGCATTGTATTTTTTTATTTCACTGGGACTTAACACTATAACATAACAGGGAATATTAACTAAACTGGTTTACAAATATTGGTCAACAATTATGTCTAAAGTGGGAATGTTGGATCACTCAAACAAACAATGCAATGTTTACATTCTTTAGAAAGCCAAATTGTAGCTTTTTTTATTCACATCAAACCTCAGAGCCTCAACTTAAGCTAATTTTGTCCTGTTACATTTACTTGAATGGTAAATATAGACTACTTCAATTTAATGTAATTCCATATATAGCTATTAGATTTAAGGTGCTCTGTCAAGACGAAAAGGACAGATATTTTTCTTTACTTCATCTTTTGAAACTGAGCCTGAAGACACGTTTTACACTGTTAGACACGGATACAGATATTCAATTGCAGCTGTGGCTGATATAAAAATTGACAAAATGCTGATCCTAAGCATACATATTTATATTTTGGGAATATATGCACTCAGTACTTGTTAATGCAAATATGTAATCAACTAGTCATGTGGCAGACCCTTAAAACACCATGCAGCCGTGGTCAAGAGGTTTGGCTGATGTTTAACCAGCCATCAGAATGCAGAAGGAATATGATCTAAGTGACTTTAATGGTTTCATGTGCCAGACAGGATGGTATTTTTTTGATCTCCTTGGACCGGTCTCTTGAGTTTATCCAGGAGGATGTGTGAGAATCAAAAACATGTAGCGACTGACTCTCCATTAAACTACTATAAAATCTATCCCAAACAATGTGAAATTCTGCTATGATGGAGTTTTGTTGATGACCATATGCATTCAAAAAGTGAAGTCAAGCTGTTGTATGAAAAATTTCTAATGCAATGCATGGCATGCACAGTATTACAAGAAAAACATTGTCTGATATACTGTACATAAAAATTGACTTGCCTTTGGAATTTACTATTTATATTGAAATAAACACATTCCATGAAATGCTTTGAATAATGCCTCAAGTGCACAGCAATTGTGAAGGTTCTCAGAAGGAGCCTACAACGTATGTTTAGGTTTTGCCATGTTGTGTGTCCATTCATATACTGTTTTATGTGTTTTGCATTTAATGGGGAAGTAAAAGAGGTTTAAAGCTTATAAAAGAAAAACATTACAGCTCTTGTAGTTTTGCTGTATAGAAGTATTCATCTACTCACATACCTATACTGTAATTCTCCTCTGTTCTACAAGGTTTTAAACTTGCACTGCTAAATGCATAATAAATTGTTTATTATGATATTTGCTATATGTTACATTTAAAATAGTTAAAAGATGCAATGTGGATATTTTAGTGGCATCTAGTGGTGAAGTTGGGAATTGCCACCAGCGGCTCACTCCAGCGCTCAACTCTCCCTTTTAAATCACTGAAGATGTCGTTCAGTTTTCGCTTCTTTGTCGAAGGAGATAACGTAATTGCAAAACTTGCCCTGCAGAACAGTTTGTCCTATAAGTGCTACTGTAGAAACAACATTGTGAATTCCGTGTAAGGGGACCGGCGGTGTATATAGACAGAAATATCCCATTCTAAGGTAATAAAAACATAACGCTTCATTATGTAAGGTCTTAATACACTTCTGAACACAAAGTTACGTATATTATATATACCACACACAGCACATTTAAGGTAAAAACATGATCTTGTGATACATTTTACCTGATGGAGGCAGATTACAAAACAGAATAACACCTGAATGTACAGTACCAGGCTGTGCCAGTTTTCATATTTCTGCTTGAGGATTGAAGATTCTTCTCTGTTTGATATTACAGGGAAACATCATTGTTTTAGCCTGGATTTTGAAGAGCGAAAAACCAGCAGGCATCATGAGGTAATCAAGGAATATGTAATCAGCGCTGTTACCATAGTAACCTGTCAAAAAAGCATTAGGAAGTGCAATATCTAGATAATGGCAACAGAATGACAGAACGAAATTTGTCTTGTGAAGCTAAATATGGATGAGGAAGGAACAGATGCACGTGAACATGCCCGATATCAACGTGGCCCTTGTGTTTATTCCGTTCAAATACAAATTAGAAGACACTTTGAAGTGTCAGTATGAATAGCCTAGTAAACAATGTTGTTGCACTGCTGAAGAGAGTTTAATAAGAAACATCCTTCTCTGAGCGCGTGATAGCCCTCCACGATGTTCCAGAGCTTTGATTAGCCAATGGCTTTTTTTATCAAGACATCTTTGCTGCTAATTGGATAAGCATTACAGGCTAGTTAGTGATGAAAATCTCACAACCTCCCAACACGAAAAGAGGAAACAGATTAATTGACAAATTAAGGATAAGTGCTATACTGTTAAAATGGGGCGTTACGGGTTTCCCGTCTTTTCTACTTGAAAATAGGCAGCAGAGAGGGTTTTAACAACTTGCCCTCCAACTTGAAAAATCACTCGCACAATTGAACGATACTCGCAGTTATCACAGCCAAACACATCTATCATCTAATTTAAAATGATGTGAGATGTGGTTGGAGAAGAATTTTATTGGGAACAGCTGGTGAGGATATGAAAATGTAAAAGAGAACAAAATACAGTCAAGTGTAAGCGACGTGATTTAAGACACGCACTGTAAATCAGGCACATGCTCATATATTTGCTTTTTGAATTGCAGGTAAAGTTAGTTTGGAAGACTTGAGCAGACACATGCAACTGTAGTCAAACTTGACCCTTGAATTTTACAGCGTATGACATCATGCTCTACAGATGTGGTTTGGTTACGTAGCTACCCATTTCTTTTCATGTTGTTTCGTCCCGCACCTTTATGAGACTTGCATACGATAAGAACTCTCCTGGGCACGTATGATTGACTTCTTGGCAACAAATATGAATCTTACTGGAGAGTGTATGTTATATGAAAACCATTTCAGTTCATTCTCCGGCAAGATCCAGCATTCACCGTAGGTGCAGTCTTGAAATTAATTCAACGTTATTACACCAAGCAGAAGCAGTGATGCAATGGAAAGCAACGTTTTAAGGCAAAAACGTTTTAAGCAGATACACCCCTCTCCTTTCTGTTCGGTTGCTCAACATCTGTTTATGTCGCAAAGACGATCATTCTTTGTGGGCAGCTTCCTGTTTGACTAAATTACAGCTCCATTAAAATGATGCCATTTGTACCTGCCTTCCCGCTGATTCTTACTGGAATCAAACGTTTTTTGACCCTTAGCTTTGAGTGAACGAAGTTGCCGTGGTTTGCATAATGGATTTTAAATTGGGGCACCGTGAGGAACTGAATGTTACATTTTGTGAGAAAGACAGTTGAGAGCTCGGGAGGAAAGAGACCACAGAGCAGTCTGGACTCTGAGATCAAAGCTTTTCTTGACTTGTCTCCAGTTCTGCTTTCTCTCTCTGTGTGTCTGATCGGGTAAGTAGACAGAACTGCAGGCGCTGTAAACTTCTGTTCTGCATTCACAAGGAAATTGTTGGCGTTAAAAACACAGTAATTAATCAGGTTCTTTTTACAACCACGCAGTATTTTGGTGGAAGGACAAAACCCAAAGACAAATCCAAAAGCCAGTGTTGACAATTAGTGTTTTTAAAAAAAGGTCATCAAAGCTCATATGACTTTGAACCGAATATGGTGTGTACATGTAAATGATAATAAGGCATCTCTGGTTGTTAAACTGGTAGCATGACTCTATTACAGAGTAGATTATATTGTACAATGGAGCAAAATTAACGAATAGCACTTTTTCATACAGTAATCTTGGGAAAAATGATCATAACATTCAATTTTTTGTGCACAAATGCACTGTTCACACGAACAATGGGTACCATTTCGACTGTCATTGTGTTCAAAAACATAATTTTATATTTGAAGGTACATGCTTTGTATTTTTGTTGATGTTTTCATTTTTCTGGCAAATTATTACATTCATGCATTTGTTCTTCAGCCAACAACATCATATTAGACGACTTAAAGGCAGAGTAGGTGATTCTTTCCAGAAACTACTTCTGACCTTGTATGTGCAGTAATCCTATTAATTTTTCACATATACCATCATAACAGTAATTTACTGGTAATGTGACAACTTCTTATAACGGAAATTTGCCAGTACTGTTTTACAGGTGCATGTTCACACATGATCACATAACAGTTATACACCAGTAAAGACTATGGGCAGGATTTACTGAACAGGGCAAAATAGCGCAATAGTGCATCTTTTTAAAAATGCGGCAATAGGAGTGGAAATTTCAGAGGGTGATTTACGAACAAGACATGCATTAAAACACACAGACTTAATATCTCATTCCCATATTGATCAACACAATCTACCAAGAGCAGCGCAATTTAGTGCAGGGTTTAAGACATGCTTTTTTCGGGCAATAAATGCATCACCAAACATTTGTAAATCACGATGCATGATTATTTTACTCTCCTCCCACAAAGTTTGCATCTGAAGAGGAAACTCCTACAAATGCACATGCAATAAGGTCAGTCACAAAAACAGCTGTGTCTATGCCTTTCAGCGCTAATATTCATTGCGTATCTTTATTAAATACTGATAGTAGTTGAGAAATTTTCACTCCCACAAGCTCTTTGTAAATCTTGCTGTAAACAGGTCTAGTGACTTTATTTCTGAATGAGCACATAGCTGAAGCAGTTTGCTTGTGTTTGGTTATAATATAACTATTTATTTTTATATTCAATTCATATTAATATTAATATTATATGTAACTAATATTACATTTAATGAAACTGATGTCTGTGTTTTGTTGACAATGGGTGCACACATGCTTTGGTTCAGTCTACCCCTCCCCCCAGCATGTGCCGTATGTTTTCAGAAACAATCATAAAGCTGTATCTATCTTTTATAAATGTGATCAAACTAAATCCTCTTCGAAGATACGAAGCATTCAATACTACTCTATAGGTACTCAAGATTATCATTAGATTGGCAGAACCCCATTGTGTTACGCCCACTATAAGATACACACCAGTAATGTTTTTTATAAAGCGTTGTTATAAAAGTGAGACTTGTAATTAATACCTTAAGGTACTTTTATGTACCTTTACAGTTTTACAAAACATAATATATTGTTGAACCTATTGTGTACATTCTCAGAAACAAATGTATAGTATTATGCAATGTTAGTCGCTTTGGATAAAAGCGTTTGCCAAATGCATAAATGTAACTCTGTACCTTCAAAGGTACAGTTAGATGTTTTGTACCCCTAATATTTACCTGCTACACAATAGGTTTTTAAGATTCATAATAGGTCCTTAGGGTACAATAATGTAGTCAAAAAACAACATAATGTGTTGTATACTTTTAAAGGTACTAAAAATGTACCTTTAAGGGTACCATCTCTGCGTCAAAAAAGGTAGAATTTTTAACCCATATGTCTGACAGTGTAGTGAGGCAATAATACAAGAAGTAATAATAGAAAGTTTTCACAATGCTGGAACAAGTCATGTTGAGAGATACTGTAAAGGGGTAATTGTTTCTATTATTTTTATAGATACTGTAAGTATAAAAGCAGTCAGCATAATCCGTTCCAGTATTGTTGGAAATACATTGTTTTTTAAATATTGTTAGAGATGTGGTTGCCCGGACCAAAATTGGGAGATCATTCCATCATTAAAGAGTAGTGAAGAAGAATAAGCTGGAAACTAATTTTGTGCCCTTTTGTGAAGACAACAAAGCAACACAATGCAACATTGTGACAAAAAAACAGGTCATTTGTATTTGACTTTTATTTATTATTAAACATTTATTCATGTTTATGCTTTTCCGATTCATACTTAATGCTCACAAAACACTCAGAATAAAATCGGCACAATAATTGAAGCCATGAAAATACATTTCCATTTAATCATTTGGCAGATGCTTTTATCCAAAGTGACTTACAAATGAGAAATACTGAAACAAAAGTGACTCATCCTAGGAAGCCAAAAACAGGAGAGGTGCGTTTTTAAAGGCATAAAGACATTTGGCTGTTCTGTAGAGCCGGGAAGGTCATTCCACCATTGATGTTTAGTGAATGTGAAAGTACGGGAAAGCGATTTTGTGGCGGTTTATTTTGCTCTGTTCGCCTTAAGTCTTCTGTAGCGAATGTGGATTTGCAGAATGGAGTGTAGAAAGGAGGTTTGTGGATCCAGAGACTGTTCTGTAAGCACATATCGTGCAGTGCCTTGAACTTGGCTTTGTGGCATAGCAAAGTGACCGCTGGGTACACACTTCAGATTCTCAGCAGATGCAGCAGGTCTCTCTGGTATTGTTCACCTATTGTATTAATAAAAATGAATCAGTTGCCATTTGAAGATTCTTTACAGATTAACAGATTGTTTTATTTGGATTACAGTGATATATATTTGTTATACTTCTGTACTGTTTGTGCTACATGACCAAACTATAGATGCTGTGACTATATTGTGCATTTCAACAAACATGACAAACGAAAAAAGTGCTAGTGTAGTTCCACAATATTACACATCAACTGCAATACTGTCTTGTTAAATGGTGCTTTTGTAGATTAGAGTCCTCTTCAGTTGCCCTTTAGCCATTAACGCTCATGCTGTTAAGTTAAACCGCACATACGGCTAGTAAGATGGTACAGAGAAAATGAGGTAATTTATGTACTACTAAATATTTAATCAAGGCGATGGTGAAATTCTGCTTTTGTGTTTGTTTTGCCTTATTCACTCAGGGTTTAGTCGCTAGGTATAACTCGAACTCTGCCATTATTTCTTTAGATAACACAACAACCGTATAGGTCTGATCATGAAGGGTAAGTTGGCTGTGCAGCATACAGAGAGAAGGTCAAGACCCTGGCAGTGTGGTACCGGGAAAACAACTTTTCTAGCAAGACCACAGAGATGCTCACAGATTAGAAGAAACACCGGGAGCCAGCTAACCTATTTCCATCAACTTTTAGAGGGCAGTGGGAATGAAAAGAGACTACTTTAGCTTTATGTTTAAACATTGCTAAATGCATAAATATGAATGTAAATGTGAAATTTATCCTGCACTCAGAAAGATTTTTTATTCAATCTATAGGCCTACTCAATACAATCTTTCATTTATTTTCTATAGTCAAGGACAATCCTAATTTACAGTTTATGTACACAATTTTCTACAGTTTATCTGTAGTAGATAACATTCTGTTGTTTTCTTCTCAGTCTTCATGAGCTAAAGAGGCTGTTGGAAATTCTAGGGGTTTGAAGATGACAGGGGTGCCCATTCTGTAACCTCCACCTCCAGTTGCATCCTCTACTTTAGGCACTAAAACGGCTAGTTTCAGAAGCCAAATTTACTCTGGTGGAGAACGTTCTGAAATATAAGGAAACATGATCCTCCAGTGCTGCCCAAATAGAGGTGTTATGTTTTGTAAGGACTGCTTCCTTTATTTCCTCAGGAATGTGTGAAGAAAAATCACGGTAACTTCTCTGCTTTCCAAAATCGACATTTCGCTACAGGCTTCTTTCAGCTGGTTGGGCAACATGCCATTAACAGCTTGGCAAGAGTTGCCTGCGATTAGTTGAATGATTGTTCGACATAGTTTTCTTTTTGGGCTATAGAATAAATATAAAACAGACTTTTCTGCTGTACAGTCGGACCGCTGTGAGGGGGGGCTGCAGTTTGAACTAAATTAAACGTTTGTTGTTACATGCATTTTTTGTGCCTATTATAGGAAGCTCAGCCTTCCTCGGAGCAGTCACACTGTTTTAACATCCATGTACTGTAATAAATGCATTTTGGCCTATAAGCTAGTTTTAATATCAGACTTTTAATTCGTTTTCTTACAGTTGCTCTATGTTTTGTCACTCAGTGTAAATAATTGCAAACCATTCTAGTACATGATAAGCCTGAACGAATCCAACAAGAAGAAAACAGAGGAAAAATCATTATTCTAAAATATCAATGGCAGATTTGTTTAACCAATGTTTATAAATGCTGTGTATAGTTTCATACTGGAGAATGGGTCAAAATATTTATACATCATGAGCTGCATCAACCCAACAACATATGACACAATAACAAATGTCGGCTCTACACTGCATATTTGTTTAGTGCATTTAAAGTGCTGCAGCAGCAACATTTGGAGTAGGAATTCCTCTCATTGGACCTATTCAAATGAATATGTCATTTATTGAGTTCATTGAACTAACCATACCTGGACTGTTATGCTCATATCAACCTTAAGGCATGCCCACTTGATTTAATGAATTGGTAGTGATGCTGCTTTGGTGTATGGAAGTGGCTCAGACAGTTTCTGCATTTCTCATGTTAATCTTGAATACTACAGTATAGAATCGCAAGAAGTGTCCTACCCCCGCTCTCCTTGGTTGACGCGTGGGTGTGTTCTTTCATATGGCTCTCGAAGTAAGGATGCTTGATCTGTAGTTAAGATATGGTGATTGGTTTCTGATGATGTCTCTTGGGAAAACATAAATTCTAAAATTCCAACAATAAACAACACAGTTTTTACATTAAAGACGAACAAGACATCATACAAATCTATCTTTTGTATATATATTTATATAAATACAAATTATTATTTCAGATTTATCAACATAGCTGTAGATTTATTTTGGCCATAATTTAATATTTTAACAAAAGCATGTAGAATGTGCGCATTTTGTGTGAGTGTTTTAAAATAAAGAGACACTGATTCTGTGTACTAAAAGGGGCATTGGTATCATAATATGTTGGTAAAAAAAACTTGAATGCTTATTCGCTGTTTAATAAAACCATATTAATCCGCGCTGTACCAAATTCAATCTCAACATGAGATTTTCGTCAGTTCTGATGTCTTGTGGAACAATATTTAAGAGGATCAACATAATGATATGATAATCGAGTCCATTAGTTACATGTTATAAAACGATTATGTTTCATCACCATGCTGAGATTTTTAATTGCCATTTATATTGATATTCATTATCTAAATAACATCACATGAAAAAATAAGAAATCTCTGATTATTTTTTATTCAACATGCTTCAATAAAAATATATTTTTTTATTTGGCAGGACTAGCCTAAAGATGTTTCCTTTTGTGAAATCAGTACATCTCATAAAAAAAGGTTTGCCTTTAAACCGAACGCTGATCATATAAAACTGTGCTTCTGAAAAACATTAAAAACAAGGTTTGCAGTTATCTGTGCTTTGGAGATAGTCTCTTTTTAATATTTTTTGTTCTGTTATGACCATACCAGCCAAGCATTACCCATAACCAGGGCTTGCCGGTAAAATTGAGTATTCACTTTGAACTCTGTGGCCTGAATAGACATGGCTGATTTATAAAGATGGGCTTGTGTGTGTGTGTGTGTGTGTAAGGACAGAGCCTTTAAGAACCCCACAGCTCCAGTATTTAACAAAGGTTATTGTTGTCACAGCATGTAAATTCATTGTTATGAAGAGAGATAACTTGAAGTATGGCGTGTAGGCGAGTAGGAGGTGATGTCAGTTTGTCATTTAAAATGCGTGCTAAATTACCATGCATAAAGTTATGATTTTAATCATAAGCACAAGGTAGCAGGCATGAATTATTTCCTATTTTGTCCCTTAATGTAATACGTTTGTTTCAACGCTGTTGAACAGAGTTATTAAGATAAATTTCCTGTGCCTGTAAATCAGGGCAATTAAGATGCACTGAGATCTTTCCTTTAATCTCTCTCTTTGTATCCCTATGGAGAACGAAGAAATAGGCTTTTCTTTCTTGTTTTTGTAAAAGCTGATGTTATCTTCTTTCCAGAGGCCATGTTTAATAATTAAAGGATTTAAAAAATGACCAAGTACGTTTCATTCAGCTGTCAGAAAGTCAGTTCAAGTCAGTCACTCCTTTGAGACTTCACATTTTGAACACTTAAGAAATGTCACGATTCATTCCAGGTTTTCTAAAACTTCTCAATATTTTAATCATTAGTGCTGCATATGATTCATATGACAGCAACTTATTGAACGACGTGTCAGGATTACAGTAATTCTGAGTTTTTCCAAAAGCATTCGTGTTGAACTCCTAATTATGAGTTGGAAATATTTCATAAAAGTGCCAACTTGATATTTAGGATGACATGTACGAAGAGATTGCCTTAACAGTAACATATGATTTACAAATAAATTGACTTTCCATTGAATTGTACTGGAGACCCTCTACCTCATGTGCTTTCCTTGATCTTAATTCGCAAACATCTATGGAGGTTAATAAATATATGTACGTTATGTAGAAAGTAATCATTTATTTTTAGAAGAAAAATCAGTTATCGATTTTAGTGCTATGCATGTTGACACAGAAACAGAGGAAGATTATTTGAGTTAGTGACTCAAGACCCCCAAACCAAGACTTTGACACCAAGACAAGACCAAGGCAGAGTTAGACCGAGTCAAGACCAAGACCAGACCAGCACAGCACTCCTCAAATTAAACTAATAGATTCACATTACCTTAAAAGTCAATGTCATAATAAAATGTAATTGAATTTAATGTCTAACAATTTCCCTTTGTTTGAGCAAACAAATACAAATACTAAAGAGCTGATATATATTTGTTTGTAACTACTTTCAACACTGAAATAGAGCTAAAACGTTAGTCATCTAATAGTAACCTTTGTTCATAAAAGGCAAGACAATTCATTCGAGCCCAAGACAAGACCTTCAAAAATGGTCTTTAGACGAGTCTTAAGACTCTTAAGACAATCCTGTTGCTCAATTCCAGCCAATGCTTTTGTGAAACACACATTATAACCTTGTCTTTACAGTTTCTTTGTATTTCTCATCCTCTGTATTTGTGTAAATGATATAATTGAAATTTTATAAGCATTGTAGAAAAGATCAAAAAGCAGTTTCTAGTACTTTTTATATATTGGAGCTAATTGGAGCGCATTCCCATTTAGAAACTTTTTACGGTTTTGTCTCTCTTTTCTCAAAGGCTCAGTTGATGGAGTTCCAAACATGCCGCGTCACTGATGACATCAGTGAAGACGTCAGCATGGCACGGGTACTTTAAAGAGAGCAGCTCTTGGCATTGTGGATGTTGAGAGCCGGAGCAGCAGGAGTATCAGTGTGTAGGAGGTCAATGAACTTGTTTGTTGCGGAGAAGTTTACGTCAGATCACATCTTAGCTCTAATCATGAAATGGCAGAATGTTTGGAGGTGCTTTTCAGACTTGGCCTTTAAAAACAGAGAGAGAAGCCAAAAAACTAATTTCTAAATATGGTCCTTTTCAAAACAGAGAGAGAAGCCAAAATATAAAGTTCTAGATAGGGTCCTTTTCAATGTCATGTTGACTTTGCAATTAGGGAAGAATCGTCAATATAAACTCTCTGTTTGATTCTATAACATTAATTGGCAGTTAAATTGAAGGGTCAGCCAAGAGGCCGTGTCACGTAATTCCCTTGAAATATACTTCATCGTCCTTCTCAGAACAAATGCTTTTTCATGAGTGGAGACCAGTATTGGATCTGTGTGGTTTGGCAGTGACTCACCGCTTTCAAGATGTCTAATGGGAATTGTCAATATACTTTCAGATTCATAATTTTGCTCAGCCCCGGGCTTCCGTTATTAACAGAGAAAAGTTAATAGCAAGTTTCCTTATAGGTTGTCATGACGACAAGTGTTCATATGCACATAAGCAGGACTGTTACCTAACCCTGCAGGAAACAACAGGGTCGCATGTGGGATGATCTACTGCCAATGCTGTTACAGTCACTGCATGTAAATTGATAAGCAATGGAAATCTTCTAGCAACAGAACATCAATAACAAAAAACTTTTCTGAATACAAAGACATTGTTGCGATCACAATGCAGTACTTCTAAATAAATGTAACCTTAATCTTTTCCATAGTCTTGTAGATACAAACAAATAGATGATATAGAAGACTTTTTTAAAATACATGAACCAGTCAAGACTATGGAAAAGATTAAGGTTACAGTTATTTAGAAGTACTGCATTGTGATCGCAACAATGTCTTTGTATTCAGAAAAGCTGAATTTGCAAAATAAATCACATACACACAAAATATAAAAATTAAAGGTATGTTGTTAGGTTTATTGTAAAAAAGAAATAAAAAAATGTATGGTTTTCTTTGATTAAAAATACATTAAAAAATATGGGTCGCGAAATGAGAACAAAAAATCTAAGCACACTCTTTATAAAACAGAATCAATTACACTCCCTACATAAATTATTTAAAAAACACTTAAGAAATCTATATTCTAGAGACCATTCCAATGATATATAGTTTGTCATGATTCGATTAGAAATTACATGCACAATATTGACACAAACTTAGGTGTCCCGTATACGGAACGGGTGACAGTTAACAGGCTACCAAACGAAATGAGTCGTCCAAAACTTCAGAATTGGACATTTGATAGATTTTGTCTTTTATGACTAATACTGTCCTCACAAGTTCCAGACGTCATGACCCATCATTGATTCATCCCACCTTCGCTGTGCTACAGAAATTTCTCGAATTTTCTGACAGTGACAATTGGAAATCATTTTTGAACATTTGTACAGTTTTTGTTTATTCGCAATATACCGATGTATCCTAATGAATGATCTAGATCAAAACTTACTTTAACTAGATATACACTAAAACATTGATGCTACATGAAAATAAATATGGACTCTATAATTAGTACCACACAACTATAAAATGGTCAGGCAAAGCAACCATTAATTACACAGTGTTATCGGTAAATAATAAAATAAAAAAGAGTAGATTAATGATTATTTATTCACAACATACTTTAATTTTTTTTTTTTTGGCACAAATATTTTCTGTTCTGAAGCCCTACAAAAAAATCATAAACAAGGAGTGAAACAACATGTTTGCCATTACACAGAATGTTTTCACGCACATTGACAAGTTATAATCAATAGCAGATTTGCTTCAATGCGATAATAAACGCTGATTGATTTTGGGAGTTTAAGATCAATGTTTTTAATCATAAATGGCCATTTTTAGAAAAGGAAGCACATTTGAATTCATATCCTGGAAGAGCTCTTGACAGATTGCATGTAATGTGATCAGTGCTATCGCCTGGTATGATGCAGGGTAGAAAATATATATTATTACAGGTAGGCCTATGGCTTTGCCAGAAAGGGATTGAAATAAATTGTTTTTTGCTTGAGCATTACTTTTTATGTATTTTGAAGGTTCAGCATCTCTTGCTGAACCAAGCTGCCACTGGTAATATCTTGTTGAAAATGGTTGAATTAAATATTTTCTGTTTGTATCTACGAGTGGATCCAATTCGTCAAATGTATTGCATTTACCTCTCAATGTGTTTCCCTCTGCTTCTTATTTTGGTAACAATATTTCCTTTTTGTGAAAGCATTCTGAGTTTCACAGATTTGCTATTGGCTGGTTAGCGAGCATACAACGAAAATGTGGCAAAGTGTGCGTGCTTTTTTAATGAACTTGTTGTACAGTAATTGACTTTGTTCTAATTTTATAGTCTAATGCAGTCAGTGAGCATTCTCTTGTTTATTACATTGTTTTTCTTTAATTTCATTTAAATGCAACAAGGTATATTATTATTCCATATTCATAAATAATAGCTAGGGTTAGCAAGTAAAAGTGAAAATGATGTCTCAATGATATGATAACACTTTCTCTTTAATGAGGGGCTGCGTAAGACTGCGGCCAAGGACTCCTGTCCTTGAGAAATTTAGCCCTGCCCCACCAATTATGGAAATAAATGGCTGCTACATTAACCTCTGTGCAAAAGGGGACTTGAGTAAGCAGTTAGTATGTTATGATGCCAGTGTGTTTGTTTAGAGCGAATGTAATTTGATGAATGATGTCATATAAACTCTGTATCCTGCTATAATTTGATTTTTATTTAAGTCTCTATATAATCACTGTGAGATTTCTGTTTGTTGCAACAAAGACATTATAGGCAATTGCATATTGCACAGATTTTCAAATATTATATTTTTTTGTAGATGATTGAGTAACTTGACTGACTGACTGACTCCACAGAAGCGTCACACACATGAAGTCAGAGTGGTACTCTGTTCAGAGATTTAGAGACTGTGCAATCAAACAGAGTGACTATCAGCCACAACTTTGCAGGATAATAGCATCGCTGTCATTCGACTGAAGCTATCTGCTGAAGTGAAGAATAAGAGCAGTTTTTTCGGCTGTGATAGAAGGGTCTTAGTCCATAAGAGTTATCAGATTCTGCAACAGAAATTGTGTGATTTGACATACCTCTCACTCTTTATGTAGTCTTTTGTGTGTGTGAGTATGAAGAGGTCACAAATGAATTTAAGATACTCCATGATCGATAAAATCACTTTATAATATATAAAATATTTCCCTTGAGTTGTTATTTGCGTTAAGCTCCATTACAGCAATACAATGTGGACTGTTCACACAGAAAACACACAAACATCACAAAGCAAGTATGGTGAGGAGTCTAAAGAAATTAAGGGAGGTAGATGTAGGACTGTTCCTGTATATAAGAAATTGTTAACACACATTTTGGGTTAAACAGTAAAAGGTTTTCAGCGCATCCCTCACATACCATACTTATTTAGCTATTATAGTGGGCTTTTCATGGACTTCCTTTTATGGCTGTCTGACACTTAAGTCTAAGTATAATTTTCATCCCCATTCAGCCAACTGTGTAATTTTATTTTACTGTTGTTATGCCCTAAAGGTTTTAATAGTAATTGAGGACTAGAATTATAATATAACCGGACCGCCCTTTTTCAGGTGTAATATTATTAGCTTTGGTGATACAGTATGACCATATTTAATAACCTTGTGTACTTGGGGTCCCATAAACTCTCAACCTAATATCATGCCTGAAATCAATTTAGAATATCCAGCCATGGTCTACCTTTTCTTTTTAACCTGTTAATGGAGAAGAATTTAGAAAACTCCACATCTGTAAATATTTTAAACAGATGAAACTGTACTTGCATCACTCCCTTTGCCATTGGACAATATAGCTGTTGTTCTTAGCATATAAGAAACAATGCAGATAATTCTGTCATGTATAGCATGACATACAAGATTATGCTCTGCCTCAGTATAAAAATGCAACTGTTATAAAACACAGCTACAGTATGAAAGAAACACTATCATTTGTGCTATTATATTTATTTTTGTGGCTTATTGTGAGGAACACTTCACACAAAGTATAAAACAAGCAATCCTAGTTTTACAAGCTGTATGTATTTACTCGCCAAAACAATTTGAACCACATTTGGTTCTCAAAAACCAGCTTTGAGGAATTTAACTAGCAATGATGATCTTTGTTTAAGGGTGATAATTGCTGGGTTTAATCTAAGTCCCTTTAGGGAAGTCCCATTTGGGATTTGTAATGCCTCTGGGCAGCTTTTTGCTGAAAATTCATATCTTACATAAACATGGAAGACAGATACAACCGCTGAAAAATGAATCGACCATTTCAAAATTATTTTCATTGACTGAATTTACTATTTTTAGGTATGTGCTTCTGTAAAATTTCTAATTCTGTGAACTACTAACAAAATTTTTCCCAACATTTCAAATACATTTTTATTTCTATTTACATTTATTTGCATACAATTTTAACTGTAGAAACAGGTCAAAATAACAGAGAAGATGCTCTGTATTTCTATACCTCAAATACTGCAAAGAAAACAAGTTCCTATTCACTTTCAAGCAACACAACAGTAATATTTGGGTTACAAAATATTTTATATCTTACTTTATATTAAGGTGCACAAATTCATCAATAACTACTTGCTTATTAACATGCATATTGGTTGTATATTAGTATGTATACATCACATATTAAGGCTTTATTCTGTATTGCCTTATTCTACGTCCCTTAATCCTACCCAATATCTAAACCTAAAAACGTCTTGGTTACGTATGTAACCTCAGTTCCCTGATGGAGGGAACGAGACGTTGTGTCGAGAACGACAGATGGGGTTCGCCCTTGAGAACCAATCAACTCTGACTACTATAGAAAAGGCCAATGAAATTTGGCGAATGCAATTTGCATGCCGGGCTCCGCCCCCGGAAATCCGGTATAAAAGGAGGCCGGCGTGCAGCATTCACTTACCTTTGTTCTGAAGAGCCTGAGACCTCTCAAACTGCAGCAGAATACGATACGTGTTCGTGGCATAAGGGACACAACGTCTCGTTCCCTCCATCAGGGAACTGAGGTTACATACGTAACCAAGACGTTCCCTTTCTGTCGGTCTCTCGACGTTGTGTCGAGAACGACAGATGGGGTTGCTTATGGAAAACGCCACAACGCTGTATCGCGTCACAATCTCTAGCGAAGCGACGGTAACAAGCCTGGGCGTGTCATCTCGAAGCTTTCGTGAGACTGTAACCTTCCAGTGTGGTGGTCGGGGGGTTCCAGAGCTTTCTTGGAGAAAGATGGGTACAGCCCTGACCGGTAACTTTCACGGACGGGGCCTTAGCTCTCTATAGGCGAGAGGCCGTCCAGATCAGTTTACACCGGGTAAGCGCGACTCTTAATCAGAGAAGCGCTACAGAGGCCACCTCCTACCCGTGGGGAGGAATATGGTGGATATAGGTATGGTCTCGTCCTTGGAGGAGAACGCATGGAACGTGCGGACTGAGTAGTTAACCGCGAGGTGGAGGCCCACCTGGGGAAGCTCATGGGTTACCAGGAGTGGGAACCATTCTCATGAGGATACATCAGACGGAACAGCCCACGGAGGGGGTGTTACAGACGTCCGGTAGCACTAGGTCCGGTTAGAGCTATCTGTGATAGCTCACATGGTATCCCGGCCTAAGGGGGAAGGCTGCTCTGCCCAGCCAGCCCCCAGGGGGTGCTTGTTTGGTGATGGATGGAATGCCTATTCTTAACCAGTGTCTGGGTAAGAAGGGAGGCTGGTGAGGTACCAGTTTCTTAGCGATGTGTTCGGGTAAGAAGAAAAGGTAAATAGCACACTGACCCAACCTGTTAGAGGGTGGAAAGGTGCTTTCGCAGGCATACGCCCCCCCGGATGCCAGTCCTACATGTCGCCACGCAGGACGTGGGCTGACACCGGGTTTACGCGAAGGTTGTTAACCCTTGCGAAGGTGTTTGGGCATAGCCCAACCCGCAGCTCTACAGATGTCTGCTAGAGAGGCGCTTCTGCCAGTGTCCAGGAGGTGGCTAAACTCCGTGTGGAGTGAGCCCTCACTGCCAATGGGCATGGGAGATTCTGAGATCGGAATGCCGTCGTAACGGCGTCCACGACCCAGTGCGCCAGCCTCTGTTTGGAGACAGCCTTCCCCTTCTGCTGTCCTCCAACAGACACGGAGCTGGTCAGAGCTTCAGAGCTCTGCGTGCGGTCCAGTACGTACTGGACACAACACTAATCGGGTTGGGTCTTCCTCCCCTATGGGGAGCGCCTGCAAGTTCACCACTTGGCCCCGGAGGGAGTAGTGGGAACTTCTTGGGCACGCATCCGGGCCTGGGTCTCAAGATAACGTGAGAGTTTCCAGGGCCGAGTTTAAGGCAATCCAGGGACACGGAGGATGCTCGGTGGTCCCCTACCCTCTTGAAGGAAGTGAGCGCCGTCAGGAGGGCCGTCTTACTCTATGAGGAAGATCGGAACCTCCGAGGAGCTCTTTGGGGGGCCCTGAGGCTCCCCAGGACCACTTAGGGTCCCAAGAGGGTATGGAGCGGAGATGAGGCGGATTCCGCCCTCTCGCTGCTTAGGAACCTGGTGACCAGGTCGTGTTGCCCTAGAAACTTTCCACCGACTGAGTCGTGATGAGTGGCAATAGCGACTACATACACTTTCAGTGTGGAAGGGAGATGTTAGTCTCCAGTCTCGTGAGGAGGGGAACACAATCCTGATCAAGCACCTCAGTGGGTCTTTCTCGTTGAGAAAGACACCAGGACGAGAAGAGGCACCGTCTAGAGGCGTGTAACCGCCTAGTAGATGGGGCCCTAGCCTGGGTGATGGTCTCAGCCGTATAGGGGGAGTAGCCATCTTAGGATCTTCTCGTCCCGTCTAGAGACCAGACATGGGTGTTCCAGAGGTCTGATCTGGGATGCCAGAACGTGTCCTTCCCCTGAGAGAGCAGGTCCTCTGTCAGGGGAATGGTTCAGGGGGAGTCGCTGTCCAGAGCATCGGCTCTGAGGCCAAGTGCGGTTAGACCGGTGTGGTGTAACCAATAACACTTGGTGCTCCTGCTCCCTGACCTTGCACAGAGTCTGTACAAGAAGGCTCCTGGGGGGGGGAAGGTGTGCTTCGGCCCATCCCGCGGCCAGCTGTGCGCAAGGATATCCGTGCCGAGGGCAGGGACTATCAAGCGGGCAAATGGTGGTGTTACGGGAGGTGAACAGGTTTTACCTGGGCCTACCCGAACAGCCTCCAAATGAGCTGGACTGCACGGGGGTGGAGTCGCCACTCTCCACGAGGCATAAACTGGCGAGAAAGCACGTCGGCTGTCTAGTTCAGTTTGCCCGGGGTGTGTGGCCTGCAGGGAACGAGTCACCTGTTGACTCCACCGGAGGAGGCGTCGAGCAAGTTGTGTTTAGCTGCTGTGTGCGAACGCCACCCTGACGATCTGTATTCGCTACAGCTATAGTGCTGTCCTCGGAACAGCACGTGCATGTCTCGCACGAGAGGCCGTAGCCTGCTCAGTGCAAGTAGCATAGCCCACAACTCTTGGCAATTGATATGCCAGCGCAGGCGGGGGTTCGTCCAACACCCCACCTGCGTGCCCGTTGCACACTACACCGCACCCCTGCAGGGAGACTTCAGTCGTCACCACGACCTGCCTCATAACCTGCTCAGAGGGACCTGAGTCCGTCGAAAAAGTCATAAAGACTAGGGGTTATGGTGCGTCGGCAGCAGGGCGGCATCACCATGCGCCTGCTGCCGGTGTGCCACGCTCTCCTCGGAACTCGACTCTGAAACCAGTGTTGGAGCGGTGTCATGTGCATCAACTCGAGGGGTATTAACCCGCGAGGACGCCATGTGTCCCAGGAGCCTCTGAATTGTTTCAGGGGGACCGCTGTCTGCCTAAAATGTTCATTTCAGACAGTTCAACACTGGTTGGGCACAACTGCGGACAGGTGTGCCGACATGGTGACAGAGCTGAGTTCCATACCGAGAAAGAGGATGCTCTGCACTGGGGAGAGCTTGCCCCTCTCTTGGTTGACCTGGAGTCCCAATCGACCTAGGTGCCGGAGCACCAGGTCCCTTTGTGTACATAACAGATCTCGCGAGTGTGCCAAGATAGGCCAGTCGCTGAGATAGTTTAGTACCCGCTCGCCTTCCTTCTCTCAGGGAGAAAGGGCGGTCAGGGACAGACCGAAAGGGAGGACTCTGTACTGATATGCCCGCCTCTCGCACGCGAACCGTGGGAACGGCCGGTGTCGAGGAGGATCGAGACATGAAAGTAAGCGTCCTTCAGGTCGATTGCCACGAACCAATCCTGACACCTCATAGATGTCAGGACGCGCCTCTGTGTGAGCACCCTGAATGGCAGCTTGTGAAGGTGCTCTGTTCAGGGTACGCAGCCTTTGGGGGCAACCCGCCGTCTTTCTTGGGAATGATGAAGTGCGGGTGGTGACCCACTGAACATCTTGGTTTTGAGGGACGAACTCGATGCCTGTTTTGCCAGAAGGGTGGTGACCTCTACCCGAAGTACGGAGGCGTCCCTGCCTCTGACAGAGGGAGAGATGATGCCCCGAAACTTGGGTGAGTCTCTGGCGAACTGGATCGAGTAACCAAGACGGACCGCCCTCATTAGCCAGCGAGACAGTGTGGGCAGCTCTCGAGCTCCCAGGGACTGTGACAGGGTGACCAAGGGGACGGTCTGCTTCATCATTCCCACGGGGGGTGGTTCGTCGGCTGGCGGAGCTAACCATGTCGCGGGGAGTCCCCGGAGGGAAGGTTTTTGCTCCGCCTGCTTACCTGCCTGGCGGGACAACGGCACGCACTGTCGGTTTGAGAGTGGTGACGGCTGTCGTATGTGTACGACCTCACGCCTCGCCAGGGTGTGAGGTCGGTTCGCCGAGCACAGTCCAGTGGAGTGTGCGATCGGCTGCAAGTAAACCCGGGGAGAACAGAAAACTCAGTGAGTAAGTGGGCGCCAAGCCCTAACAAGGGCCCGGCTTTGGTGACGAGGCAGGAGTCGTCCCGTACCGACCGATCAGAGCCGTGGCTGTGAAGGTTCGGGCCCGATGTTGTTCTCCCTGGGGTCTTCCCGTCAGTGTCCCTTCTCGCGAGGAGGTTGCTGACGGGGTGGAGGTTTCCCCCTCGACCTCTGCTTCCGGGGTGCCGCCTGTGGGGGCACAGGAACCGGAGCCGATGTCGAAAGGGTCCTGGGTTGCAGGGAAGCAGACGTCACGTGAGATCTCGGAGGCCTGTAGGCGGCCGAGTCGCGGCGTGAAAAAAAATGTGGTTAATTGCCACTGTCTGCTTCGCCGTCAAAAAACTGCTGAGCGCAGTCCTCGACGGTGTTACCAACAACCCACCCTGCGAGATGAGTGCATCAAGAAAGCGGACTTCCTTGCTGTCACTCTTCTGCACAAGGTATAGCCGGGGGTGTCTCTCCTGGACCACTACCGTGGACATCGTCCGACCCAGGGCCCGTGCCGCCGCCTTTGTCGCCCGTAGAGCCCTGTCAGCGGTGGCACGGAGATCCTGCATTATACCCGGGTCGGCCTTACCCTCGTGGAGCCCTCTCAACGCCCTGGCCTGGCGGACCTGCAGGATGGCCAAGGCATAGAGAGAGGAGGCAGCCTGGCCCGCAACATCGCAAGCCTTCGACACCAGTGATGCCGAAGTCTTACGTGCTTTGGACGGTAGGAGTGGTCGATCCCCCCCCAGGTGGTAGCCGTCCGCGGCACAGGTGCACCGCAGGCGGACGTTCCACCCGGGGGATCTCGACGCAGTCCTTGGCTGCCTCACCATCGAGGGAAGTAAGGGAGCTGGAGCTGGTTTCACTGGAACGGTCCGTGAGTGGAGCGTTCCAAGTTTTACACAGCTCCTCATGCACCTCCGGGAAAAACATGGCACCCGGGGTGGGCGCGGTTTGCACCGCGCACCGACCTCGGGAACCACGTATCCCCGGGTTAGCACGGATGACATCACTTCTGCTTCCTCCTGAACTCGACCGCTGGGGGTGGAGTTTGGATTCGGCAGAGTCGGATGCCAGTCTCCCTCCGATGCTGCGAGCGACATCTCATCTACGTCACACATCGTTTCCGAGTGTGTGCGTGAGGATCCGGACGGTATGCCACCGCCGGTTGGGGAACGTTCAGAAGAGCGAATCGGGGTGCGATCGGCCCGTGAGCACTTGGCTGGCGGGTTTACGTTCGCAGAGTTCCCCGTATCACTAACGCTGCTAACGTGGGTGGTCATCGGGGCCGTAGCCACAGATGTCACAGCCCGGGTAGCAGACGAAATGGTGGCTGGTTCCCGTAGGAAGACAGCCACCCGTGACCGCAACTTCTGAATGACAATCTGCCCGCAGTGCAGGCAGATGTGTCAACGAACGCTGCTTCAGTGTGCTGGACGCCCAGACACCTAATGCAGCGATCGTGTCCATCCCCCTCCTCGATGAGGGTGCCGCACCCAAGAGAACAGCGGGACATGCCGCGCTGGAGAATGCTCAGTCAGTCCTGAAAAGGACTTTTAGAAAAAATCTCTAACACCTCCGGAACCGCCGAGACGCCCAGGGGAAGGTCGCTGCAGGAAGGGACGATCCGCTGTAACACGTCGTAGCACCAGCGTGTAGTTGTAGAGGATTGAATCCTGAGTTGTACTCATGAGCGATGGCTCTGAAGAACAAAAAGGTAAGTGAATGCTGCACGCCGGCCTCCTTTTATACCGGATTTCCGGGGGCGGAGCCCGGCATGCAAATTGCATTCGCCAAATTTCATTGGCCTTTTCTATAGTAGTCAGAGTTGATTGGTTCTCAAGGGCGAACCCCATCTGTTGTTCTCGACACAACGTCGAGAGACCGACAGAAAGGGAACTACCTTATAAGCAGTAACTAGGAGTTTATTAAGGCAAAAGTCATAGATAATAGTTAGAAAATAGTGAGAATTTGTCCCTGTTCTAAAGTTTGACCAATATTTGTACTGTATCTATTTATGTAAAGTTCAGAAATCTATTTTTGTGTGATAACTATGATTTTATGACAGTGTCTTGTCATGCTGTCAGCCATTGACTTTGTCACTCCTGAGGTTCGATTTTGTTGAAATTCAACAGATTCTGGACTGGCCGCAATACATCTAGAAATGGAGATTGAATAAAAATGTGGCCGCCTTCCAAGAATGTCTCCCTATATAGACAACTTGATTTATCAGCTTGTGGTTATTAGGGAAATTAATTAACACACTAACCAACATTCAGAGCAGGTTTGACGAGTTGAATCAGTTGTTTTATACAGGGACACATCCAAAACATTCTGGGACCGGGGCCTGAGGGCGAGGTTTGGGAACCACTGTCCTAAATCAATGGCTGTGATCAAAGGTCAACAATATTTCTGACAAGCAATTAAATCTAGCATTAAATGAACCATAAATATCATTTGTTAAACTTAAATTACCTCACAACTCTGAGCACATCCCTCAGTCTTTAATGACTGATGAATGGCTCTTTATACCGGAAGGCGGGACCTCCATCACCAGAATGTTGCAAGTTCACCATTCATAATGATTTATGAATCTTGATCTTGATTTCATCTTAAAATAATCCTGCTACACCATTTTATTCAAATCCCTTTACTGAGTAACAATCTTAGGTGCAGTTCCGAGCAACATAGCAGTCATGAGACACAGACAGTGATGGGATAAAATACCAGTTTGCAAAATACAGATTTACTTATTTTGACAAGGGTATTCACAAAAGGGAAAAAGAGAAGAACATGTTAATGACTGCTTGCAGCAACCGCATCGGAAGGCTCCTATGTAACTGTCACAGATGTGATATTTATGCTAAACATGCGCATTGTTTAACCTATTATTAAAAAGAGAATGTAACAGATCGCAGACAGACTACTGCAATATAAGATGAGCTGTGAGGGCCTTTGTGGCCATAAGAGTAAGTTATATGCCGTCTACCGGACACTGCCGGAGATAGTCGTAGGTATCTGTTGTATTGATATGCTTGATGGAATAATAAAAGCAGTGTTATTTGAGAGCCGCTAAACATCTACATCTGTATTCTTTGTCACATTACTGATAAAGGCTGTGAATAATTCTAACAAGGGGGTCGACAACTCAATTAGTGTAGTAAACATTCAGAGAGATTGCTCCTGCAATCCGCTCTGATAATAGCAGAACAAAAATAGCAGTTCAAACACGCCGTGGAGAACCTACAACTGGAAGCAAAGAGATAACTGGACGAGCACTGTACACAACAGAATTATGGCTACATAGTCTAAACCGGTCGGCAATGCATTAGGCTCACCTTTGTAATGTTCATCTGGTCATTAATGATTTAAGAGACAGAGCAGTTGAAATTACTGAGATTATCACAGGGCTTTTATCAGTGTGCATATATCTACCCAAAACCAAATAAATCCCAAAATACAAATAAATATCCTGCAATGCTAGTCTGTCCATGTCGATGTTAGCTCGGTATCCTCACGCTAATAATCTTGTAATTGAACTGCGAGGTGTACGTATCTACACTAATTATTGTCACCTCTGTCAGTGTATTTCTCTGTCTAGGCAGATATATTGCTAGCCTGAAGGGTTCCACCTCACATTACTGTTGGCAGACGTTCACAGGGGTAGCCTGAGCTTAAAAAGTTCACATTATCCTCCTGAAACATCGCCATTCACCGTGTCTTCTGCTCCAGATTACATTTGTGTGATCAGAGAGTAAAGGTAAGTGAGAAGACAAGATTAGCTATGACAATGCCGCAGTACAGAGCGTTACGGCGTGACAGCCTTTGACACAATATACTCTTAAGCCGTGCACCTCAGCATGCTCGCGCTTTCCAAATCTGACATTTTCTGTCTGATTTGCTGCCATTACTAATGTTAGAAACCGCTTGTGTGAGAGTGGTTTTAGAAATGATTTGCAATCTAGAACGATCTTATGCCCTTTTTTTGATGGTATTTAAAGAAAACTTTAAATAATCTCTACCATATTGATAGTCATAGTCAGTTGACTCTCTTGATTGTTTCAATCCTACAGTTTCATCTGTGCAAAACAACCAAAGTATAACCTTCCTTAAATTGTGTAGAGCATAAAAATACACTGGCTTGTAATTATCACATCAAGACAAATCCGTGACTGACATCCGTGTTAAATATGAAAACGTAAATAGACCGCTGACTCGGCTACGAGATTTTCACAGTTTTTTGTCAATAACGGCACCAACGAATCTGCAAAAATTTAAACTTTTTTTAAACAGGTTGCTAACACTTCCCCTCCTCCCATTGGTCTAGCAAGTCCCGCCATGAACGCATGTCATTGGCCGAGCCAATGTTGCTACATCTTTCCCAGTCAACACAGCTTTTAAAAAAGGATTACATTTACGGGATGTACTCCAGAAAGCCGGGTTAATTTACCGTCAGCTAAAACTCAAGGAACTCTGGGTTGATTAACCCAAATCTTGATAACTTGGGGGTATGTCGGTTTCAGAACACGATGAAGGGTAAGTTTAATCAACCTCCCGTTACACCTAGGGTGTCCATTAACTTTATAATTATTAAACGGACCGGAGTCAATTTTTCCCATTATACAACGGTTACCACGCCACAGGACCTTGTTAAAATGTTTAATTTCAATGTTTGTCATGTTATCGTCTATTAAATGCTGCTGATTCTAGGACTACTTTCTACTACTTTTTGGACCGCATTTCATTTCGGAATTGAGCCACGTGGCGTGTGTGTGAGTGAGAGACCGCGCGAACACCGTGTTTGTGACATAAAAGCCAGTGATAATAAATGAGTTATTCCTAGTATTATTTCTAATCTATCTTTAGCAGAAAACAAAATCACTCAAACTTTTGAAAGAGTAGGAGTATCAAAATATATTTGTTAGCAGAAGCAGCACGTTTTTTCAATATATCTATTTCTTGATTTTGAAATGCTTTGTTTATTGAAATGAAACTACACACGTTTCCATTAACAGTTAAGCTTGACATTATGAACCTCAGATCAAAAGCAGTGTGCTGTGTACGTGCGGTGATGACCTGTAATAGGCCCGATTTACATTTTGCGTCTAAAACCTTGCAGAAACACGTGCCACGCCTCGTTCTGTCTCCGAAAAGTTGAACTATTTACAGCTCGACGCGGTACCGCATGCGTCACCCCCTATTTGTACGCGACATGAGACCTTGAACTCTTTAAAAGTGATGATTTGTAACTTTGTGGCCTAGCCTGATGTTCCTCAGGGTGTTTTGAATGGATTCTATATGTGCAAGGGACAACTGTGCCCGCCTCGTGACCGAGTCCCATACAACTCCCACATATGTTGTCTTCTGCGCAGGAGAAGACATTACACAACATACATTTTGTGTATGTGCGGGTTGACAAGTCTAGGCCGAATGGAAGAACCCGATACAAGTAAGCTTTGCCCCTGAAGTCTCCACTCTGCCAATTTCTCTGAAAGGGATATTAATAATGACACTTAATTCATTTTTGACGTCTTGTCTGGGGGGGCGGGGGGGTGGTGCGGGGGCCGTTGGATGTCCTGCGTCCTGAAAGTCTGAGGTAGACCGGACCAGAACAGGTCTGAGTGGGGCCAGGTCATGATTTTATGGCCGGCAATCCTGACGCCTGAAACCTCAGGAAAGCCTCCTCATGGATCTACCGGAATCTACTGACAACGCAATCAACGGGTGCTGTTCTTGATGTCCGTGACCACCTTAAGGAAATCTGTCATCCAGTTTCGAGCGCTTGGGGACCTCTTGCTCCTGCGGCC